>NW_028274812.1:119018500-119346834 GCF_037043125.1 Eumetopias jubatus
TTAAAAGCTTCTTTGGTATATTCTAAGAACTGAGTGAAAGAAACTAATGTGTAAAAAGAGTTTTGCAAATCAGGTAGTTTCTAATTCTTTGCTTCAACAAAATTGAAGAAGAACTCTACATTTGAGTTGTGCGATTATTTGAAATAGTATTTAATAATAGTGCACCATGTGAGTTTTGGCATATAACCAAGAAGAAATTTTATTTTATTTTATTTTATTTTTTAAAAGATTTTATTTATTTATTTGAGAGAAAGAATGAGAGAGAGAACACATGAGTGGGGGAGGGTCAGAGGGAGAAGTAGACTCCCTGCCAAGCGGGAGCCTGATGCAGGACTCGATCCCAGGACTCCAGGATCATGACCTGAGCCAAAGGCAGTTGCTTAACCAACTGAGCCACCCAGGCGCCCACCAAGAAGAAATTTTAAAAATTGGGTGAAGTTGCTACAACAAAATTCCTTCCATTCTTATACTTATTCTGTTTCCATACTTTTATATGTAAGATTTTTTAGTTCTTTATGTTAAAATATTTTTAAAGGAATAGAAATCATATGGAACTGGCTTCATAATAACAATAAATAACTTTCATCAACATGAAGTAGGGAAAATAAAGCCCCTATCCATCTCTGTAAGAGAAACATTTCCAATTAAATAGTTACTTTTTAAAAATTTATGTTTTCTACTTTTATTTACTCAAATCTGTGTTATTTATATTATTTTGATCAATTATCTCTAATAATTGTAGTACTATCTTGATTCATCTGACTTTTCAAACACTTAGATCAGGAAATAAAAGATTTATTTTAAGAACATATTTTGTTGCAAAGAAGCATGCTAGATGGATCAAGAAAAGATTTCCAAGACCAAAAATACATTACATTAGAATGTTGGGCCAGGGTTGAGAAAAAAAAAATTCTACAGGGGGAGGAAAATGAAAATATGAATTCAAAAGAAAAAAAAGGAGCAATGTAAAATTTCCAACTGTTAAGGAAGAGGTTGTGCATTTTAAAAATTAGTGATGGGTGTCAATAAATTATGGTAATTAGATCCCACGGGACACATGACAAGGTGATTAACAGATTTATTTAAATGTGTTAATATATGTGATGTGTTGGAAATTATATTCTTTGCAACTCTTTGGATACATGCTGAGAATTTCAGGTCCACCTAAGCCTGTGGAAGGAGGCATTTATTTCACAACTCTCTCCAGGGAGATGTGAAGGAAAGACCATTGAGCTATTATTCTCCCTTCTCATGTTCCCCTAATCGGAAATGGACAAACACTTGGAGGAGAGAACCTATAGGTGTTAGGAGAGAGATGAAGGAGTAGACAGTTTTTTCAGTTCTCTGCCAAAAATTCCTCTCAAACTGAGGAAGGAAACATGAATGGAAAGACACACTAGTCTTGAAGCTCCCATTTATACAGTAAGTTCTTTAATTTTTAGCAACTCTTCCCCTACTGCAGAGACCCAATTTTTCCCTCCCTCACAATATTCATTCCTCCCTCTTATTTACTTGAAGATGAGCATATTACCCCCTTTTACTACCTGGGAAGAGAAAATGACTTGTGTGAGGCTAGCAGGGAAGTGGGAGTTAGGAGGTTGTAGAGCAAACCATTAGTCTTAAACTTGAAGTGGTATAAACATTTAAATGCCAGAACTGGGGCAAAATTGGGAAACAATGCAGGAAAAGAGGTGCAAGTCCCTGGCATTAGACGACTGCAGTCCTAGAATCTGTCCCAAAGCAGTGTCTTTTCTTTAATGAACCCTGCATCTGGGGACCACACCAAGTTTCTTTGACTCCAAATTTGCTCCTCGTATTTGCCTGGGGTGGATATCCCTTTTGATTACCCAATCACATCACTGCGTAGCACCATTTACACACTCACACATGCTCACTTAAGAGTTTTCTTTGTTCATTTATTTATTTTTAAAGATTTTGTTTATTTGAGAGAGAGAGAGCACGAGTGGGGAGGAGGGGCATAGACGGAGAGGGACAAGCTGACTCCCCACTGAGCAAGGAACCAGACTTGGGGCTCAATCCCAGGACCATGACCTGAGCCAAAGGCAGATGCTTAACCAACTGAGCTACCTAGGCGCTCTGTTTATTTGTTTTTAATCAACGCTGGGACCTGGCTTCCTCCCATTGAATCACAGAGGAAAATTTGGGGAATGCAAGAAGAGTTCTTGAAGTGGATCTCTTGGATTTAAGGTAACCATTTCTCAGGTGCCTGTGTGCCCTTCCGGTTATTCTCTGAGCTCCTGGCTCAACTTCCCCTGACCATGTGAAGAAGTAGGGGAGATCCGAATGCAGATCAGGCCTGCAGAGCTCAGCCCACAGGGGCTGGCCATCCCTGGTGGAGCCTGTCATTGGGCACTGGGACTCCCGGAGAATGAGTACTGCAGATTTTGCAGTTCTCCATCTTGACTGCTTCTCAGACTGACCATCAGGATGAGTTTTCCCCAGCCTCTTGCCACACCTCCTCCCATCCAAGCAGCAGCAGGAGCTCGCTTGCATGTGCTGACCCCCACCTGGTGGCTTCTTGGCCACACTGTCTGCCTGCCAGGCTGACTTGCCTTCCCGAAGGGCACACTCCCTTCCATCCTCTAGCACATCTGTGAGTCACCCTAGCTTACAAGCAGCGGGATATTGCGAACCTCACCTATTAAGTGTGGGAAACCCACCAGTCAAGCTGAAGAGGCCTGGTATCCCCACTCGCTTTTACTCAAGCTTTTCGTCTATATTATTCAAATTCCTCTCTAATAACCAGAGCACCTCGGACAAGTAGGCCAGCATTTATATCCATGATGATTATAAGGAGGTAGGAAGATGGCTTTGAGAAGGCAAGAGGAGAGGGTTTATACTTCTCTCTAGGCTGGAACCCTGGTCGTGCTTAAGCCACCGTGCACAGTGCCTGAGCCGAGGTTTCCTTTCCCACTTGTCCCTCCGAACCGCGTCTCAGTCTGAGGGACCCAGCGTGAGGCCAGAGGGTTGTGTGAGAGAGAAGAAGGCTGTGGCACAAACGCAGCCACCTCACGTGAAAGGGGACGAGTTATATTCCCGAACAAACGTGATGAGAACTGAAGGAATAAATGTCCGACTCTAGGTATTCTCCGGGGACCCTCTCCCAGGGCCTGGATTCGTTTCACTGATGCCGCGAGGACAAGAGCACTCGTACACCTCCTACCAGTAGAGGGCCTAAGGGTCTAAGGGTCCACCCCTCCTCTCCCGTCGGGGACAGACCCGTTCTCACTGCTCTCCCCCACCTCACTCCAAGGCGCCACGGAGAGACCCGGAGAGACCCGGAGAGAAACCTAGAGGCCCGTATCCCTTCCTCACTACCCCAGCTGGGTGATGCCTGGGGGACACGATTTCCTCCCCAAATCTCACCTGCATTAGCGTCCCCTGCGCGTTCTTCAGGTATTTGCAGAGCCACTGGATGCCCTCTTCCTCCAGGCAGGCGCTCAGGGACAGTAAGGGACCTCCCATGGAGCCTCGGGTTTCCAGCCGCAGTGACCGCTTCCGTCCAGGTCTTCAACAGGGCGCCGGCATTTCAGGGAGGGCCCCCCCAGGCGCGAAGCCTCAGGGCTCCCAGGGGCCCCCCTGCGGGGGCTGCTGCCCTGACTTCCGGAATCCTCCGGGAGCGCATCCGCGGGCTCGCAGGGGCCTGGCTATGATTGGCTCCACTGAACGTCAATCAGAGCTCGGCGCAGTGGGGGCGGGGGGAGCTGCGGAGGGTCCCCACTGCTTAAAGCCGCTTGGGGTTATTCCCACTTCTCCGGGTGCCCTCAGTCACCGTCCCCAAGGTTCTCCCAGTTTGTGTGCGCTGTTCCTGCCCCCAGGGCCGGGATCCCGGTACTCCGTTTCGCCCCCCCTGCATTCTCAGCTCCCAGGCTCCGTCCCCCAAACCCCGGGGCGCGGGGCAGCCAGGCCAGGGATCGGCGGCCGAGAAGCACCCATACATTATATATATGTATATAGTAATAGAAAATTTTAATCATATATATAATATATAAATATAGATATTTAGTGGAATGGGATAGAATAAAATAGACCAATGTTCAGTGCCGATTACCATGCTAAATGACCATTAGCTTTGGGATGGACTAGAATAAAATGGAACAGAAAATGCCAGCCTGCATCACAGGCAGTGAGCATAACTATAGTTTCATGTAACATTTGTTTCTGTTAAATGTGTGTGCTTATGTTTGTCTGTGTTAGCACAAACTACAAAAAAGTTTGAAAAAACACTGATCCTTCTCTTAGAACTGAATTCTTGGTGCTCTTGCTCCCAAAGTAACCCAAGGCCTTCTCCCTGTGAGCCCTGCACTCGCCCCGCCCACCCCTTAGACTCATCTATCCAAAGAATGAGTTTTCTTCAGGACCTGGTAGGTGATAGAAAGGAGCTTTGCTCTTTCTTTCTGAAAATAGTCGTTAGTTGGGGGTACCACACAATGATCTACTCATCATTTTTCAGTTACACTGAATCCTCTTTCCAGCAGAAAAAATTGAATTGACTGTTGAATATCTTCCCACAAGGGAAATGCAAAGTCCTGATGGCTCTACCAGTAAGTTGCAACGAACACTCAAAGGAAAAAATAACTCTAATCCTACAGAAGTCTTTACAGAATATGAAAAGAGGATATATCCCCTTCTCATTTTATGAGACTAGTATAACCCTTATACTAAAAACTTGACAGGGACCCTACAAGAAAGGAAAATTATAAGTCAATATATATATTGTCAAGGATTTAAAAAATCCTAAACACAGTTCACATGGACTTTCACACAGGAAAAATAAATCTTGCACTCAATTTTTAATTTTAAAAGCCAAATTAAGATAAATCTGTACTTGGGGGTGCCTGGGTGGCTCAGCTGGTTAAGCGACTGCCTTCGGCTTGGGTCATGATCCTGGAGTCCCAGGATCAAGTCCCGCATTATTTGCACTCAAATAAAAGAGGAAATCATTAATTTCTTGGGAAAGCTGAAGGTCGTACAGTAGCACTTTCCTTCCAAGGAAAAGAAAGGAGAAAATGCAGACATCTAGAAGAGGGGAAAAAAAAATCACACAGCTTCCATATGTTTCTTTAAAAAAATACCTTGGGGTGATGGGTTGTGGATCTCTGTTACTTCAAAAAGCAACACAGAACCTCTGTGTTCTGCATTGTGTACTTAAACCCAGGCTGGGTTATTCTTAGTGCTCTCCATGGAGATTCTCTCCATCTTAGCCTCATTTTTCTTTTTTAAATTTTTAAAAAAGATTTTATTTATTTTTTTTGAGAGAGAGTGTGTACACAAGCCAGGGAAGAGGCAGAGGGAGGGAGAAGCTGACTCCCTGCTGAGCAGGGAGCTGATGCAGGGCTTGGTGCTCAATCCCAGGACTCTGAGATCATGACCTGAGCAGAAGGCAGGTGCTTAACAACTGAGCCATCCAGGCGCCCCTTAGCCTCATTTTTCTCAAAGAATCACTTACTTTGAATCGCATGAAATTATAACTCAATCAGCTTAGGAAAACGGATGATAGAACATAATACAGAAATTACTATCATTCTACTCTATCAGTTCTCGAAATACGGTCTCTGGATCAGCAGCTTCAGCATCACCTGGAAATGTACTAAAATGCAAAATCTCAGGTCTAAACCCAGACCTAGCTCTGAATTAGAAACTCTGGATGGGTGTCCCAGGAATCTGCATTTTAACAAGCCTTCTAGCCGATCCTGGTGCACTCAAGTTTGGGAGCGCCCACTCTGATTCAACTGCTAACACACTCACGGGTAACACTCTACTTGAACCCATATCACCAGTGACTTCTGGCAAAAACCTTTAGACAAAATCAACAACACAATAAAATACCACAATTTTCTTATTTTCGAACAGCTCTGGATTTTTAGTAAGAATAATTCTTTAACAGCAAAGTTTTGAGCTAGCTGGGAAAGATCACAGAGGCAAGTAGTTTCCCACTGAGGCCCAAGTACAGATTTTTTTTTTATTTTAAGGATTTTTATTTATTTATTGAGAGAGAGAGAGAATGGTAGAGAGAGAGCATGAGAGGGAGGAAGGTCAGAAGGAGAAGCAGACTCCCTGCTGAGCAGGGAGCCCGATGCGGGACTTGATCCTGGGACTCCAGGATCATGACCCAAGCCGAAGGCAGTCGCTTAACCAGCTGAGCCACCCAGGCACCCCCAAGTACAGATTTATCTTAATTTGGCTTTTAAAATTAAAAATCTTTTAAAATTTTTTATTGTGGCTCATTTTTAGGCTCCGTATGCAACCACTCTCCTTAAATCTCTACTCTCTGCTTGGTTTATCCAACAGTCGCTCACATTTTCTTTAAAAAAAATTTCAGTAGAACCATCTTATTCTCTGTGTGTGAGTACAGGGAAATGCCAATGTTTCTTTTCTGGTTTGACAGAGAACATTCATAAGTAATTTTACCTTCCTGTAGATGAAGACGTTAACTCAACATTATTACAAGAACACTAAATTATTAAGAAAGATGAGTAATCAAAATTACAGATGTTTTATGGGTTAAGGTAATTTTATCAGGCCTCACCCCAAATCTTTGAAGCCTAGCGGTTTGAAAAATTATCCTTGTTAGAAATATCATTTATAAGAAAGTTTTGTGTTAAAGATACATTGTTCTTCCCAGCTTTTGGGACAAGAAAGAACATTTTTTGCTTTTTATCTTGCTGAGAATGTTGTCACTGGCAATTCAAGGCTAAGAACTGAAATTCCATTATTGGCATTGGGTTAAAAGAAAAAGGCAGACCCTGTTAGAGAGTAAAATTTTACAATATGAAATGGAAAATGATACATTAGGTTTACTTAGGCAGGGAATAGGGGACTTTGAACAACAGCTGAAAAGAAAAGAAAGTAGGAGGAGAGGAAGAAAAGTTAGAAGCGTAAGAAGGAAGAAAGCAAGCTTTCATTATTCATAGGTGATATGATTGTCTACAGAGAAAATACAAAATAATCTAAACACAAGAATTAATAAGAGAGTTTAGCAAGGTGGTTAGAGAGATACACAAAAAGTCAATTGCATTTTTCTATCAAACAAAAAGATAGGAAATGTGATAAAATGGTCCCTTTTGATAGTAACTTATAGTAATACTTAAAGTCATCAGGAATAAATTCTCAGAAAGAAAGGGCATGCAAGATCCTAACAGGGAAAATTAAAAACATTGAAAGACAGTGGTGAGGTCCTGTATAAATGGAGAGATACACCATATTCATGGTTAGGAAGCCTCAATATTACAAAAATGTTAGTCTTCCCAATACATTCTATAGCTTCAATATAATTCCTAGAAGAGTCTCTTCAGGATATTTTATGGAATTTACACAAACTGATTTTAAAATAAAACAAAGTAGTACAAGGTTAAGAAAAGACAAGATATGGGCACCTGGGTGGTTCAGTCAGTTAAGCGTCTGCCTTTGGTCATGCCAGAGTCCTGGGATGGAGACCCACATCAGGCTCCCTGCTCCGTGGAGAGCCTGCTTCTCCCTCTCTCTCTGCCTGCAGCTCCTCCTGCTTGTGCTCTCTCTCTCTGTCAAATAAATAAATAAAAAAAATCTTAAAAAACAAAAGAAAAGGCAAGATACTACTGAAGACTGATACTGTCACTAAGACCCTGCACTATTGGTGGTGGCAGGGTGTATAGGCAACTGGACCAACAGAATAGAATGGAAAGATAGTATCAGAGCTTCTTGTGTGTGAAGAGTGGACATTAAAGATAAATGGATAAAAGATGTACTATTCAATAAATAACAATGGAATAATTGGATATACATTCATCATACATAAAAATAAACTCCAAATGAACGAAGTACTAAAATATTAAAAACAAATATTAAAAGTTTCAGATCAAATGTAAAAGAAATAACTATATGACTTTAAGGTAGGGCAATATTTATTACATAAGACACACATAACTTTTTAAAAACATAGAAATACATAAAGCAGCTAATAAACATAAAGGAAAAAATCTATCATAATACAATAATAGTAGGGGACTTTAACACCCCACTTACGTCAACGGATAGAGCATCTGAAGAGAAAAATCAACAAGGAAACAGTGGCTTTGAATGACACATTGGACCAGTTGGATCCAACACAAATATTCAGAACATTCCATCCTAAAACAGAATACACATTCTTTTCAAGTGCACATGGGACATTTCCAGAATACATAACATGTTAGGTCACAAAATAAGTCTCAACAAATTAAAAAAGATTGAAGTCATACCATGCATCTTTCCCAACCACAATGCTATGAAACTAGAAATTAACCACAAGAAAAAATCTTGGAAGAACACAAGTACATGGAGGTTACATAACATGCTACTAAATGATGAATGGGTCAACCAAGAAATTAAAGAGGAAATAAAAAAAATACATGGACACAAATGAAAATGAGAACACAATGGTCCAAAATCTTTGGGATTCAGTAAAAGTTGTTCTTAGAGGGAAGTTTATAGCAATGCAGGCCTACCTCAAGAAGCAAGAAAAATCTCAAATAACCTAACCATACATCTAAAGGAGCTATAGAAAGAACAACAAACAAAATCCAAAACCAGTAAAAGGAAGGAAATAATAAAGATTAGACCAGAAATAAATGAAATAGAAAGTAAAAAAACAATAGAACAGATCAATGAAACCAGGAACTGGTTCTTTGAAAATATCAACAAAATTAATAAACCTTCAACCAGACTCACAAAAAAGGGAGAGAGAGGACTCAAATAAGCAAAATCAGAAATGAAAGAGGAGAAATGAAAACCAACACCACAGAATTACAAAGGATTATAAGAGAGTACTATGAAAAATTTTATCCCAAGGACGCCTGGGTGGCTCAGTTGGTTAAGCGGCTGCCTTCGGCCCAGGTCATCATCCTGGGGTCTTGGGATCGAGTCCCACATCGGGCTCCTTGCTCAGCAGGGAACCTGCTTGCCCCTCTCTCTCCCTCTGCTGGTGCTCTCTCTGTCAAATAAATAAAATCTTTAAAAAAAATTTTTATCCCAGCAAATTTGACAACCTAGAAGAATTGGATAAATTCCTAGAAACATATAAACTATCAAAACTGAATCATAAAGAAATAGAAAATTTGAACAGACCAATTACCAGCAATGAAATTGAGTCAGTAATCAAAATGCTCCCAACAAATAAATGTCCTGACCAGATGGCCTCATAAGGGAATTCTGCCAAACATTTAAAGAAGAGCTAATACCCATTCTCAAAACATTCCAAAAAATAAAAGAGGAAGGAAAGTTTCCAAATTCATTCTGGGAGGCCAGCATTACCCTGGTACCAAAACCAAATAAAAGACACTACAAAAAAAAAAAAAAAAGAGAACTACAGGCCAATATCTCTGATGAACATAGACGTGAAATTCCTCAACAAAATATTAGCAAACCGAATCCAACAATGCATTAAAAGAATCATTCACCACAACCAGGTGGGATTTATTCCTGGGTTGCAAGTGTGGTTCAATATTTGCAAATCAATCAATGTGATACATCACATCAATAAGAGAAAGGATAAAAACCATATGATCAGTTCAATAGATGCAGAAAAAGCATTTGGTAAAGTAAAAACACCGATTCATGATAAAAACCCTCAACAAAGTAGGTGTAGAGGGAACATACCTCAACATAATAAAGGCCATATATGAGAAAACCACAGCTAACATCATACTCAATGGTAAAAAACTGAGAGCTTTCCTCTAGAAGTCCTAGCCATAGCAATCAGACAAGAAAAAGAAATAAAATGCACCCATGGGTAAGGAAGAAGTAAAAACGGTTACTATTTGCAGATGACATGATACTATATATAGAAAACCTGAAAGACTCCACTAAAAAAACTGCTAGAACTGATAAATAAATTCGGTAGAAGTGAGAAATAAATTCATCATACTCAATGGTGGAAAACTGAAAGCTTTCCTCCTAAGATCAGGAACAAGAATGTCCACTCTGACCACTTTTATTCAATATAGTCCTGGATCAGCCATAAAGAGGAATGAAATCTTGTCTTTTGCAACAACATTGATGGATCTAGATGTTATAATGCTAAGTGAAGTCAGTCAGAGAAGGACAAATACCATATGACTTCACTCATATGTGGAATTTAAGAAATAAAGCAAACGAACCAAGGAGAAAAGAGAGAGAGAGAAACCAAGACACAGACTCTTAACTATAGAGAACAAACTGATGGTTTGGGTTGGTGGGGTGATGGGTGAGATAAATGATGGGGATTAAGGAGTGCACTTGTGATGAGCATCGGGTGATATATAGAATTGTTGAATCACTGGGGGCGCCTGGGTGGCTCAGTTGGTTAAGCGACTGCCTTCAGCTCAAGTCATGATCCCTGGAGTCCCAGGATCGCGTCCCACATCGGGCTCCCTGCTCGGCAGGGAGTCTGCTCCCTCTGACCCTCTCCCTCTCATGCTCTCTCTCTCTCTCTCTCTCATTCTCTCTCTCTCAAATAAATAAATAAAATCTTTAAAAAAATTAAGAATTGTTGAATCACTATATTGTACACCTGAAACTAATATAACACTGTATATTAACTATACAGAATTAAAAAAGAAACATAAAAATAAAAGAAAAAGTTAATAAATCTGGCCACATTAAAATTAGAAACTTTTGTCAAAGTACACCCTAAAGAAAGAAAACCCAAGAGCCAAAAACTAGATTTATTTGCATCACACATAATTTACACAGGATTATATTCAGAACATTTAACAATAATCCAAGAGAAAAATAGTCAAAAGACGGACTTTTGAACTCAGAAATAGCCCTCGTTTGCCCATTGGATTTCCAGCACAACTTGCTGGGAACTCTGACCAATGATGAAGGAGACTGTGTCTCTCCTGGAATTGGCATGAGTTAGAATCAAAGAAAATTAAATTTAAGGCACGGCTGAGGAAGGGGCGACAGAGGATGAGACGCAAGGGTCCTGAACCAGGGTCTAATAGAATGCATTCAAGGATTAAACTGTTGTCCAGTCCGGAGAACTGGGATCCCAAGGGAAATAAATCTGTGGGGTCATGGTGGTACCCAACCATAATGAGGTGAATCTGGCCATGCATTTCGAAGGATCCCTGCAAGATGGTACAGGTGGTTGTGAGACCTCCAGTCTGGCCTCTAGGGAAAAGGAATAGCACATCACAGGTGAGAATATCCAGATCTCACACCTATTGGGCCAGATCAGAGCTGGGGATGGGCTAGGATAAAGGAAATGGGCAAAACAACTGGGCAGAGGCCTGAGGGTCATTGATGCAGCCTGGTCACACATGCTGGAGATTAGGTAAGGATGCTACAGCCCACTTCTGGTTACTCCTTTTTTCAGAATACACTTGCCTCATTTTATCCAGGGAGACTTAAGGAGAGGAATGTGTGCAGATCCAATGTATATTACTATAATTTTACTTCACCTATGGAGAAAGAGTATGTGTTTTTATTATCAGTGTATCTCCTCTCCAAATTCTATCATTCCAACCATAATGTCCCCCAATTGTTCAATTTCAGTAGTCCTATATAAGTGGATGCAGGCCAGTTTACAGAAAAGCAAGTTATAGGAGACCATAAGTAGAAAAACATTGCTCAAAAGAATATGATATGTATCATCTGGCATTATGAAGAAATTACACCTTAGACTGAGCTAGTTAATAAATA
Source organism: Eumetopias jubatus (assembly GCF_037043125.1). Lineage (NCBI taxonomy): Eukaryota > Metazoa > Chordata > Mammalia > Carnivora > Otariidae > Eumetopias > Eumetopias jubatus. Next base: position 119,030,165 of record NW_028274812.1, read on the forward strand.
TTTGTAGCTACAAACGGGCTACAGTGTTTGAATTCCCAGTTTAACGTACATTTCCTTTTGCCCTTCAGGGTCAGACTAAGATTGATTGTGATTCTCTACTACCCCCTAGTGGGAATTCCTTCTTTTGAAAAAAAGTCCTATTTCTTATCATTTGTTTAAAAAATTCCACAGTAAATACCTGAACTCGTTCTTGTTATAAAATGTTCAAACCATATAGAATGGTATAAGGCAGGTGTGTGGCGGGAAAAATTCTAGGATGTCAACTGAAGATTGTTTTGTCTTTCTACTTTCGAGGCAGATAAGGTCTTTCCTCTTCATGCCTTGGGTGACCACAGCAGAACAATGATGATCAAAAGATGCAGTTCTTGCATTTAAAATTTACTTTTGAAAACCATGGAAGAGGCAAGATGAAAGAAAGGCCTTGATTACTAAATGTCTAAGCCAGTGCTTATGCCATAAATTATAGATTTGAGAAGGACTCTTGATGAAATCAGAGCCAGTTTTCCTGCTTTGGAGCTGATACAGAATCCGTGGGCTGAGGAGAGGGTCTCAGTCTGGGGGCCTTGTGCCCTATAATCCTTTAAGACTGTGTCACAGATGATCAGTGCTCCCCCAAACTCAGATACTCAGCATACAAGGGCAGGCCCAGAGAGGGTGTATTGTCTCTCTTATTACAAATTTGAACAGAATAAAAATATTTCCAACAGTTTCTAAACTGTCTTTGCTTAATAGTCAATAGATTGGGCTGTCATCTGTGCTGAAGAAGGAAAAATCCTGGCAAGGAAAGGAATAAGGAGTTTTTGAGAGACAGGGTGCTGGATCCCCAGGCACCATGATCAAGAGTCACCCTTAATTACTCTTGAGTGACGGGTAGAGAGAAGTTGACTTGTACTGCTGTGAAAGCAGTAAGAAGTCAGCCAGGTGCCTTACTTCGGCTTTCTTCCTTCCTTTCTTCCTTTCTTTTTTTAAGATTTTATTTATTTATTTGAGAGAGAGAGAGAGACCATGAGCAGGGGGGAGGGGCAGAAGGAGAAGGAGAAGCAGACTCCCCACTGAGCAGGAAGCCCCATACGGGACTCTATCCCAGGACCCTGAGATCATGACCTGAGCCAAAGGCAGACACTTAACTGACTGGGCCACCCAAGTGCCGCCCTCTTTTTTCTTTTCTTTTCTTTTTTTTTTGGTGGGCAGCAGAGTTTATTGAGATATAGTACAAAGCTCCCAAAGAGGGAGGGGACCTGAGAGGATTGCCCCTTACTTAGGTTTCTACCAGAAGCAGTTCCTCAGACAAGGACACAAGTGAAAGCAGTTTATTTTGGAGGTGTGGGAATCCTCAGTAGCAGATTGGGGGGAAGTTAGACAGGGAAGGGAGGGCAGCCAATAAAGGGTGAATGACTGGAGTTGAACCCTGTAGGGAACTCTGGGAAATGACGTGGACTGCAGGCCTCAGAGTCATCCCAGCTGAGGAACAAGGGAGCTAGATTCCCTCAGTCATTGGTTGAAAACTGCTTCTTGGTGTGTGAACTTCCTGTCCCCTCTAGTTCACTGTGAGTGGGGCAGTGACCTCCAGAGCTTTGGAGAAAGCCTTCAGGAAAGAGATGGAAATGCTATAGGAGCAGGACCCCAGCCGGTACGCAGTGCAGGGCTAAGACCTAAGAAATTTGGGCAGGCATTGGTAGAATCGGGCAACCCCTGTTTTGTTTCTAGTTGGAAAACCCTTGGAGGGTCCTGTGGTCTCTAACATCCATATTCTCTGCCATCAGAATCGAAGGGTTTCCTATTTTCATTTTCTCCAACTGCCCTAGCCTTCAGTACAATCGTACTAAATGTTACTGTCTCACCTTAGAAATTCCTTCCTTAATAAGGACTAGGCCTAGGGCCAAATACAAGACCTGATTTGCTTGGGCCTCCATAAGTCTGGGGAGGTTTACACAACAGAAGTTTATTTTCTCACAGTTGTGAAAGCTGGAAGTCAGTGGGGTTGGTCTCTTCTGAAGCCTCTCTCCCTGGCTTGGAGGTGGCCATCTTCCTTCTGTGTATACACAGAGGGGCCTTCCCTCTGTGTATGCCTGTGTCCTAATCTCTTCTCCTTATTAAAGGACAACAGTCATATTAGATGAGGTCCTACCCTCTTGATAGAATCCTGACTCTGCACCAGGCATTGTGTGACACCTTCCCCCCACCCCTGGGGCCGGGAAGAGGTGATTCATTATTTTTATTTATTTATTTATTTTTTAAAAAAGATTTTATTTATTTATTTGAGAGAGAGAATGAGATAGAGAGAGAGCATGAGAGGGGAGAGGGTCAGAGGGAGAAGCAGACTCCCCGCCGAGCAGGGAGCCCGACGCGGGACCCGATCCCGGGACCCGATCCCGGGACTCCAGGATCATGACCTGAGCCGAAGGCAGTCGCTTAACCAACTGAGCCACCCAGGTGCCCGAAGTGATTCATTATTGATGCAGGGTAGAAGCCTATGTCTCCATCAACACTGTGGAGGTTGGGGACTGGGGGCCCATTGCCACCAGGAAGGGATGAACATTCAGGTTCCCTACTCACTTCCACTGACATAGAGTGTGTGTTATGTGGGAGGGTTGGAAGTCTAAGCTTCTCAATTGGCCTTTGCTGGTGGAGGTGGAGTCAGATTTTTTGGTGGGATTTAGCTGGAGTAGAGGAATTGTCTAAAATTTTCTGCCTTGCTAGGCTGCCCCCACCTCTTTTTTCCCCCAGCTATTCCTGTTGGCTGTTTTTCCTGTGTTTCTGGGTTGCTGGCTTTTTGAGCTCTAAGTCTGAGATACTTAAGGCAAAGGGGAATCTGGGGACCTCACCATCGTGTGATTGCTTGAGTCCTGAAGTAGCTAGCCAGTCTGCTTTCTCTCCACCTTTCAGAGTCTTCTTATACTTGTTTTACAATAATGTCCATGGTCTTTAGTTGTAGTTAGCAGGAGGAAGAGGAAAAAGTACATCTACTCTATTTCTTGGAAGCGAGTTCTTCTCCCCATACATTTTGAAGTCGACAAGGAAATTTTCATTGTTTAAACATATGTAAGTTTATGGTCATTATTGGTATTTAAAAAATAAAACTGTTACGTCATTTAAAAATGTATCCAAGATTTTATGTCTGGCAACTGTTTCATAAATATAAACATTCAGACATTTTGCATTGTTTTTCTTTTCTCCAATTTTATTCTCAACTTGCTTAAATTTTATCCTAAATTTAAACATGCAAAATATTTTGGTTGGTCACCATATTTTACTTCTCTGCAAAACCAAAATCTATAGGGATGCATGACTAGCTCAGTCAGTAGAACATGTGACTCATGATCTCAGGATTGTAAGTTTGAGTCCCACGTTGGATGTAGAGATTACTTAGAAATAAAATTTTAGAAAAAAACCCGAACAAAATCTATCAAAATAAGTTTCTATTGCCATAAATTTCTAAGAGTTAAAATGTTTCTTTTGTGCTCTTTCCACCATCTTTCCATTCTGCCGCAGTGGTGTGCATGAATGTCCTGGAAGAGCATGAACAATGTGAAAAGAGAGGCAAACGCCAGGTTCTTATTAGGCCATGCTCCAAAGTCATCGTCCAGTTTCTCATTGTGATGATGAAGCTCGGTTACATTGGCGAATTTGAAATCATTGATGACCACAGAACTGGGAACCTCACGGGCAAGTGAAACAAGTGTGGAGTGATCAGTCCCAGATTTGATGTACTACTGAAAGATCTAGAAAAATGACAGAGTAAACTGCTCCCGTCCTACCAGTTTGGTTTCATTGTCCTGACAACCTCACCTGGCATCACGGACCATGAAGAAACAAGACAAAAACACACAGGAGAGAAAATCCTGGGATTCTTTTTCTAGGGATGTAATACATATGTGCAAATAAAATGCCGTTAATGGAAAAAAATGCTTCTTTTGTTTGACTTATTGCAATTTGGTATAGTACACAATAGATCAAAAGAGTAAATTTATTAGACACTTTTATAAGTAATTATCAACCATAAAAAAGTAAAATTATCTTGACAATGAATCTCTTTATGAGATAGATGGCGCTTTTCCCAATTAATTTAATATATCTGTGGGTAAATAATACTTATTTCTAGAATGAGACAAAATGTAGCATTAGTTTTATTTTGAATTTTCCTTTTATATACATAAGCACTTGGAAACTTTGTGCACATAGATAAGTAGGTGGTAATGGATGGAATTTTGTTGTAGCAATTTTGCTTAACTGCTTGAATTTCTGCAGAATTTTATTTTCTAAATACCGTAGTGAGGTATCATCAAAAATTATTTTAAATAATGTAACAGCTTACAACTTGATTATGTCCTCTTTCTATTTTGTTGGAAGCGAATTATAAACTACCTGACTTATAAAAATAATTTGTGGGGATACGGGGTGGTAGAAATGGGTGAATGGTTTTGATTTTTAGTTTAAAATAAACTAAATTTTAAAAATTGAGAAGGGAAAAGGCATGTTTGTGCTATGCTTGACATAATGACCTTTTTGGTTCTCTGTAGCTAAAGTCCACAAACTTGACAACTGAAACTTTTGATCTCATTTTATGGTTTTTAGTCAACTTTATTGAGGTGTAATTCACATAAAACAAATGGAAACATTTGAATCATTCAGTTTCATGAGTTCTGGCAGATGTATATACCATAGAACTGCTACAGAATACAATATACAGAATATTTTTTTGCCCCACAAGTTCCCTCTTGCCCTTTTGTAGTCATTCCTCCTACCCCTTTGTACTCCCTACCGTACACAGCTATTAATTTGATTTTAATCACTGTAAATTGGTTTTGGGGAAAAAAGGGATTTGTTCCTTGTTCTTTGACTCATTTGTTGTCTCAGTTTCTGGGAAGCAAACCTAAATGTAAACATATGTAGCTAATCTAACTACATTATCACAAGACACGCTTCTATTTTTTGAAATGATTGGTTCTTGTGAACTTTAGACAATGCTGCAAATTATTTGACTTACTTTACTTACTTTGTAAAATTTAAAAATTTTGCTTCTTTGAAAAATTTGTAAGATCAAGAGTGATTATGTTGCCCTGTAGTCTCAACTTAAATGATTTTATGACTTTGGATTAATTTGAGTGAATGAATAAGTGACTTTTGTTTTTAAAATTTTTTAAGATTTTATTTATTTATTTGACATAGTGGGAGAGAGCACAAGCAGGAAGAGCAGCAGAGGGAGAAGCAGGCTCCCTGCTGAGCAAGGAGCCTGATGCGGGACTCGATCCCAGGACCCTGGGATCATGACCTGAGCCGAAGGCAGACGCTTAACCGACTGAGCCACCCAGGCGTCCCAGTGACTTTTGATTACCTGCAAAATTCTGAAAAGAAATAATTCATAGAAGAAGGAGGCAAACCATGAGAGACTCTTAACTCTAGGAAACAAACTGAGGGTTGCTGGAGGGGTGGTGGATGGGGGATGTGGTAACTGGGTGATGGGCATTAAGGAGGGCACATGATGTAATGAGCACTGAGTGTTATATGCAACTGATGAATCACTAAATTCTACCCCTGAAACTAATAATACACTCTATGTTAACTAACTTGAATTTAAATAAAATCTAAAAAAAAAAAAGAAATGATTCATAGAGACAAAGAAAAAAATACTGGATCATCAAGCAACTTTTATATATATACTCTTATCTGTATTTTGTTTTGCACAACTCAGATTAAGGTGGTAAATTCAATGTAACATACACATTAGTGTATTGTATTGATATAGTTACATCTTAAAGCTGAAGTTAAATAATATTGTCATCCAATTATATACATATTTCTGTATGATTAAAACACATACATAATGATGGATTAAATTAACAACCAAAAACGGAGAAAACTTGCAATTCAAACTTGGTCTTGGAATACTCATTATACTCTTAAAAAGATGTAGAAAAGTTTCTTTTTTCCTTTAGTATAATCTGCCTAGCTAGCAGAGATTTATTTTAGAATACTCTCATTCAGTATCCCGATAACTTTCAGTGCTTTGTGCTGTGTCACTTTGTCAAATTATTTTTGAAACAAGTAAAATCCCTTTGCTTCTGAGAGACCTAAAACATAATTTTCATGTTATCATCTTTATATTTATTTATTTATTTATTTTTAAAATTTTTATTATGTTATGTTAGTCACCATACAATACATCATTAGTTTTTGATGTGGTGATCCACGATCCATTGTTTTCCTATAACACCCAGTGCTCCATGCAGTATTTATATTTATTTTTAGATGTTTTATTGTCACTCTGGTTATTGGGCTAACAAAAGCTAAAACAATTGCTCATTCTCAGGTACTTGTGCACTTAATTAAGTAATCAGTTTCTGTCAGAAATTTTTTGTTTTTGTTGCCTTCCTGAAACCCAGATCCTGGATTCAGGAGTTAAAACTGTCGATATCTTTTAACTCTTAAAAAAAAAAAAGTAGTCATTACCAACTTCACCACTAGGTAGCACCAAAGGCTTAATCTTTTACCTTATAAAACAGGAAGAAGTAATTAGGTGCATTTGGCAGGCTCTATATATTTTAAATTAATTTTATATTATCAAAAGAGCTACCCTGTCTCTCAAACCGATGATGTGGAAAAAGCTGACAAGTAAAGAACAGGAGTTCAACCTTCCTTGATTAGTTCTGTTCACGTAAAAAAAAATACTAACATAGTTTTTAAACAAAGATTTTTTTAAACCCCTCACACACTCAATTAATTAATTAATTTAGAGAGAGATCAGGGAGAGGGGCAGAGAGAGAGGGGGAGAGAGAATCTCAAGCAGACTGCATTGAGTGTGCAAAGCCCAGCACAGGGCTCGATCTCAGAACCCTGAGATCATGACCTGAGTGGAAATCAAGAGTTGGATACTCAACCAACTGAGCCACCCAGGCGCCCCTCCACCAGAAAATTTTAGAGGAATAAATGAATTCTGTAAAGTTGCAGGATACAAAATTAATATACAGGAATTGTTGTATCTCTATACAATAATAATAATAAACTATCAGAAAGAAGTTAAGAAAATAATCCCATTTACAATTGCATAAAAAAGAATACAAATACATAAGTATAAATTTAACCAAGAAGGTAAAAGACCTGTACTTGGAAAATTATAAGACATTGATGAAAGAAATTAAAGGTGATACGAATAAATGGAAGGATATACTGTGCTTGTGGATTGGAAGAATTAATATTGTTAAAATGTCTACTATCCAAAATGATATACAGATTCAATGCAATCTCTACCAAAATACCAAAGGCATTTTTCACAGAACTAGAACAAAGAATCCTACAATTTGTATGAAACTACAAAAGACCCCCAAAGCCAAAGAATCTTAAGAAAGAAGAACAAAGCAGGAGGTATCACAATTCCTGATTTCAAACTATACTACAAAACTGTAATAATCAGAGTAGTATGGTACTGGCACAAAAGAGACTCTCATAGATCAGTGGAGCAGAATAAAGAGCCCAGAACTGAACCTAGGCTTATATGATCGATTAATCTATGACAACAAAAGAGAGAACATACAATGGGGAAAAGACAGTTTCTTTAGCAAATGGTGTTGGAATGGAATATTACTTGGCAATCAGAAAGAATGAAATCTTGCCATTTGCAACAATGTGGATGGAACTACAGTATATTATGCTAAGTGAAATAAGTCAGAGATAGACAAATATTATATGATTTCACTCATATGTGGAATTGAAGAAACGAAACAGAGGAATATAAGGGAAGGGAAGGAAAATAAAATAAGATAAAAACAGAGAGGAAGACAAACCACATGAGACTCTTAAATATAGAGAACAAACTGGTGGTTGCTGGAGGGGAGGTGGGTGGGGGGATGGCGTAAATGGGTGATGGGCATTAAGGAGGGCACTTGTTGGGATGAGCACAGGGTGTTATATGTAAGTGATGAATCACTAAATTCTACTCCTAAAATCAATACTACACTATATGTTAACTAACTTGAATTTAAATTAAAAAACAAAACAAAACCAAAAAAACCCTAAATGGTGTTGGGAAAACTGGACTGCTACATGCAAAAGAAGGAAACTGAACCACTTTCTTACACCACATACAAAAATAAACTCAAAATGTATTAAAGACCTAAATATAAGACCTGAAACCATAAAAATCCTAAAAGAAAACAGGCAGTTAACTCTTGGAAATTAGTCTTCACAATATACATATATTTTTGGATCTATCTCCTCAGGCAAGAGCAACAAAGCAAAAATGAACTATATTTTCTGTAGTTGGGACTACAACAAACTAAGAAGGTTTTTGTTTTTAAGATTTTGCATATTTATTTTAGAGAGAGAGAAAGTAAGAGTGAGTAGGGAGAGGGACAAGCAAACTCTGTGCTGAGAGGGAGCCTGACCCTGGGCTCAATCCCATGACCCTGAGATCATGACCTGAGCTAAAATCAAGAGTCAGGAGTGTAACTGACTGAGTCACCCAGGTGCCCCCAAACTAAAAACTTTTTGCACAGCAAAGAAAACCATCAACAAAATGAAAAGGCAGTCTACTGAATAGGAGAAGAAATTTGCAATTAATATATTTGCTAAGGGGTTAATATCCAAAATATATTAAGAACTAGTACAAGCCAACACACACAAAAAGCAAAGAGTCCAATTAAAATATGGGCAGAGGACCCAAATAGACATTTTCCAAAGAATGTATACAAATGGCCAATAGACATATGAAACTATGCTCAACATCACTAATTACCAGGAAATACAAATCAAAAACCACAATGAAATATGACTTCACATCTGTCAGGATGGTTAGTATAAAAAACCGCAAGAAATAACAAGTGTTGGGTAGGATATGGAGAAAAGGGAATGCTCCTGAGCTGTTGCTGGGAATGTAAATTGGTGCAGCCACTATGGAGAACAGTAGAGATTCCTTAAAACATTAAAAATAGAAATACCATAGAAGAACTTCCACTTCTGGGTACTCATCTAAAAAAACAAAAACATTAATTTGAAAAAATATATGCACCCCTATAGTTATTACAGCATTATTGACAATAAGCCAAGATATGATATGAAAGCAACCCAAGTGTCCATCAAAGATGAATGGATCAAGAAGATGTGGCTACACGCGCGCGTGCGCACATACACACACACACACACACACACACAGAGGAATATTACTCAACCATAAAAAGAATGAAATCTTGCCATTTGTGACAACATGGAAAAATGTAGAGGGTGTTATGCTGAGTGAAATTAGTCAGAGAGAGACAAATACCATATGATCTCACTAAATGTAGAATCTAAAAAACAAAAGAAATGAACAAACAAAACAAAACAGAAATAATTCATAAACACAGAGAACAAACTGGTGCTTGCCAGAGGAGAAGAGAATGGGGGGATGGATGAAATAGGTGAAAAAGATTAAAAAGTACAAATTTCCAGTTATAAAATAAATAAATCACAGGGATGTAAAGCGCAGTACAGAATATAGGCAATAATATTGTAATAACTATGTATGGTGACGGATGGTAAGTAGGACTTATTGTGATGATCATTTTGTAATGTGTATAAATGTCAAATTACTATGTTGTACATCTGGAACTAATATAATATTGCATGTCAATAAAAATAAATAATAAGACCTTGGCTTTGTTAAACATGCAACAAGGAGGTCTTTATGTCTCAATCCTAAACTGGCTAAATAAAAGAGAGCATCCAATTAATGATACTGAATTAAAACATTTCTGAAAAATCTTATTTGGTCAATTCTGTACCTTAGGAGCAGGAATTGTGTAAGAAAAACTGTTCTAAAAATTAGAAATAAGGCAAAATTTTGCTTGCTTTGTTACTTAATATCATACTTGGATACTATCTCATAATCCTGCCTGATCAAAATCTGGGTGTCTTAGGGATTGTAACTTGAATAAAAAGAACCCAGCCAGCCCTGTACTATTAGAGATTAATCTGGAGAAAGCTGATAAGGTAGGATGGCTTTGCTTTTTCTCTGGTAAAGAAGGTAATGCCAAGGTTATGATTTTATTGCCCTGTTGTACATTAACCATTTTTAATCTTTAACAGCAAGTTTTCCTGACTACATACATCTTGGCTCTGCTTTTTTTTGTTGTTTTTTTGTTTTTGTCTTTGAATCATTTCTCTTTTATTCTTCCTGGCTCCTTCAAAAAGTCTAAAAAAATATATTTCTCTCAGAATTAGGCTTTTAGAGTGGAAATACTGAGACAACCGGTGGCAGCTCATTGTAAACAGAACAAGACCACCCCACTCCTCCCTGCCACACACACAGAATACGTCTGATAAACCACATCACTTCTGTTGTCCCACCGCTGTTCTGTTGTTAGGAACGGGGCTTTACCACAACCGGGTTTGAAGACACCTCCTCAGCCACTTCTGTTCCAGGAACTTCTCCTTTTCTTACCACTGCTTCCCCCAAAGTCAGTTGCGTTTCCTGTCACCTTTGTCAGGAACATGATTATAGAGTGGATCTCTATTTCCTCCTGTTGTTTAGAATTGAAGTCTCAGGTGGATGACTTTGACTGGTGCCCTAGCTTCAAAGAGGGCTAGGGCATTGACTTTTCTGATTTTTACTATGGGGAGGGAGGATGCATAAGGTAGGGAACATTTTAGAGTATTCTAAAGATTTCCAAATCCCATAGGCAGCCAGAAACCATAAGCATGGAATGAGAGATGCTGTGCGGAGGGTGTGCTGTGAATAAGTGCTTTGGTTCATGGGCTTCATTAGTAATTCTTAAAGCCCAGTTAACCGACACACTCCCAAGAGATAATAAAATGATTGTTTTTGTTTTAAGCCGCTAAGTTTAGGGGTGGTTTCCACACTGCAAAAGATAACTGAAACATACATTGCGTATTTTTTGTGTGTGCCTGTCTTCTTCACTCGATATTGTTTCTATTAGATTTATCCGTTATTGAATTATCAGTTTATTCATAATCATCAACTATACAGTATTTCATTGTGTGAATATACAACATTTTTTTATCCGTTTATTGTTGAGGAACCATTTTGTTAAAGCATTTGAGAATAATCTGTGGACATTATGACAATGCACCCCTAAGTGGTTTGGCAGTGTGTTTTAAGAACAAGGATATTTCTCCTACATAACCATAATACCACCATCACCCCAAGACACGTAAAATTGATACACAATTATCAAATACACACAGTCCATATTCAAATTTCTCCTCTTGTCCCAATAATGCTCCATAATAAATGTTTGTTATTTTAAGCTGCTAAATTTTGGTGCCATTTGTTACACAACAATAGATAACTGATACAGTGGGCATGACAGCAAAGATGTTCAGGGAATTTGGTAATTCACAGTTGTCTGACTTCCCTGTGTCTGTTCATATGTCCCCATTTCATATCTCAGGGTCCAAATCCATCCCAACCAGTGGCCTTTTCTTAGCATGGGAGACCCTATGGGGTTATGCAATTAATAGCTCTATGACCCTCATCTACAGGTTTTCGAAGAAAAAGTGTCCTTTCAAATTGCTACATTGTTTTTTAAAAAAATCTCTCATTCATGTCTTGAGATTTGTTGAAAAGCTTTTAATTTATTCTTTTCTCTTTGTATGCTCTCTAGAGCAGTCTGAGGTAGTCAGCCTATACAGGTAGGGACAAAAAATCTTCAGGGAAATCACTCAGCATTTGTCTGGTACCTATCCTAATCTAAAACCCAGTTTTAGATAGCATGTTACCTGGGATGTGAGGTCAGTGCCACACCTCAGTGATGTTTCAGCTGCCCTAATGGGTTAACACTGAGTCCATTTCCTTCCTCAGCACGCCCACTACATTTCCTTGAAGTTTCACCTTGAGCCATGTGATGGCTGATTTTGTGTCACCTGGGTTAGGCTAAGGTACCCAGATATTTGGGTAGCAGTGTAGATACTGTTGTGAAGGCATTTTTAAAGATGAGATTTAACATTTAAATCAGTAGATTTTGAGTAAAGCTGATTACCCTCCATACCCTCCATAATGTGGTGACCTTCCAATCTGTTGGAGGACTTCAGAGGAAAAGACTGAGGTTCACTGAGGAAGAGGGTATTCTGTCTCTAGATTGCTGTTGGACTTGGGCTTGCAGCATCAGCTCTTCCTTGCATCTCCAACCTGCCCTGCAGATTTTGAACTTACCAGTCCTCTCGATCACATAAGCCAATTCCTTAAAATAAGTCTCTCTCTCTATACATCCTATTGGTTCTATTTCTCTGGAGAACCCTGACTATTACATTTCCTAGGGAAGGCACTGCCCAGGGAAATCCACTCTCCTCCATGCCAACAGAGTTTAGATGAAAATTGAATATCCATACTTCATCTCTGAGTTTTTGAGAGCATTTAGTCTGTATCACACACGCTTATACTACACATACAACTCTGTCATAAACACTGCTGAACCAATTTCCAATTTCCAATACTTCTGAATAAGCTCAGTGGAATTAAGACACTTTTTCTTACAATGTATGCCCATAACCGGCAGTTTTAAGAATTTGGTAAAGAGGACCAAAGATAATCCATATATTCTGGCTCATTCTATGTAAAAGAACATGTTGATTAGATTTTAAAAGATTTGGAACAAAAAAATAATACATATTATTGAAGAGGGATGCTGTAAATGTAGGGAGAAATCTAAGTTTTTCTAATTTCTACCCTCCCTTTCTAAATCATGATCTTCAACCGAACACTTGAACCATATTTATTTAGTTGGATGGAAAATATAGGGAATTATCTAATATCTGTCATGGAAATATAGAATAAATTGCTCTCAGAGCTATGATTTTCTTTGAGTCGTTAACTCTAAAAAAATCTTATATGCAAATGGTAGAATTATATTCCTCACTTGATGGCACATGGTCATCATTGGTCAATACAAGATCTTCTCCATGTTTATTATTTATTCCTTTTTATGCACATTCCCCAAATTCCAGTTTCTTTCCTTTCACTGAAGGCAACCCTTCTCATGTATTTTGTATATATGTTTTTGTTATATGTATTCTTGAAAAATGTGTATTGTTTTGTGCGTATTTATTTTTATTCAAAGTGAGTTACTTTGTGCTTATAGCTCATTCCTTTGTTTTTTTCTGCCCCAGTCCGCCGTTTCCATTCCATGTTACTGCTGTGCACTCACAGCATTTTTCCTACGGTCTCTCTGGTAGGCATGAAGTTTGCCCCTATCTCTCTGCCACCAAGAACAACATCCTACAGGTCTCCTCAGGGAGACAGTTCTGAGGGGGGTGTATTTTCAGGAGCAGAATTGTTGGATCCTAGAATGTTTTTCACTTGATTACGTAGTGCAGAATTTTCTCCTGAATGGCTACACCAGTTTACATTTCCACTGGCAGGGCGGGAGACTTCCCTCATGCCTATTTCCTCACCAACATTTGGCATTATCAAAGTCTCATGTTTTCCAGTCTAATAGGTATAAAGTAGTGGATAAATCTGTTTTATTGTGATTTTTGTTGAGTTTGATTATCTCTTCAAATGCTCATCAGCTTCTTTGTTTCCTCTTCTGTAAAGTCCATGTTTATGTCTTTTGTGCATTTTTCTCTAGGGTTGATGCCTTTTTGTTACAGTTGCAGTTCACTGTATTTTCTAGATATTATCCCTAATTGGTTTCAGACAATGCAAATATCCTCTCCTATCCTGCAATTTGTTTATAAGAATTGTCTATGGTGTCTGCTAAAAAAAAAATCTTTCATTTTGATGTAATGAAATAACAAAATATTTGCCATTATGGTTTCACAGATTTTATATAAAGAAATCCTTCCCTATCTAGTCCCAAAAATCATTTTTATATTTTATTCTGTTATGTTTAAAGCTACACATTTCTCTTTTGTGGCTTCAACTGTCCTGCTATTGTATGTGGGTATGTGGCGTTAGGTCAGGATCCAGCTTTATTTTTCTTTGTATAGTGACCCGTTTTTTCTCTTTCTACATACACCTATTAAATAACCCACAATTTCCCCCATTAATTTATGGCGCCAACTTTATTGTATATTAGGTTCCTGCATAAATATGTTTGTCTCTCAGCTCTCTCTCTCTATACCTCATTTTGGAATTTTGTTCCCCTGTCAATTTATATATTTTTTACTTATTTTAGTTATTTATTTGAAATATTTTTTTAAGACTTTATTTATTCATCTGAGAGAGACAAGGAGAGCACAAACAGGGGGAGAGGCAGAGGGAGAGGGAGAGGCAGACACCCTGCTGAGCTAGGAGCCCAACATGGGGCTCGATCCCAGGACCTGGAGACCATGACCTGAGCTGAAGACAGAGGCTTAATCATCTGAGCCACTCAGGTGCCCCAATTTATATATTTAAAAAAAATTAGACTTACAGTATGTCTTTTTTTTATAATTAGAGTTCCATTGAATGTCTTCATGTTTAAGACAAGTATCCCCCTTAATGTTTAAGACAAGTATGTTTACTTAAAGGTTTGCTTAGCTATTTGAGGACCATTATTATGTCATATATATTTTAGAGTAAACTTATAAATTTCCTCAAAAAGGTTAAATGGAGTTTTATTTATTTATTTATTTATTTATTTATTTATTTATTAAGCAGAGTTTTGATTGAGATTATACTCAATTTAAAGTTAAGGTTGGGGGCAATTGATATCTTTATAAGGTTGTGGTTCCATCCAAGAAGGCAAAATGACTCTCCATTATTTCAAATCATATTCAATGACTTCTTTTAGAGCTTTACATTTTTTATAAATCCTTTTTTTTTACAGAGAGTGTGGGTGTGTGCCAGGGAGAGGGGCAGAGGGAAAGGGAGAGAGAGAATCCCAAGCAGGCTCTACGCCTAGGGTGGAGCCCTACACAGGGCTTGATCTCATGACCCTGAGACTGTGACCTGAGCCAAAATCAAGAGTGGGGTGCTTAACCGACTGAGCCACCCAGGTGCCCTGCCCCTCTATGAATTCTTAATTAAGCTAGTCAGTAGATACTTCATGTCTTTTTGGCTAGTGTGATTTCTAACTTTTATTGTATCTCTTTTTTTTTTAAAGAGTCTAATCCTCAACGCATATTCTATTTTTTAAGATTTATTTATTTATTTATTTATTTATTTACTTGAGAGAGAGAGAGAGAGAGAGAGAACATGAGCAGGGGGGAGGAGCAGAGGGAGAAGCAGCCTCCCTGCTGAGCAGGGACCCTGATGTAGGACTCCATTCCAGGATTCCAGGATCATGACCTGAGCCAAAGGCAGATGCTTACTGACTGAGCACCCCTTTATTGTATCTCTTATTGGTTATTCTGGTGTAGGGAAGTGTTAGTAATTTTTGTAAAGGCTAAAAGCCTTGATACATTCTTTTGTTATCTTAATAGTTTGCTGCTTCTGTTGCTTTTTTTTTTATTTCTGAGATGATCATATGATCTGCAAATTTATCTGTTTTGCTCACATCCCTTTCTCTCCTTATGCACTGGTCTGAACTCTAGTGCTATGTTTTACTAGTAATAATAGTCTTGGGCACCTAAATTTTTTCCATTATGTATGCTGCTTCTTATAGATTTTTTTGGAATATGACCTTTACCAAGATAAGAAAGTTTTATATGATTCTGGGTTCCTTAACGGGTTTTTTAAAAATCATAAATGGATATTTAATTTTATAAATTAAACTTTATAAATTATTTATTAATTGAGAAAAGCAGATGAGTTTTCCTCTTTAGTCTATAATTATGGTGAATTATAGTAATATATTTTATTATATTGGAAGCATCCTTGCATTTAAGGATTTCTCATTTCATCTCGATGTATTATTATTTTTTCCCTAGTTTTTATTTTTAAAGATTTTATTTATTTGAGAGAGAGCATGAGAGGCAGGAGGGTCAAATGGAGAAGCAGACTCCCCACCGAGCAGGGAGCCCGATGCGGGACTTGATCCCGGGACTCCAGTATCATGACCTGAGCTGAAGGCAGTCGCCTAACCAACTGAACAACCAAGGTGCCTTCTAGTTTTTATTTTAATTCCAGTTAGTTAACATACAGTGTAATATTAGTTTCAGGTGTACAATATAGTGATTTAACACTTCCACACAACACCTGGTGCTCATCACAAGTGCACTCCTTAATCCCCATTCCCTATTTCACCCATCTCCCCCGCCCACCTCCCCTCTGGTAATCATCAGTTTGTTCTCTATAGTGTGTATTATTATTTTTAATACTGTTGAATTCAGTTCATAGATAATTATTTATTTTTTCCATATATGTTCAAAATGAGATGGGCCTATTGTTTTCTTTCCTTGAATTTTCCATACCTCAATTTGAAATCAAGATCATGCTAGCCTGACAAAGTTAGCTGAACAGTTTTAATGTTTTTTCTATTTTCTGGGAAAAAAACACATAAAATAGGAGTTGTATGTTCCGTGAATATTTGGTGTAACTCACCTGTGAAACCATGTGGGCCTTTAAAAATTTATTTTTATCAGATGCCATTAGCAACTGTTTTCATTTCTTCAATGTTTACCAGTATACTCAAAATTTATTTCTTCTGCGAATTGCATTAGATTAAGTTTTTCTAGGAGTTTACCTATCTCATCAAAATTTTTCAAATTTATTAGCATATATGTGTCCATTACACCCTTTATTATGTTTTTTTAAAGATTTTATTTATTTATTTGAGAGAGAGAATGAAATAGAGACAGAGAGCATGAGAAGGGGGAGGGTCAGAGGGAGAAGCAGACTCCCTGCTGAGCAGGGAGCCCGATGCGGGACTCGATCCCGGGACTCCAGGATCATGACCTGAGCCGAAGGCAGTCGCTTAACCAACTGAGCCACCCAGGCGCCGCCCCCCCCTTTATTATGTTTTATGTCTCTGTTATATCTGTACCTATTCCCCCCTTTTCATTCCATATTTTGTTTCTTCATTTTTTCCTCCCCTTTATTCATGATCAGTCTTGTTCTAAATCTGAATATCTTACAAATATTTTTTTAAGAAGCAGCTAGCTTTTGGTTTTGTGAGTTTTTACTACATAGCTTTTGTTCTCTATTAAATTGCTTTCTGTTCTTTATTATTTCCTTCCTTCTTATTACTTTAAGCTTGCTCACTTGCTTTTTCAAAATTTTGGAGAATTTTTAGGTCATTTATGTTTAACTTTTCTTGTTCTAATAAATGTATTTGAAGGTATAAAATTATCTTTTTTAAAGATTTTATTTATTTATTTGAGAGAGAAAGAATGAGACAGAGAGAGAGAGAGAGAGAGAGAGAAAGAGAGCATGAGGGGGGAGGGGCAGAGGGAGAATCAGACTCCCCGCTGAGCAGGGAGCCCGATACGGGACTCAGTCCCTGAACCCCAAGATCATGACCTGAGCCGAAGGCAGACGCTTAACCAACTGAGCCACCCAGGTGTCCCTTTATAAAGTTCTTTCTGAGTATTGCTTTAACTGTATCTCAGAAAATTTGATATGCAACATTTTTACCACTTAGCTCTAAATGTGTTATTTCCTTTATGACTGCCTTGTAAATCCAGGTTATTTATCAATATTTTCTTAGTTTGCAAACTGTCTGAATTTTAGGTATCCTTTTGTTATCAAGTTCTAATTTTATTATAATATTGCTACAAAATGTAGCTTTTTTCAAAGATACTGATACTTTGAAATCTATTGTAGTTTTCTTTATGGCCTAATGCATATTGTGTTTTAGCAAATCCTCTGTGTGACTTGAAAATTGATACATACATAGAGAGGAGTTTTGTTGGATGTTTTTTTTTTTTTTAAAGATTTATTTATTTACTTGGTGAGGAGAGGCCGAGGCAGAGGTAGAGAGAGAATCCTCAGCAGACTCCCTGCTGAGTATGGAGTCCCATGCGGGGCTCAGTCTAACAACCTTGAGATCCTGACCTGAGCCCAAATCAAGAGTTGGATGCTTAACTGACTGAGCCACCCAGCAGCCCCTGGCTTTTCTTTTCAATGAATCTTTTTCTTTTTTCAATTGAAGTATAGTGGACACACAATTAGTTGCAGGTGTACAACATAGTGATCCCTCAAGTTTATATGTTATGCTATGCTCACTGCAAGTGTAGCTCCCATCTGTCACCGTACAACACTATTACAATGCCATTGACTATATTCCCTATGCTGTACCTTTTTAAATGAATCTTTTGATTTATTTTTAAAAGATTTTATTTATTTATTTGCCAGAGAGAGAGAGAGAGAGAGCGCACAGAAGCAGGCTCCCCGCTGAGCATGGAGTCCACTGCGGGACCCCAATGCGGGACTCCATCCCAGGGCCCTGGGATCATGACTTGAGCCGAAGGCAGACGCTTAACTGACTGAGCCACCCAGGAGCCCCTAAATGAATCTTTTGAACCTCATACCTAATTTCCTTTCCTTCTTCGTTTTCACTTCCTTGTAGCTCAGAGCCAGTTCTTTTTTACCCATCTGTAGCTGGGTGATAAAAATATGTCCCATTAAACTGGCTCTCTGGGGGAAAAAAAAAACCCAAAAACATTCTGACATGTAACATTCCTGGTTTCTGTAGAATAAATACTTCCATCAAGACCAATGTGAAGCTACCCATGGTCAACAACTGTCTTTCAAAATTCCTGAATATTTTACAATTTGCTCCTTTTGGCCAGTATAAGACAGCTCCCGTACTCCTTTTTTTTTTTTTTTTAAAGATATTCATTTGTATTTTAGTTTGACCCCTGGGCTTTACTTATTTCTTAGCTTTATTTTCTCTTTGTCCCAGTTTCTCCTTCTCCTTTTGTTAAAGGAGTTTGCCTTTAAATCATGTCTGCCTCTGTGAGCAGCTATTAGCGCTTTTTGGAATGAGGGACACAAGGACACAATTCTTTGGTCAATAAAGAAAAAGATAGTTTTTGGGCGCCTGGGTGGCTCAGTCGTTAAGCGTCTGCCTTCGGCTCAGGTCATGACCCCAGGGTCCTGGGATCGAGCCCCGCATCCATCGGGCTCCCTGCTCAGCGGGAAGCCTGCTTCTCCCTCTCCCACTCCCCCTGCTTGTGTTCCCTCTCTCGCTGTGTCTCTCTCTGTCAAATAAATAAACAAAATCTTAAAAAAAAAAAGAAAAAATAGTTTTCTAATTTTAAAGGCTTAAGTCTTAGTTCGGCTCTCAAAGTCTGTGCTGGACTGTTTTGGGTGTGCCTCATGTATGTGTAGCTCAGGGGTCACCGGGTACTCGTGAGAGTTCCAACCTAGAATTAAGGAATCCCCTTCTCCAGTTCCCTCATGTGGGAAACCCCCTCCACTTTCCTGCCCGCAGGGGCCCCTTTTCTCTGGTTCCTCCATTCCTTTGGCCAGAACTGACTATGGTGTTTCTCTTGGCAATTTAGGGCACTACAGCTTTGCACCTTAAGCCTGACTTCTCAGGGCAAACCTGGGAGATGAAAGAGAGAGAAAAAATTGAAAATCACCCAGAGGGAGCATTTCCTCTCCAAGCTCTGGCTCTTCTCATGGCCCACATGCTTTTGTCTATTTTCCAGAGTCCTTCAGCACTTGCTTTTTGTATGCTTTCCAGAGTTTTTCTAGTTGTGATCAGCGGGAGAGATTGGCTCTTAAACTATTATTTTATTTTTTAAAAAAAGATTTTATTTATTTATTTGACAGAGAGAGAGAGCACAAGTAGGCAGAACGGTAGACAGAGGGAGAGGGAGAAGTGGGCTCCCCGCTGGGCAGAGACCCCAATGCGGGACTTGATCTCAGGACGCTGAGATCATGACCTGAGCCGAAGGCAGGCGCTTAACAGACCGAGCCACCCAGAAGCCCCCTTAAACTATTATTTTAAACTTCAAAATAAATTAAATATCATGGCTAGAAAAAACTCAAGTCTCTATGATTTTAGACTCTGCTCCTACCCCCACCCCACAAAAAATACACCCGCTCCCAAGGGCATAGCACTGTTTTAGGGTACTTTGAATTTTTATGTTAAATCTGAGCTCCAGAAAGAAAAGCAGACCAAAGCTTCCTGGGGAGCTCATTATGATTTCTGTTAAATATACCTCTTAACTGCTTACTTACGAGCAAAATGGCATTGACTGTTCATACTGTAAACCACCTTAGAAGTCAACGCCTTCGTTTGACAGAAGAGGAAATAAGGGCTCACAGAAGGGGAATAATTTGTTCTGTCACTCGGGAAGTGCATGGCAAAAACTGGGCCAGAACTTAGCCTGTTTAACAACAGTTACTCAGGCATCTGCTAATAACTTCCTAAGTGTCAACTGCTGTGCTGGGCTATTATCGCAGATTTCAAGGGGGACATGATATACAAAGCTTGAGGGAATGGAAAATTTTATGTTTTATGAGGGAGAAGGGCGTATAGTAAAACAAACAAACAAACAACAAATCCCAGTTTTCAGCTTTTGAATTCACTATGACTTTGGTTAAGGGACTTATTTTTTCTAAGCCTTCATCTGTCAGTAAATAGACCTAGTAGTTTAATCTTATAAAGGCTTTTTGTTTGGGTTATAAGAGATAAAGCTTATAAGCATTTAGCTAATGACTTGCTCAATGTTTTGGTTGTTGTTATTATTCTTTGAAACTCACAAATCCCTCAATTTTATACACTTATCACGTATTGATCTCCAATGTCAATGAACACCTTATGGAAAGGGTATCTAACACCTGGGAGGGAAGAGGCCCCCTCACCTAAGCTTCATTTCCCTGAGCTCCCATTTTCCATTGACCATTCCAGGTTCTGGTGTGAGAGAGTTTATTACAAAATGACGAAGGGAGGTCTGAGGAAGATTCACTCGTCATAGAATTTCGGCAGCTCATTACCCAAGATTACTTGATGGTCCACACCAGCAGCTGTAATAGTGACCAGGTAGATGACGCCGCCGCTAGAGCCATCCCGGTTCATGGCCAGAGCGATAGCTGTAGAGAGTTTCAGGGTGGAGAGGGGGAGAGAGAATGACTTAGCTTCAGGAATCTTCACATTCCTCTCCCGTTCACGTGCTTACCACCCCTCTCAGACCTCAAAACCCGTCTCCTAGGGACACATATCAAGGGGTGTGCAGGTAAATCAACTTAAAAAAAAAATAAGCCTTTATATGTAACATCTCCTGGTACCCATGGTCTCAAAACTCCCACCAGGATTGATTTCAAGTTGTAAATAGCTAGATAAGCAGCTCCTGAGTTCTTGGATATTTAACAATTGGCTCTCATGAGCTGGCCCAAGCCAGCTCCAGCACACCCCTGATTCTTATAGTAACTGTATATTTTGATTTTGGGGTACTCAAAACAGTCCTGGTTTCTGCCCTGGGTTCTGGAATCCCATCTAGTTTAGCATTGTCCTGCTCCCTTTCCCTCTCAAAAGTGTTCCAGTTTGGACATTAAATTAAACGGTTACCCATGTACTCCTCACTGTGTTCCTCACACTCTCCTTCCTTCCCAGGTTTAAAAACCCTCCCCGGGTACCCTACCACTTGGTTAGTTACCATCTGTGGTGAAGCTCCTGCACTCCTCAGGGGACATGCCCGACTTATATGCTGCATCCACATAGCCGTAGATATAGGTGCTGCCAGAGCCACCGATGGCGAAGGGCTGCCGAGTCAGCATTCCTTCCAGGGTTCCATACACCTAGAGGGGGCTCCTCAGGTGAGACTATGGAAGCATCAGTCCTTTCCTCGCCACTGAGACAGGCAGGGTGTCTCCGTGTCCTGCAGTGAAGCCCCCCATCTCCTACTCCCATCGGTTGCGATTATACTCTGCTTTCAGAGGCGGTGTCCTGGGAGCCCATTGCTAGAAGGATATAACCTTTATCTCCCCCTATAGGGTGGTGGGGAACACCAAGGGACGGGGTACATAGGAAGACATGCACCTGGCCCCCGGCACGTCGGTCCCAGCCGGCTACTATGAGATGCGCGGACAGGTCCTCCCGATACTTATAACTGATATTCCTCACCACGTTCGCAGCAGCCAGAACAAGCGGAGGTTCTTCCAGTTCCAACCTAAAGGAAGTGTTAGTAATAGGGGTCAGTATAATTTCCTGAAGTTCCACTCACCTGTGCCGTTACCAACATCCCTGCCAAGTGACACGTGACACCTGAAACCTGTGGTTGCAAGAGTTCAAACTCCAGCTCCTCTCCCACATGGACAGGGGGACTAATCTCACACCACCCACCAGTAAGAAGATTCAACGTTCCCTTCCTTTACTCTGTCCCACCCACCCATCCCCCAATTATACAACGCTTAGCTGCAAGGGCCGTGCCCATGTGGGTAAAAGCAGATAAGCTTTACTCCTGCACCAATAACCTTGGTTTCTCACCCGGTAACTTCCTGATATATGGTGAGCCACATCATCGTCTTTCTCGCTATTTAGAGCGGGACCGTGATTTACAATGTTCAGGCCATTTTCAC
Source organism: Eumetopias jubatus (assembly GCF_037043125.1). Lineage (NCBI taxonomy): Eukaryota > Metazoa > Chordata > Mammalia > Carnivora > Otariidae > Eumetopias > Eumetopias jubatus. The sequence continues at coordinate 119,052,489 of NW_028274812.1, forward strand.
ATATATCATTTGATTCTCAAAATAACCGTCGGGTGAGATAGGGTAGGTACTATTAATTATCTCCACTTTACAGAGGCGGAAGCCACATTGGAGATTCAAGTGCCAGTTCAAAGCTAATAAAAACAGGAGCACAAACAAGAAGTTTTCATTTTTCACTGCAGCATTCCTGGAATGGGACACTGTCTCGGGGTTGGCTGGTGGGGACAACTCTGGTGAATGTGGACTTGAGGACCCCAAAGCTTCATACCCGTGGAGCTCCAGTTGGTAGGCGGCCATGTCAACCATGGCTTGGGCATCAGCAGCTGAACCAGAGAGAGCACAGTAGATGTGCTGGTGTAGTGGGGATAGCTTGTCAAACACCCGGTTTACCACCGCCTCTCTGCCGGGAAGGAGTCAGCAGTCATCAACATTAGCAATGCCAGAATTTTTGAGGTTAATCATCCAGTGTTTCTCAAATTTATTTGACAAGAGAATAGCCCCGGAGTCCATGAAATTTAATACTTGGATTAAAACAGGAAGAAAAAAAATCACCTCAAATAAATGAAACACTGCAAGTAATTATCAAAATTAGACATTTTCAGGCTTAGACTTTATAATAAGACAAAAAATAGTAAATGAAGAATCATGTCCTTAAGCAATTTTTCTTTGCTACACCCATCTTGAGGATGTGCTCTATGGGACATAAAGTCAGTAATATTGACCTAACCCCATATACTCATTTTGCATATGGGGAAACTGGCCAGGATGGAGGAGACAAAATTAGTTCAACGTGTGTTGGATGAGAAACCAGAATATCTGCTTGGCAGGACTATCTTTTTGTTCTTTTCTTTTCTTTTTAAGATTTTATTTGTTTATTAAAGAGAGAGAGTGAGAGAGAGAGCACAAGCAGGGGGAGCGGCAGGCAGAAAGAGAAGCAGGCTCCCCGCTGAGCAGGGAGCCCAACATGGGGCTCGATCCCAGTACCCTGGGATCATGACCTGAACCAAAGGCTTAACCCACTGAGCCACCCAGGCACCCCTGAACCATCTTTTCTATCTCTAAATATAGTTGGAAGGAGGGCCCCTGAAATCTTTGGGTCCTACCTCCTTCTCATACCCTATTCTTTTATACCCGTCCCTGTAGGGACAGGCCACATAAGCATTCAGGCCCCAGATTCTCCTCCACTAATTCAGGGACCCAAGCACTTGCCCAGTATCTCATCAGAGGGGCCTTTCTGGAAGGTTAACTCAATTTCTGCAAAACTCCACTTTACCAGTATCTTCATGAATGGGTAAGAAAAATCTGTATTTGGGGCCGTTGGCTTCCTTCCAGAAGTATTCACCTTGTCCGGTACTTACCCTGCAGACACCCGGGAATCAGAACCCACCACAACACCTCCGTCAAACTCCACTGCCATGATGGTTGTCTGCGGAGACACAGAGGATGGAAATGTCAGAGCAGGATGAACTTTGATTCTCTCATGTTACAGATGAGGAAACATTCCTGGAGAGGGGAGGTGACTGGCTCAAGATCATAGAGCAATTTAGGCCAGAGCGGATGTCCCCTCCATCCCTCCACGTTCTCCATCTCCTCTCCCAGCTGCAGGGGAATGTCACAGCCTGGTCCTGGCACAACACGGAAAGAATCCTATCCCTGGGCCCCAACCTTCCTAAGTCGAATCCTTCCCACTATAAAGAGAGAGAGGGGGATGAGGTTCGCAGAGGCAGACATTTGGTTCATGGGGGTGCTTCCAAGCACTGGCGGGCGAGGCAGCCCCACAAGCGAATGACCTTCACCACGTGTGCTCGTGGTGCGTGCAGATGTGGTTCAGACCCAACACAAAGCAGGTTAGTGTGACCTTGGGAAACAAGCTCAAGTCTTTTTTTGGCCCCTAATTCTCCACCTCACACCCCATAACCAGTTTATTAAACAGCAGAAACATCAAGGAGTGCGGTGGTTAGGCGGGTCACACATTAAGTAAGGAGGGAAGCAGCCAGGAACACACGAGATGGTTTAAAATAAAGGTTTCATTTAAGGATTTCTTTTTTTTTTCTTTTTTTAAAGTGGGCTCCATGGTCAGCGTGGAGCTCAATGTGGGACTTGAACACAGGACCCTGAGATCAAGACCTGAGCTGAGATCAAGGGTCAGTCACTTAACCGACTGAGCCACCCAGGTGCCCCTCATTTAAAGAATTTTGATCAAGAGGTCAATAGGTATCTCAGTAGCCAGGGGAAGAGATCTGTACCAAGAGAGGATTTGCCTGGGGAGTTTGAGCTCACTTTTTCAGGTTAAGAGAAGAAATCAAGGAAAAGAACTAAAGAAGGTGAAAGGGATAAAGCTACATGTTTTCTACTCCTGTTGAGTTGGAAAGGGCCTTAAAGATCCTTGGTTCAAATGAGGAAAACTGAGTCATGGAGGAGGTGATTGACTTGTCAAGGTCACCCAGAATTAACAGACTGGTCCCAGACTGGGACTAAAACCCAGGCCTAACTCCCATCTCTTGCTGTGACTTCTGCTTCCTATTTCCCACTGCTCATCTGGCAGTGAGGGGGGAATGTTCTACCTTGCAAATGGTTTTAGTGCATCGTCATCACTCCGTAGGTAAGTCCAGACCCCAGGGCCATTGCCCTGAGTGTGTTTTCTGACATACTGATCTACCATGAATTGAGGCCCATTGAGAAAGGGCAGCCCCATCCTAGAGGTTATTCCTCTAAAACAAAGCTGCCCCCAAGCCAAGAGTGGTGGCAGTAGCTTGGGAGCAGAAGCCAGCCAGCCTTGGCCTGCGGACAGCCTCAGTTGCCCAGTTGGGCAAGCGGGTGGGAGTGGGCGGGAAGGACACAGGGAAAGGAACGTGGCAGCCCCTGGGCCAGGTGGGAGCCTTCTTGGATCAGGCTGGGGAAGGACACCACCGTCTCACAAGGAACCCCTGTTATCAGGGCTAGGGCTATGAGTTACCCCGCAGTCTGTGTGATGAGCTGTCCCTTCTCAATCAGTGCCCATATTCTCCTCGCCCGAGTGCTGTCCTACTTCACCGAGGGCACCATTTCATCACCAATCTGCACCTTCTCCGACGCCCTCCCTTGATTTAACCAGCCCCTCTCCCCAGTCCAGAGTTGAAAGCGAAAGCGCTTTAGAGGCGCTTCCCCTTGACGCTTCCAGCTAAGAGCCACGGCACCCCCTTCTCCACCCGCCTCGCGGGCCCAGTCCCTTGGCGGACTCCTACGTGACCCCCTTCAGAATAGAGATGCCCGTTCTTCATCGCAGGGAATCTCTGCAAGCACTGGCTGCTACAAAGCTGCCTCCTCACTCTTTCAGTCCCCGCATTCACTCCTCGGAGTTGCCGCGTCCCCCTGTCTCTCCACCTTCTCCAGCTCTCTGCTAAACCTCTAGCCCGCACTCCTTACCCCAGTGTGGACTTCTCCGATCCGCAGCATCTCGGCGCCGCGCCGCTTGCCGCCTGGGTCTCTGGTTTCCGTCCGACCTGGGACCTCGGGCCGCGCGTGCCTCCCGCCCCGCGCCTTCACCACGCCCGCTAGGGGGCGCCTGGGTCCCCTCTGTGAGGCTTCGCACCCGGCGCTAACCTAATTGGCATAGATCTGCCGGGAGACAGGTGACGAAAGAGGCTGGGGTAAGACAGTTCGGAGGCTGGGGTAAAAACGTCCCGACAAGTGGAATTCGCGAGACGAAGCAAAGAAAGGAAGGACGACGAGTGTTTGTGATGGAGAAGGTGCAGCCGCAAGGCTGCTCCCCAAGAACCTCACATCTGATTTCCGCGCCTTCTCCCAAAATAGCCTGGGCGGGCCACATTCTGCAGCGGGGCGGATCTACAGAGCCGGCTGCCGCTTTCGTTTTCTCTTTCCGCGAAACCGCCCGCTTCTAGTAGCGCGGCCAGAACCAGCCGGTCCCGGGACTTTCCGGGATCCCCGCCTCCGCCCGCCCTGCCCCCCTCTCCCGGCCGCGAGTCATAGCGCCCTGTCCGGTACAGTCTCGGACAGCACCCGGAGCCTGCGGCCCGGCGCCGACAGCGGGGAGTCCCAGGCCGGGGCGCGACCTCCGGCAGCACCCACGCGCCCATGGGCAGCTCAGGGTCCCCCAGCCCCTGCGGCTGCCTCTGCTCGTCCCGAGCTTCCCTGGCGTGGCTGGGGGTATCGCTGCTGCTTCTCGCCGACTGGGTGCTGCTCCGGGAGGCGCTCCCCAGAATATGCTCCGTGCTGGTCCCCACCGAGCAGCCCCTGCTCCGGGTCTGTGTGGTGGGCCTGAGCCGCTGGGCTGTGCTGTGGCTGGGGGCCCGTGGTGTTCTCCGGACAACGGTGGGCTCCGGCAGGGAAAGCGCAGGAGTCCGGGGATGGCTGGCCGCTCTGCAGCCATTGGCGGCGGCGCTGGGCTTGGCCCTGCCGGGACTGGCCTTGTTCCGAGAGCTGCGCTCGTGGGGAGTTCCCAGGGATTCTGACAGCTCCAGGCTCCTGCACTGGGGAAGTCGCCTGGACGCTTTCGCCCTCAGTTACTTGGCAGCACTGCCCGCAGCCGCCATGTGGCATAAGCTCAGCGGACTTTGGGGGCCGGAAAGTCACAGGGGTTCAGGAGACGCGGTGCGCCGTCTTCTAGGCTGTCTGGGTTCCGAGATACGACGCCTCCGGCTCCTGCTGGTCCTGTTGGTTCTCTCCAGTCTTGGTAAGAGGGACGCAGGGGCAGAGGGACGGACACTAGGGGCCCGGGCAAGGATCATAGTAATAATGGTCAGTGAGATCGGTTAGTGTGGGGTCTGGGAAATGTGGATCAGGAGAAGGCGACCGAGCTCTGGTCGTGAGAAGACTTAGTCCGGTGTCAAGGAAAGAGCCCTGGACTGGGTGGGAAGTCAGGAGTCCTGGACTCCAATGCTGCTTCAGGCGTTGCTTCACTACCCACCTTGGGCAAGTCTTTTCTTCTGGGCAGCACAGCCTATGACCCCTGGTCTTCCTGTGTAAATCTCTGAAGGTCTGGTGGGGCGCAGGGTTGTGAGTTCCGGGGTTCAGGTGCAGGGCTGGGTCCTCAGTGTCCTCTTTCTGCCGGGGCCCTCCAGGATACCCCTGACCGGTTCGAGAAAGAGTGGGATGGCGGAAGGGGGCAGTCTGCTTGGAACTGCTCTGCTTGGACTTGATATTTGTGACTGACCCCTCCCTCCTCTTGGTCTCCAGGGGAAATGGCCATTCCCTTCTTCACCGGCCACCTCACTGACTGGATTCTACAAGACAGGACAGCCTCTGCCTTCACACGGAACATAACGCTCATGTCCATTCTCACCACAGCCAGGTCTGGGGGCTGAAGATGGAAGGCTGAGAATGGGGGACCCTGAAAAAGAGGGATCTGGAAGTTGGGGCTGCTGTCCAAAGTGCACTTGTTTGGGACCTTCTCTCCGTCCCCCGAACACACCCCGATCCTTCTCCCCCATCTCTCTCTAGTGCCGTGCTGGAGTTCGTGGCTGATGGGATCTATAACAGCACCATGGGCCGTGTGCGCAGCCACTTTCAGGGAGAAGTATTTCGGGCTGTCCTGCGCCAGGAAACGGAGTTTTTCCAACAGAACCAAACGGGTGTGTCATGAAACTCTTTCATTACACATCTGTATACTCTTTATTTTCCCCATATATCCTCTTTTACTTATAACCTTGATCTTTCTCTCTCTTTCTCACATAGACATTGTCATTTCTTATTCTTGATATACCTCGAGTATTGTATTCTTTACCTTCAGAAAAACCTAGTTTTTCCATCTAAATTTCCATAAATTTATCCCTATGTGTATATTTAGATAGAAACTGTAGAATTTCAAACCTGGACATTTTGAGATCACAGAGTCCAACTGCCTAGTTTGCAGAGAAGGAAGCTGAGGCCTGGACCCTAAAATGCTGAAACTGGCATGGTCACATATGGATAGGGGTGAGCTTGGGGTTGATCCCCAGCCCAGTACTCGGTAGAGTTTTCTGGACTGCTTTCTAGCAGCACTCTCTGTTTTTCTCCAGCTCTGTTATATGACCAGCTTAAGCTCTTCTTGCCTCTGTTGTGCAGCATGGGGTATACATGCTCTTTACGGGACAGAAATGTGTCAGAGAAATGGAAATTCACATGGGCATCAATTTCTTTATGGTTGAAATGAAAGTCTTTCGCCAGGTTTTTACTCTCTAACACTCATTCTGCCTGCACCGAGATCCCTAAACTCCCCTACCCCCTTACCTTGTTTTCCTCAGCCTTCTCAGAACACCATGTTGCTGACCCCTTCCCCTGGCTCCTCCCCCTGGCTCATCGCTAGTCCCTCCCGCCACTCTGAGCCTCTCATTCATCCACTCTCTTCTCCCCAAACCCTGGCAGGAGCCATCACTTCTCGGGTGACAGAGGACACATCCACCCTGAGTGAGTCTCTGAGTGAGAAGCTGAGCCTACTGTTGTGGTACCTGGTGCGGGGGCTGTGTCTCTTGGGGCTCATGCTCTGGGGGTCACTGTCACTCACCATGGTCACCCTGGTCGCCCTGCCTCTGCTTTTCCTTCTGCCTAAGAAGCTGGGAAAATGGTACCAGGTATGTCCAGGGAGTTGCCTCACCCCACACAGACCTTCATTTCCCAGATTGGGTGGAATTAATTCCTCTCAGGTTTCTTTCTTGGCACCCTCACTGATACCCCACCTTCCCTCTAGCCCATGTTCCCAGATTGTTCAGTGTTGAGCTCCATACTCTCTGCGTCTTCTCTTCCAACTTCTGCCCACAATCTGTATGTATGAACATGATCACCAGTCTTAAGATTATGATCCCCTGTGACCCTTCTGAATAATTTCCTCTGCTCTGTACCCCTTTAGTATCCAGAAAGAACAACTGTGCCCCTTTCTCTTTCCTTCATTATTCTGCCTCCTCTCATCTTTAATCTCCAACTAGGTGACTCAGGTACTAGTGTCCCTGATGGTTTGCCAACCCTGTGTGACGTCTCTTGTCCATGTCTCCAAAGGTGCTGGCAGCCCAGGTGCAGAAGTCTCTGGCAGAGTCCAGCCAGGTGGCCATCGAGGTGCTGTCAGCTATGCCCACAGTCCGGAGCTTTGCCAATGAGGAGGCTGAGGCCCAGAAGTTTAGCCAAAAGCTGCAGGATATGAGTACCCTCCATCAGAAGGAGGCTCTGGCCTATGCAGTCAACCTCTGGACCATCAGTGTGAGCAACCTGGACATGAATGCCTAGTCCCTTGTCCCCGAGATGCCTCGACTCCATTCCCTTTTCCATGGCCCTACTCCATATGCACAGTGAACAGTGTGTTGGTTCGGTGTTCTCATCCTAGCAACCTGGGGCTCAATTACCCTACTCAGCTTTCCTAACCGCCTCCCTCTTTTTAGACCTGCCAGATGGCTTCCTGTCACCATGGTGCACAGAATCCATCCAGCCCCCCTTTTAGGGAGGTGCCATGTCTTTCAGTTGCAGGCCCTTCCTTTGCCTCTCAGGCCGCCCTGAGGCATAAAGTCCTGCACCCGGCCTGCGTCATGTGGGACTATGTGGATGTGCTAGTGAGAGCCGTGGGAACAGAAGAAGCCAAGGATGAGGGGCATCTGTTCCGTCACTGAAAGAGAACCAGAGCAGCATTCAGGAATTCCCGGCTCAGTGCTGCCATTTACTAGCTCTGTGATCATGGGCTAATAACTTACTTTCTCGAGACTGTTTCCTCATTTTATTTTTATTTTTTAGTTTTTTAAAAAGATTTATTTATTTGAGAGAGAGAGAGAGAGCATGAGCAGGGGGCGGGGCAGAGGGATAAAGAGAGGGGAAGCAGACTCCCCGCTGAGTGGGGAGCCCAACAACTTGGGGTTCAATCTCAGGACTCTGAGATCATGACCTGCATGGAAACCAAGAGTTGGATGCTCAACTGACTGAGCCACCCAGGCGCCCCTGTTTCCTCATTTAAAAAAGTGGGGATGGGGCGCCTGGGTGGCTCAGTTGGTTAAAAAAGTGGGGATGGTATAACCTTGTTTATAGGGTTCCTGCTATGAATATTAGATGACATATTCATTTAAAGCCTTTTGTGAAGAGTGCTCTGCAAATAAGTGCTCTGCACACAAAGCGATAATGGTGATGGGGAGGACAGTGATGACTTCTATGGCATAGCTGAGCAAGACTCCATGGAGCCTCCATGGTGCATGATCCCCTTCCCCCTGTGGAGCCTCCTGCTGTTACCTGGCGGAAAGGGACTTTCTATCTTCATAATGCTAATGAATTTAGTTCTTTGCACCCCCCTCTAGATTTTTCAACCACAATCCCTTTTCTCCGTGGTCTCTCCACAGATCTCAGGGATGCTGCTGAAGGTGGGAATCTTATACATTGGTGGGCATCTGGTGACAAGTGGGGCTGTAAGCAGCGGGAGCCTTGTCACATTTATTCTCTACCAGATGCAGTTCACCTCAGCTGTAGAGGTGAGAGCCTTCCATTTCCACTCCCCAGTGCTTTTCCTTCTTAGGTCCCGTCACCGTCTGTGTCACCTTCCATTCTTTACCCTTCTCATATCACATCGCCCTGGCAAGCAGATTTGTTCTCTCCCTTCTCAATACTCATACCTCCCCTCCAGGCACTGCTCTCCACCTACCCCAGTGTACAGAAGGCTGTGGGCTCCTCAGAGAAAATATTTGAATACCTGGACCGGATTCCTCGCTGTCCTGCCAGTGGTGTGTTGACTTCCTTAAACTTGGAGGGCCTTGTCCAGTTTCAAGATGTCTCCTTCGCCTACCCAAACCGTCCAGATGTCCCGGTGCTGCAGGTACAACCTACCAATCTTTGGTTTTCACCAGCCTGACTCTCATCTCTACCATCCTAAACTTCCTTCCTGCCGTCAGCCTGTACACGAGGTACAGATAGATCCTTCCTAACCCCTCAAAGGCAAAGATGAGCACCATCTACGCCACACAACTGCCCCAAACTCAAGAACCTGTTTGGATTTGTAAGGGGAATGGAAGAAGAGGCTGTCAGGGAAAAGGGTCTCACATCCTAAGGAACTGCTGAAGCAAAATCTGTCTCTACTATCTTTTCCTTTTCTTTCCATTTGTCATTTAGAATATGATTTTTTTTCCTGTTTTCTCATGATATTTGATATCAAGTGTGTGACATAGTGGTGCTTGGTCTTTGTCCTGACCTTTGCCTCGCCTTCCATCTCTGCTCCTTGGAGAGCTATCTATCATCCTTGAGGAACAGAAATCTATGCCTGTGGGAGGATAGGAGTTGCTGTATTTTCCCGTTTTCCCCCCTTTCTTCCCTGGGGTAAGACATCCTACTATGTAATAAGACAATGACAGCCTCAAGGTTAGAGGCCTTAGGCTCTCTCTCTCTCTCTCTCTCTCTTTTTTTTAAAGATTTTATTTATTTATTTTGACAGAGAGAGACACAGCGAGAGAGGGAACACAAGCAGGGGGAGTGGGAGAGGGAGAAGCAGGCTTCCCGCTGAGCAGGGAGCCCGATGCGGGGCTCGATCCCAGGACCCTGGGGTCACGACCTGAGGCGAAGGCAGATGCTTAATGACTGAGCCACCCAGGTGCCCCTGTCTCTTATTTTTTTTGATTCTCTGGCCTCCAGGGGCTGACGTTCACCCTACGTCCCGGTGAGGTGACGGCTCTGGTGGGGCCCAATGGGTCTGGGAAGAGCACAGTGGCTGCCTTGCTGCAGAATCTGTACCAGCCCACGGGGGGCAGGCTGCTGCTGGATGGGAAGCCCCTTCCCCACTATGAACACCGCTACCTGCACACACAGGTGAGCAAGAAGATGGGGGGGGCGGGGGACATCACTGAACGTTCTAACCGAGCACTCTGAAAGGAGGACCAGGGAATGATAGACCTTGGGTGGAGATGGGGTATAGTCAGGAGAGAGAGTGTGTAATTTTGTGATATGCTTTCAGCAGAGATTTGGAGTCATCCGTCTCTAGATAACCACACTCCTGTGCTCCTTGTTCTCTGACTCTTCATCATATTTTGTCCTAGGTGGCTGCAGTGAGACAAGAGCCGCAGCTATTTGGAAGGAGTTTTCAAGAAAATATTGCCTACGGCCTTGTCCCGAAGCCAACTGTGGAGGAAATCATAGCTGCTGCAGTGGTGTCTGGAGCCCATAGTTTCATCTCTGAACTCCCTGAGGGCTATGACACAGGTGCTCTTTCAGCTCATACCCTCACCCGGACATCTTTACCGAAACCTTTATTCTGTAGTTCTTTCCAACCCGCTGACATCAGTTTGAACTTGTAGGGTCTTGTTCCTATGGCTTTTTCATGCTCACATCCTCAGAACTCGGTCACCTTTCCAGAACCTTCCCTATCCAGCTGCATCCATCAGTCCTTGGTGTGTATATGTGTGAGTGTGCGCCCATGTGCACACACAGGCAAGCACGTGGAGGCACATGTGGTTATCCAGCCCTCACCTTGGCTCTTGTCTCCGCAGAGGTAGGCGAGGCGGGGAGCCAGCTATCGGGGGGTCAGCGACAGGCAGTGGCCTTGGCTCGAGCATTGATCCGGAAACCACGTGTACTCATCCTGGATGATGCTACCAGTGCCCTTGATGCAGACAGCCAGTTACGGGTGAGAGGGACATTCTTTTAGTGACTATATCCCCTCCAGTCTTCCTTCCTTCCCTCATCCTATGTTATTTATACTAACATAATTATCCAAACCTGTCCTTGCAAATCTCAGTTCCCAATAGCTGCTCCCCAAGATGCTTAGAACCAATTCAGAGACACTCTCTATAGACTCCGAATCTCTGAAGCCAAACATAAGAAGGCCATCCTAATAATATTAATATCTATTGAGCTTTTACTCCTTTACTATGTGCCAGACCTGCGACTAGGCCCTCTCCATGTATTATTTCACTCCTTTATTCATCGTGAATGCCTGTGAGCTGGGCATTGTTATCCTCATCCTACAGATGATAAAAAGGGGGCCAAGAGAGGCTGAACCACCTGCTCAATGTCACTGAGCTGTTGAGTAGCAGAACATAGACCCAAAGTCAAGCCCACCTGACTTGAATGTTCATGCTTTTTACCACTAAGTTGTATTTCTTCAAAACAGAATATAAAAATCCCAGTTTATAGGTAGAAAGGAGAGTCTATTCGATACCCTTCACTCTTTTCTTATGGGTTTCACCTTAGGGCCCTTACTTTTTTCCACTGTTGCCACCTCATGTAAATAGTCCTTAACAAATCAAAGGCTGGACAGACAAGCACTCAGAACGAGAATCTGCGACTCCTTGGGCTTGTTGGCAGAGGTGGCAGTGATCTGGTGAAAGCTTTCCGGGCTCTGGAAACACAGATGTCTCCCTGGGCTCTTGACAGAGTCTGCGTCTTTTCTCAGGTGGAGCAGCTCCTGTACAAAAGCCCTGAGCGGTGCTCTCGGTCTGTGCTTCTCATCACCCATTGTCTCAGCTCGTTGGAGCAGGCTGACCAAATCCTCTTTCTGGAAGGAGGCACCATCTGTGAAGCAGGAACCCACCAGCAGCTCATGGAGAGGAGGGGGCACTTCTGGGCCATGATGCAGGCTCCTGGCGGGTCAGAAGCTCCAGAATGAAAGACTTCTGAGACCTGCATATGCCGTCTCCCTCCCTTCTTTTCTCCTCTCTAGTGGAGAGTTTGGGAACAAATGGCTTACCAGAGCTGCACAGTAGGCAGCTGCTTTTAGGAGGAGCGACATCCTAGAACATAACTCACTAGCTGATGCCTGAAATTCCGCCATGAGTGTTGCCCCCTCTCCAAACTCCTCTTGATAATGCAGATTTCTTGGAAGAAAACAGGGTTTAGAACTTTTTCGTGTAACTGGGTTCAGAGCCAGGATTTTGGTGTGGAACCCTGGAAATGAGAACTTTAGAATATACAGAAAAGGGGAGATCAGCTGCTTTCCAATATGACTAAAGTCATATGCCGGCCCATAAGCACCCTCTGGATTCTTGATATTTATAATAAAATTGGTGTTTTGTACTGTGGTTTCTCGTGTTTTCAGCGCACCGAATGGCTCACCAACTTTTGCAGTGAATTTTTCAGGCGTCTGCTGTCTCCCTCCTTCAGCAGCCTCAATGCTTCACAGTCCTAAGTGGGCCATATCCTCCCTTAAGTTGTCTGTTTCCTATGGTTGCCTCCTCCACTCTCCCACGCCCCTACGTCGGCCCCCGAGGATGAGCCAGAGTGGGATACAGCACCCTCCAAGCACTAGCAGCTGCAGTTCGGAGCCCTGGCCTTTCTGAGGGGGAAAATGGAGGTCGAGCGTAGCTAGCGGAAGAGGGAGTGCAAGCGCGCCGACCGTGAAACTGACTTTACCGCCTTCCCCGCCCTGGTCCCTTCCCGAAGAGCTCGCCTGGCTCAGAGATGACACCTGCCGGGGTAACTTCAGGGTAGTGGGCGGGGTTGTCTAGTAAATCTCTTCCATTCTGGGAGGGCCTTGGTGTGTGACGTCAACGGTTGCCGGGCAGTTTGGGCCAACAGAGGTTGCAAGGAGAGGCGGAGTTTAGAGGCGTTCTCCGCTGTGCTTAGTGGAGCAACAGTCTTGCAAGGAGGTGCGGGTAGAAAGGGCGCTTCTTCTGGGTGGCTATAGGTTAGGGAGACCGTTGAACCAGGAGAGGCCCTGAGGGACTAAGTCGAAAGATTCAGAGACTGCGCTCTCTCCTTGGTGCCTCCTTCCCCCACACACTGTGGGTATATTCTGTCGCCGGTTGCCCCAGAACCTGTCCTCAAGCCTCACTGCCCCCACGTACTCCTCTTCCTCCCACTTTTATAAAAGGATGCTCCTATGAACACCCCAAGCCCCGGAGGTGAAACTACTCCCAGCCTCTTGCTGGCTTGCAGCTTTCCGGTTGAGTCTAAGCCTTTAGACGATACAACCCCAAACCCACTTCGTAACTGTTCCAGAAGATACCCGACGGCGTGTTGGTGTCTCTCACTGGAATTTCTGCACGAAGGGGGCTTTCGAAGCCGCTCCCTCTCTTTCTCCTTTTCTTCTGACAGTCTGTCGTCACCCATTGTTTCCCCAACTAACGTAAGGGCGGAGGAGAGAAACTTGTTCCCAAAATGATATTCCTGGTCTCCAGTCGCCCACTGGCCTCTTCTCGGAAAGGGCAGGGGGATGTAGAAAAAATTCTGGTTCCCTCCCCTTAAGGCTGCAGGCTTTCGCTTTCGCTTCCTCCTCCGACGATTTCTGGGTCCTAGGCGACAATGGCGCTGCTGGAGGTGTGCGGAGCCCCCCGAGGGCAGCGGAAGGATTGCGCGTTCCCGGCCCTGGGAAGCCAGCTTCGCTCGGACCCTGGACACTACAGCTTCTCTCTGCGATCTCCGGAGCTCGCCTTCCCCCGGGGAATGCAGGTCGGGGCTGTAAAGAGAATCCGGCCTGGAGGGGAGGCGGGGAGGAGGGCGCAGAGGAAGGGAGGGTCGCCCTCTGGGTCCTCTGGGTCGGGAGGCCGGGAAACCCAGAGGGGGCCATCCTTCAGCGAAGGAGAGCCACGTCCAGGGCCCGGTGCCAGGGAAGAGGCCACGTGGGAATCGGGGGCTGACCGCCTGAGGGTTAGAAAGTACAGATTAGGGCAAAGAGTTAAGAGGTGTGGTGGAGGGAGACAAGAGAACTTTCCTGCCAGTTCTCCCTCACACAGGAATCACGAATCACGAATCACGAATCATGAAGCCTTTCTCCTGGGGCTCTCACGTGCCTTGGAAAACTGGGGAACTTTGTTAGCCTCCTCTCAGCCACTCTGTTGTGTGTCTTGGCTCAATCACTTCGTCTAGGTCTGGGGCATCGCTTGGGGATATTATTAATAAAACGTGTGGAGAGTGTTAAATGACCCATGAGTGGAAAAAAAAAACACCCATTAAAGTCGCCCTTAAAATGTTTACTTATGGTTAGCATTTATTTCCTCTCATATCTATCCTGCTGGAAGATGGAAAAGGTTGGCATCATGTGCTTCTTCTTTTCCCTCTCCCAAGTCATATCCTGGTAGAGATTGGTTATTAACTGTTCCAGTTTTTAATGGCTGGAGAATTTCTGCCCGTCTCCTCACTCCCAGTCTCTCGTGAAACCTTTCCTGGAGCCTTGTGTTTCAGAAGGTTTCAGTGTCCCTTTCTCTGCCTTTTCTCTCTCATTAGCCCACTGAATTCTTCCAGTCCCTTGGTGGGAATGGAGAAAGGAAGCTTCGGATTGAGATGAACCATGGCACTACCACTTTGGCCTTCAAATTCCAGCAAGGAGTGATTGTGGCAGTGGATTCTCGGGCTACCGCTGGAAATTATATTAGTGAGTGTGTGTGTGTGTGTGTGCGCGCGCGCGCGCGCGCGCGTGCGCGCGCCAGCAGGCAGAATCTGGGAAGCTGGGCCCCTCTCTCAGCAGGAGCCCCACATCTGCATCAAAGCAGAAGCAGATATTGATTTCAGACACACTGGGAGAGCTGTGGGGTCAATCCAACTCTCTCAAAGCTCCGTCTTCTTCCAGGCACCTCAAGGATTAACAAGGTGATTGAGATTAACCCTTACCTGCTCGGCACCATGTCTGGCTGTGCTGCAGACTGTCAGTACTGGGAGCGTCTCCTGGCCAAGGAGTGCAGGTAGGCCAGGCCTCCTATCTCCCTCCTAAGCCCTGTGGTCAGTCGTGGATCCTGGAACCTCCAGATCACTGTTCCTCCTCCTTTCCCCCTGGGCCAATGTAGCATCTTGGTGCTAATGCAGTATTTCACAAAACAGCCTTTTGGTGATTAGAAAACCTTCTCCCAAATCTCAGCCTGTGCTCTTGCCAATAAGCCAGGTAAGTTGTCAGTTATTTAGCACTGACGTCATCAACGCTGGTGGGATGGTGTCATTTGCTAGGATTTCTTATATGATTTGGATACTTTAAATTCCAAATCTTTCCCTGATCCTTAGATCCTACAAAAGCATTCTTCTCAAATGCTTATCTCTTTAATTATTTCCTGCACATCGAGTGGGCTGCTCCGAGAGCTAGCCTTCTCCTGCCACCTCTGAGTCCGCTGCCCCACCACCCTGTTGTACCCAGGCTGTACTATCTGAGGAACGGGGAGCGAATCTCAGTGTCAGCAGCCTCCAAACTGCTCTCCAACATGGTGTTCCAGTATCGAGGCATGAACCTGTCCATGGGCAGTATGATCTGTGGCTGGGATAAGAAGGTGGGTGCTCTCCATTCTCCCTATTCCCCCACGACGGATAGGAGACCGGGTTCCTCATCGTACACTCCCACGCCCTCCCCTGTAAGATGCGTGGCACATAGAACACTGGGTTATAGAGCCGTTCCAGCATTATCCATGGACTATTATTTCTGGGTCTAGATGTGGACCATTATTTCGTAAGCTTGTTCCTTTGGATAAAATAGCTGATTCCCACTTTTTCCCCCTAAAGGTCTATGATTGTTACTAAAATGTTGTCTTGGTTCAAATGTTCCCGCGTAATTCTTATTCTTCTACCCACTTTTTATGGCTCACACTTGAACCTGTATGTTACTGAAAACTCCCTCTGGGAAACTTCTTGCTTCCTATAGGGTCCTGGACTCTACTATGTGAATGAAAATGGGACTCGGCTCTCAGGAAATATGTTCTCCACTGGCAGTGGGAATACCTATGCCTATGGGGTCATGGATAGCGGCTATCGGCCTGATCTTAGCCCTGAAGAGGCCTATGAACTGGGCCGCAGGGCTATTGTTTATGCCACCCACCGAGACAGCTATTCTGGAGGTGTTGTCAACAGTAAGAGACCAATGCTACCGCACCCCTGGGTGGGGAAGGGGCATCCGAGATTGGGAGAGTTACAGGAGACAAAGTGGTAGGGAGGAGGTTTTCTTTCTTTCTTTCTTTTTCTTTCTTTCTTTCTTTCTTTCTTTCTTTCTTTCTTTCTTTCTTTCTTTCTTTCTTTCTTTCTTTCTTTTTCTTTCTTTCTTTCTTTCTTTCTTTCTTTCTTTCTTTCTTTCTTTCTTTCTTTCTTTCTTTCTTTTTCTTTCTTTCTTTCTTCCTTCCTTCCTTCCTTCCTTCCTTCCTTCCTTTTTCTTTCTTTCTTTCTTTGTCTTTCTTTTTCTTTCTTTCTTTCTTTCTTTCTTTCTTTCCTTCTTTTCTTTCTTCTTTCTTTCTTTCTTTCCTTTCTTTCTTCTTTCTCTCTTTCTTTCTTTCAGATTTATTTATTTATTTGAGAGAGAGAGAGAGAGAGAGAGAGAAGGCATGCGAGTGTGGGGAGAGGCAGAGGGAGAGAAACTTCAAGCAGACTCCATGCTGGGTGTGGAGCCTGATGCGGGCTCGATCTCATGACCCTGAGATCTTGAAGTGAGCCAAAACCAAGAGTCAGAGGCTTAACTGACTGAGCTGCCCAGGCGTGGGGAAGAGATTTTCAGCATCCAAAGGGGGGCACTGAAGTGGTAGTAAACAAGTATGTGTTGAGCGTATGTTTGGGAGTATGTTATTGTCACCTTTCCACATAACACCATTAACAGGAACTTGCTGGAGTGAAAGGTGACTCCCTGTTCATTCTCATTTGCCCACAGTGTACCACATGAAGGAAGATGGTTGGGTGAAAGTGGAAAGTACAGACGTCAGTGACCTGCTGCTCCAGTACCGGGAGACCAGTCAGTAACTGCCGTGGCTAGGCACGCCTTTTCTGGTAGAGCCTGACCAACTCAGGAACCTGGGCTAGCTTACACCCCACAGGAAAGGGGAGCCTTAACCTGAGCCCTGAGGGGGAGAACCAGTGGCCAGTGGGGTAGGGTGGAGTTTACCCTTTTGCGTGTTCTCTGTTTCAAGGAGCATTCCCCCTACCCCAACCTCTGGGAGCCCCACTAAGCACAATAAAGGAAAATGGTTATAAATGCCTCTGTGTTGTGGATGAGTGGGCTTGGGGCTGGGGTTGTTGTTGGGAGGGGGCAGGAAATAGAGACGCTTTCCCTGAGAACAGACCCGAACCCCAACGTAAAAAATGGGGCCTCACCAAATATTTCTGTTGGGTTTTCCTTCCACACTCATCTCTCCATACCCTCAGGAAGGCCGGTCAAGGTCTGTGGACACATATTTGCCATGTAATTTAGATTAGGGTCCTTTTTATAGGGACACAACCTGAAGACTCCTGTGTGGTTCATTGTTAATGGTTTGGGTGTCTGGGAGTAGGGTACTAGAACAACTGTTTTTGACATTGTGGAGTCAGATGAAAAAGCTTCCACCTCATGTGTATATGGTGATTGGAAACATGGTACATTTACCTCAAATAACACTTTGGAGATACTGGATATTGAATGCAAAGATGGACATTAGGGGTTCAATTTCATGATGTGTCATGCTCAGTTGCAAGATGACAGGACCATGATTGAAGAGGAAGAGGACTCCCTCCTTGAAGAGGGAAATATGAGGAAAAAGTAAGCAGGTTAGGAAAATGAGACAGACATAATGAGATTTTCTGAATCATGCAAGAAGCATGGATGATGTCCCCTCTTAGGGAGAGTTAGTCAAAGAAAAAACTTGAAAGTAGTTAGCAGCTGAACAGGGAGCTTTTTTTTTTTTTCCATTAGGGAGAGATTCTTAAAATCTCAGAATCGCACGGTTGGAGAAATTTTAATAATCCTCTACTTCAAATACACCACCCACCCTTTAAACCAGAAGTGCCTCATTGGTAAACATGCCAGTAATATTTCAAAGGGGTGGTTTGGAATCCAAGTGATCCTTCCTTTGGGGGTATTTTGAGTTGGGGGGATAGTTTCAATCTGAAGAGTTATTTCTGGAATAAACAAACCAGCATGTTCCATAGATGGGCTCTGGGTCAGGCAGGAACTGTAGAATCCTGTCTACTGCTTAATCAATGTTAAAATAGACCAGGAAACAAAGTCCATCCTCCTCCTATACCAGAGATGCTCCCAAGACATAATCCGAAACACACACCTAGAAGCACCCGAACATGAGCTCTGCTCAAGGAGCTGTGTTGAGGATGAATATAAAGAATCAGGGCCTTTCAGCTCAAAATCTGTGTAAGTGGAAACCCACTTAGGCCCTGGTGAAAGTGTCTGGGACCTCCTATTTAGGAGAGGTCCTGAGTGTTTCTCGCTCAGAATCTGGCTCTGTTTTGATCCCAGACCCTAAAACAGGAGCTTTGGATGGAGGAAGAGGCAGTTCTCAAAACAGGATCAGAGCTCGAGGCAAGAAAATCCAGTGGTTCTCCAATTACAAAACATCTCAATCCTTGAAATAGCTTTGTTTTAGTTAATGACAATTTAAAACACTTGCAGGAGTTTTCTGTTCCAGAGTAAGGGTTGCTAACCGCGAAAGACTCACTGCGCGACGGGGCGCGTGCGCGCCCGCCTCGGTCCCGGGCTTCCGCGGACGGCAGGTGTCGCGCGTCCCCCGCCGGTGGCCGCCCTGCCCGGAACCGGGGCTCGGTCTGGGGAAGCGAAAGCGAAAGCGGCGGGCGCCGGGACGCCCCCGCTTGCAGAGTGCCTCGGGCACCACAGAAGGGGAGAACGAAGGTGAGCCAGCGCGAGCGGATCTCAAAGATCGGTGCGAGGCACGTAGCCGAAAGACCCTCCCCGGAGCTGCAGTCCCGAAGCCGCCGCCGGTGAGTTCGTACGGCCGGAAGCCTGGAGCGCTAACCGACGCATCCCAACCCGCCGCCCACTCCGCGCCCCCCGCCTCCCGTCCCTCTGGCCTCCCGGGTAGTGCAAGGGAGGCGGGTGGGGACCGCAGGGCGGCTCCTCGGAACTCGGCTGCGGCGGGCCGGTGGGGGTGGGGCGTAGGGGGAGGGGGGGGTGTCACTTTTTTTTTTTTTTAAAGGATGAGTATCCCTCTGACAGGCAGAATGCCTTCTGTCGGAAGCGGGCCGTACTGATGGGCACCGGGGACCCAGGGGATCATTCAGGGTAGGGGTGGGTAAAATGAGAAGCCGATGGACGGGTTGAGCGGAGTCAGGGTGGTGAGCATAGAGGCGAGGATGGGCACCCCAGCTCTGTAATTCCTCATCTTCTACCCCTAGATAACACCATGCGGTTCCCTGACCTGAGACCCTGCGCCTTCCTGCTGCTCGCCGACTTGGCTCTACTCTGGCTGCTTCAGGGGACTCTGGGGGCTCTCCTTCCCCCGGGGCTTCCAGGCCTGTGGCTGGAGGGGACCCTGCGACTTGGAGGGCTCTGGTGGCTGCTAAAGGTGGGAGGACTGCTGGGATTTGTGGGAACACTGCTGCCCCCGCTCTGCCTGGGGACCCCGCTGTTTCTCTCCCTGAGGGCCCTGGTCCCAAGGGCCTTGAGTGCTCCCCCAGTCAGAGTGGCTTCAGCCCCCTGGAGCTGGCTGCTGGTGGGGTATGCGGCTGCGTGGCTAAGCTGGGCCATGTGGGCTCTGCTGAGCTCCCCAGAAGCCCAGGAGAGGAAGCAGGGCCAGGAGAACAACACAGACTTGATGTGGAGGCTGCTGAAGCTCTCCTGGCCGGACTTGCCTTACCTTGTTGCAGCCTTCTGCTTCCTCATTGCTGCCGTGCTGGGTGAGTCAGGAGGAGGGCATTGGGAATTGGAGGTGGGCAAAGACCCTTGGTGCCAGCATGTTCATCCGTTCTCCTTCATGCCTCTTTCAGGTGAGACAGTCATCCCTTACTATTCGGGTCATGTCATTGACATCCTGAGAGGTGATTTTGACCCTGATGCCTTTGCCAGCACCATCTTTTTCATGTGTCTCTTCTCCATTGGGAGGTAGGTGATGCTTGATGGGGTTCATTTGCTAGCCCTTCACCTTTACAGGGACCTAGCATTTCCTAACTCTGTTTTCAGATCCTTTAGTACACGAAGCATAAAATACTTCAGCCAAAATAGGTGTGAATTTGTTTATTCGCCATTCTATTTCACACACTCATCTGTTTATTCTTTCCTTCACCATACTTACCTGACATTAGGCTTCTAATCCATACTTGCTACTCTTTGCTGAAACCAGTTCCTCAGAAGTGACTCCCAGACCCATATTTCTACACCCAGCTCTAGTCTTGTAGTCCAGTTGTCTTCTTGACATTTCCGTTGGACAGCCCACTGTCATCTTACACTCCACATGCCCAGAGCTTCAAATGTATTACACTCCCTCCTGGTCTTGTTGAAAGTGCCTCCCTCTTTTATTCCCATGTACGAAACAATCAGTTTCCTGGGCTCCAAGCATCAGTATTGTTGATGCCTTTCTGATGTTCAGACACTAGCCCCATCATTTTCTGCTTTCAAAGTATTTCTCCTGTGGCGCTTTTCTGGCCATTCTCACTGTGATCGCTGGAGTTCAAACTCTCCTCATTT
Source organism: Eumetopias jubatus (assembly GCF_037043125.1). Taxonomy (NCBI): domain Eukaryota; kingdom Metazoa; phylum Chordata; class Mammalia; order Carnivora; family Otariidae; genus Eumetopias; species Eumetopias jubatus. The sequence goes on from NW_028274812.1 coordinate 119,072,695, forward strand.
TATGTCTGACTAGCCCAACAACCTTCTAAACATAGAAACCATATTTTGTGAAATACTTGCTTCTCTGTTTTCACATTTTTCCTTTAAGTTTAGTTGTATAAATGGTTGGCCTAAGAGGAATGCTCAACTCCAGGGACAATAGAGATGAGGGAACAGCATGTCTCCGGGGCTCCAGAGAAGGGGAGGCCAAGGGAATTCATTGCTGCAGTTCCCCCAGTAAAGTAGGAAGAAAGACTTTGGGGTGGGGAGGAAAGAGACCAAGACAGAGGGGGACAGTAGAGGGACAGCACTGAAGGAGGCCATAGGCTATTTCTCTGGACAACATCTCTTCATTTCTGTCATAGTCTTCCCTGTGTCTAGCACGGAGTGAGCTCCAGAGATACTCGTGAATTTGTATGTGTTATGATTCTGTTCCCACGTCTAGCTCTCCCTGTTCTGTTTTTCTTCCCTCTGTTCATTCCTGCCCCTCCCCTTGTCTCCCTCTCTCTCTGCCTCTCTTCTGCCTCTCCTGGTACACTTTCCCCGGCCTTGTATTTCTTTTCATTCTGTGCTTTCTCCTCTGCTTCCCGCGCTCGTTCCCTCCCGAGCGCCCATGTCCGCTTCAGCCCGGTTCCCTCCTTCCTCCACAGCTCCCTGTGTGCCGGCTGCCGGGGAAGCTGCTTCACCTTCACCATGTCCAGAATCAATATGCGGGTCCGGCAGCTGCTTTTCTCCTCCCTTCTGCGCCAGGACCTCAGTTTCTTCCAGGATACTAAGACAGGTGGGGCCTGGAGTCCAGGTCTGGGATTCCCCTGGACATTTCTTGCCTCTCTACCTTCCGGGTATCCCGTAAACAGCCTCTCTTCCGCTCGCTGTGCCAGGAGCTGCTGAAGAGCTGCTGAGTTCTCTTTTGGGATGGGACAGTGAGGTCGCCTCCCCCAGACTCTGCAAGTGAGGGGGGGGTGTTTATAAGACGGGCTTGTGTCAATGGGGAGGGTTGGCATCAGTCTCGGGGGGTTCTGCATTACGCAGAGTTTCCTCACCAGCTCTGTCGTCCCCAGGGGAGCTGAATTCGAGGCTGAACTCCGATACCAAATTGATGAGCAACTGGCTTGCTCTTAATGCCAACGTGTTCTTGCGAAGCCTGGTCAAAGTGGTGGGGCTGTATAGCTTCATGCTCAGCCTGTCCCCGCGACTCGCCCTCCTCTCTCTGCTCAAGGTGCCTCTGGCAGTAACGGCTCAAAAAGTGTACGATGTCCGCCGTCAGGTATGTGGGGACGTTAGGGAATCCCCGGGGCAGAAGAAAACTCTCCAGAGGTCTTCTCTTCTCAGCCTCAAGAGCAGCAGTTCTGACAGGCTTGAGAAGGGTGCTGACCCCTGGGATTTTATGTAAGTGTGTGTGTGTGTGTGTGTGTGTGTGTGTGTGTGTGTGTGTGTATGAGAGAGAAGAAGAGAGAGCATTTTTCTGGGAACAGGATAACTTCTTTTTTTCCCCCACAATTATAAGCCTCATTTTATTTTATTTTTTATTATTATGTTATGTTAATCACCATATATTACATCAATAGTTTTTGATATAGCGTCCCATGATTCATTGTTTGCGTACAACACCCAGTGCTCCATGCAGTACGTGCCCTCCTTAATACCCATCACCGGGCTAACCCATCCCCCCATCCCCCTCCCCTCTAGAACCCTCAGTTCGTTTTTCAGAGTCCATCGTCTCTCATGGTCCGTCTCCTCCTCCGATTTCCCCCCCTTCATTCTTCCCCTCCTGCTATCTTCTTCTTCTTTTTTGTTTTTAACACATAATGTATTATTTGTTTCAGAGGTACAGGTCTGTGATTCAACAGTCTTGCACAATTCACAGCGCTCACCAGAGCACATACCCTCCCCAATGTCTATCAGCCAGCCACCCCATCCCTCCCACCCCCCACCACTCCAGCAACCCTCAGTTTGTTTACTGAGATTAAGAATTCCTCATATCAGTGAAGTCATAGGATACATGTCTTTCTCTGATTGACTTATTTCACTCAGCGTAACACCCTCCAGTTCCATCCACGTCGTTGCAAATGGCAAGATCTCATTCCTTTTGATGGCTGCATGATATTCCATTGTGTATATATACCACATCTTCTTTATCCATTCATCTGTCGATGGACATCTTGGCTCTTTCCACAGTTTGGCTATTGTGGCCATTGCTGCTATAAACATCGGGTGCACGTACCCCGATGTATCTTTGGGGTAAATACCCAGTAGTGCAATTGCTGGGGCATAGGGTAGCTCTATTTTCAACTGTTTGAGGAACCCCCACACTGTTTTCCAGAGGGGCTGCCCCAGCTTGCATTCCCACCAAGAGTGTGGGAGGTGGGAACAGGATAGCTTCTTACCAAATTCTCAAAGGGGTCTGTCCATACCTTCCCCACAAAAGATTAAAAATGCTGTCTTAGAGGATTTTTAGGTAGAGTTTTCCCCTGATTAGAAAGGAATTTGGATGGAGTGTAGAGAAAGTGGAAAGTGCAGTCAGGAAGTCCTGAGTCTGAATATCAGCTCCGCTTTCTCTCTTTTTAGAAAAATGGTGGTAAAGTATACATAACATTTGCAATGACGCGGATGGAACTGGAGGGGATTATGCTAAGTGAAGTGAGTCAGTCAGAGAAAGACAAGTATCATATGATCTCACTGATATGAGGAATTCGAGAAACAAGACAGAGGAGCATGGGGAAGGGAGGGAAAAATGAAACAAGATGAAACCAGAGAGGGAGACAAACCATAAGAGACTCTTAATCTCAGGAAACAAACTGAGGGTTGCTGGAGTGGAGGGGGGGTGGGAGGGAGGGGGTGGCTGGGTGATGGACATTGGGGAGGGTATGTGCTATGGTGAGCGCTGTGAATTGTGTAAGACTGATGAATCACAGACCTGTACCCCTGAAACAAATAATACATTATATATTAATAAAAACAATTTATGTGGGAAAATAGAGATCCAAAGATAGCTATGGGAAAAAAAGTATACATAACATAAAATTTACCATTTTTACTATTTTTAATTGTGCCATGTCAGTGGCATTAAGTACGTACACACTGTTGTGCAAGGATCACCACCATCCATCTCCAGAACTTTCTTCATCTTCCCAAGCTGAAACTCGGTACCTATTAAATAATAACTGCCCACTTCCCCTACTCCCAGCCCCTGACAATGACCAGTTTATTGTCTGTCTCTATGAATTTGATTACTCTCAGTATCTCATGTAAGTGGGATCATCCAGTATTTATCTTTTTGTGATTGGCTTATTTCATTTAGCGTAATGTCCTCCAGGTTCATCCCTGTTGTAGCACGTGTCAGAATTTTCATCCTTTTTAAGGCTAATACTCCAATGATGCACAGACCACATTTTGTTTATCCATTTGTCTGTTGCTGGATGCTTGGGTTGCTTCCACCTTTTGGCTATTGTGAATAATGCTGCTGTGAACATGGGTGTACAAATATCTGTTCGAGTCTCTGCTTTCAGTTCTTTTGGGTGTATACCCAGAGGTAGAACTGCTGGATCCTATGGTGATTCTATTTTTAATATTTGGAAGAGCTGCCACCATACTGTTTTCACAGAGCCTGCACCATTTTACATTCCCCTTGGCAATACACAAGGGTTTCGATTTCTCCACATCCTTCTCCAACGCTTGTTATCTTCTGTTTGTTTCTTCTTTATTACATTCCCCAGTACTTATTTATCTTATAACTGGAAGTTTGTACCTTTTGACCACCTTCCTCCAATCAATCCCCACCCCTGCCTCTGGTCTCTGGTAACTACAAATCTGATCTCCTTTTCTGTGAATTTTTTTTTCTTTAGATGGCACATATAAATGAGATCATACAGTATTTGTCTTCTGCCTGGCTTATTTCACTTAGCATAATGCCCTCAGGGTCCATCCATGTTGTTGCAAATGGCAGGATTTCCTTCTTTTTTTTATGGCTGAGTAAAATTCCTCTGTATACATAATATGCCCCACTTTTAAAAAAATAACAGCCATCCTAATTTTTGTGAGGTGATGGCTCACCATGGTTTTGATTTGCATTTCCCTAGTGACTAGTGGTGTTGAACATCTTTTCACGTGCTTGTTGGCCATTTTTATATCTTTTTTTGGAAAAATGTCTAAGTTCTTTGCTCATTTTTTAAATTGCGTTGTGTTTTACTTGTTGAATTGTAGGACTTCTTTCACTATTCTGGATATTAGCCCCTTATCAGATACATGATTTGGGAAATGTTTTCTCCCATTCGGTGGGGTTCCTTTTCTGTGGATAGAGTCCTTTGATACACAAAAGTTTCTAATTTTGATGAAGACCAATTTATCTGTTTTTTTCTTTTGTTGCCTGTACTTTAGGTTTATATCCAAGAAATCATCACCAAATCTAGTGTCATGAAGCTTTGCCCTGATGTTTTCTTCTAAGAGTTTTATGGTTTTAGCTCTGGTTTAGGTTTTTGATCCATTTTGAGTTACAGTCCCACCTTTTGTTAACTAGCTGTGGCCACTTAGGAAAATGATCCCTTCTGCCTTCGTTCAGACAACAAGGGTGGTGTGACTTCCCTTAAATGAAGGAGCAAAAATCACCTGTATCCCCTACACTACCCAGCACTGAGAGCTCTGTAACATTTTGTTCCCTCCCTCTCTACTCTCATTAGTCCTTCTGGAAAGAAATGTAAGGAAGAGGGAAAGAGAATGGTTAGATAGTTTTAGGTAGCTCGGGGGAGCATCCCCGGGGCAGGATGAGACATGGGGGGGGTCTCCTGTCTTCTGCCCCAACAGCCCCTTACATCCCCTGGCTCACTTTTGCAGGTTGTGCTTCGTGAGATCCAGAATGCTGTGGCGAAAGCAGGACAGGTGGTGCGGGAGGCAGTTGGAGGGCTGCAGACGGTGCGCAGTTTTGGGGCTGAGGAGCACGAGTGCTGTCTCTATGAGGAGGCCCTGGAGCGGTGCCGGCAGCTGTGGTGGCAACGAGACCTGGAATGTGCCCTCTACTTACTCTTTCAGAGGGTGAGGAGGCTGCGTGGCTGGGGCTAGGAGCCAGGGAGGGGCAGGGAAGGCAATGGGTTCCCCGCTGTGGTAGGAGTGGACTCTTAGTGCTTTCTTCTTGCCCTGCAGATGCTGCACTTGGGGATGCAGGTGCTGATGCTGAACTGTGGGCTGCAGCAGATCCTGGCTGGGGACCTCACCCAAGGTGGGCTGCTCTCCTTCCTGCTCTACCAGGAAGACACGGGCCATTATGTACAGGTGAGTCAGGAGCCTGGGCATACTCTTCTCCCCCCCCACCACGGCTCCCCCTGTTTTTCTCTCTGGCCTCTGGGCCTTGGCCTTTATTTGCATCCCTTAAAAATACAAAACCAAACCAAATCCCAACTCATTGTATTATGGAGAATTTCAAACATACGCAAAAAAAAAAAAAAGATAAACTGTAATGAACCTGCATGTACCCATCACCTGCTTTAAAATTATCAACTCATGGCCATTCTGTTTCAACTGTATCCCCACCCATATGATTCTGAAGCAAATTCAAGATATAGTTTTATCTGTAAATGCATCAGGGCGTATCTCTAAAACATAAACATTAAAAAAATATAACCACGAAGGCCTTCTCACACCAAAAAAGTATAACAGTAATTCCTAAAATTCATCAAATACAGGGGTTATATTTCCACTTGTCTCATCCATGTAACATATGTGTATATATTACATTTCTCTCTCTCGTGTATGTCTGGTAGGATCAGCCATTAACTCCCAATGCCTAGATCCATTAAAATCATGAGGGGCTGCAAGACGGTGACACTCTACCATTCCTCCACTTATTAGCTTGAATACATCTATCCAGGGAGACTTACCCTCGTCTACTCTTTGGTAACCCACTGGTACAGTTTGAGTAGGAAAGGCAGAATAGCATTTAGTTCTTTCCCTATATTTACCAGTTTTCAAAAATAAATCATTACTTCATCTTGGTCGTTATTTTATAATTTTCCTAGATATTTGTGAACCATCTTTTATGTATGGAGAGCTGGGCTAGGCACTCTGGTGGCTGCAAAGATGAGGTGGGCACCGTGCCTGCTTTTAAGGAGCCCCCTGTCCAGCTAGGCAAAACAGAGCTGTGCGCGAGTAATACAGAATGGGCATTGGAAGGTCTGGGGATAGAAGTAGCGCTGAACGGGAGGAGTATGGACCTCTCCACCCTTTACATTGCAAATTAAGTACGGACCTCTCCATCCTTTACATTGCTGGGGTATTGGGTTGCCTTTAAATTCCATCTAAATTGCACATTTAGGGGTAGGGAATCCTTTTTGGATGAGGGGAGGAGAAGCTTGGCCCGGCGGTGTGTGGCAGGGAGGAGCTGGGGAGCTGGTTTCTGATGAAGCTGCATTTGATTAGCTGACCCTTCCGTTCCTGTTTTCCAGTCCCTGGTTTACATGTGTGGCGATATGCTCAGCAACGTCGGGGCTGCGGAGAAGGTGTTTCAGTACCTGGACCGAAAGCCCAAGCTGCCCCCGCCCGGGACGCTGGCCCCTCCCACTCTGCGGGGGCTGGTGGAATTCCAAGACGTCTCCTTCGCGTATCCCAACCGCCCCGACCAGCCTGTGCTCAAGGTGCCTGCCTGAAAGGGGCCGCGGGGAGGAAACCCGGGCCCCACGCGCTCCCTGGCAGCGCGGCCTGTAGATCCTTTGCCTCTGAGAAGTGGATCTTCCCTCAGGCAGAACGGGACGGGGAGGGCCCAGAGGCAAGCCTCTGACTGTTTCCTGGCTTTTCTAGGGGCTGACGTTCACCCTCCGTCCTGGCCAGATGACGGCTCTGGTGGGGCCCAATGGGTCGGGGAAGAGCACAGTGGCCGCGTTGCTGCAGAATCTGTACCAGCCCACGGGGGGCAGGCTGCTGCTGGATGGGAAGCCCATCTCCCAGTATGAACACTGCTACCTGCACCGACAGGTGGGTGGTGGCAGAGGAAGAAGAGGGACAGGAGATAGGAGGGAAGAAGCGGGTCCAGAGAGTGTGGGAGAGCCGTGGGAAGAAACACAAGGAGCCCATTCTGAGGGAGCTAGACCAGGAGGAAAAGAAAATCCCTGCCATGGGGGTTAAGGCACCGTCCGCTGCTCCCATCCCCTCTCTCTGCACAGGTGACTTCGGTGGGGCAGGAGCCTGTGCTCTTCTCTGGTTCCGTGAGGGACAACATTGCGTACGGGCTGAAGAGCTGCAGTGATGAGAAGGTGATGGCAGCTGCCCAGGCCGCCAGCGCGGCCGGCTTCATACAGGAGATGGAGCGGGGCCTGTATACAGGTACCTTCAGTCAGAAGAGGAACTGGAGCTGCTTCTTGGGGGTGCGGGTTGTGTCTGCTCTTTCCTTGCCCTTTGCTTGGCTCCCACTTCCCCGCCTTCCCCGGCACCAGGAGCTCTCTAGTTGCCTGTCCTGTTAGGGAGTCTTTGTTCCCAATGGCCACGGGGTAGTTGTGCTCCCTCTCCGAGGGCCACCCCAGCAGGTGTCCACCCCTGCCCTCCTGACACCGGCTCTCATGCCTCCTAATGGGTGCTGGTGGAAAGACCAGCTGTGCACTTGCCCCTGCTCGTGGGGAGGATGTTGTCGTGGCCACTTGTGTCTGAGGAAAGGTATTTCTCCGTTTCCTCAGATGTAGGGGAAAAAGGGAACCAGTTGGCTGCGGGACAGAAACAGTGTCTGGCCATTGCCCGGGCCCTAGTGCGGGACCCACGAGTCCTCATCCTGGATGAAGCCACCGGTGCCCTGGACGTCCAGTGTGAGCAGGCCGTGAGTACCAGTGTGGGAGGGCGGCGCAGTGCGGCCTGAGCGTCACGGTTGAAGGAGCAGCCTATGCAGAATTGGGCAGAGGCAAGACGAATGGAAGAGTGTCTGTGCTTTCGCAGGGGGTGGGGAGTGGAGTGGAGAGTATGGGGTGTGGGAACACCCCCTCTTTGTCCACAGCTCCCTTTTCTATGTGCCTCCTGCAGTAGGACAGCTGAGAGTGAAGGGCAGTGCAGACTCTATCGTTCACTCTTTCCGACTTTCTCATCTTTCACCCCTTCTTTACCCCATGCCACAAGACATGGTGCCCAGTGGGGATATGGTGCCCATCCTGTTCTTACCTTTATTATTATTATTTTCAAAGGATTTGAGGAAGAGACACACAGAGAGAGAGAGGACAAGTGGGGGGAGGAGCAGAAGGAGAAGCAGACTCCCTGCCGAGCAGGGAGCCCGATGCGGGACTCGATCCCAGGACCCTGGGATCATGACCTGAGCCAAAGGCAGACGCTTAACAACTGAGCCATCTAGGCGCCCCTATTTTTTTTTGTTTTTAGAGATTTTATTTATTTGAGAGAGAGAGAGAGAGCGAGAGAGCTCAAGCAGGGTGAACAGCAGAGGGAGAGGGAGAAGCAGACTCCCTGATGAGCAGGGAGCCCAACTTGGGCCGTGATCCCAGGACCCTGGGATCATAACCTGAGCCTAAGGCAGATACTTAACCAACTGAGCCACCCAAGTGCCCCGGTTCTTACCTTTCTGAGGCATTATGATCTTCTCCCTTCAGCTGCAGGACTGGAAATCCCATGGAGACCGAACGGTGCTGGTGATCGCTCACAGGCTGCAGACGGTGCAGAGTGCTGACCAGATCCTGGTGCTCAGGCAGGGAGAGCTGCTGGAGCATGCACAGCTCATGGAGGGCCAGGACCTCTATTCCCGCCTGGTGCAGCAACTACTGGAGGACTGAGGCCCCGTCCCCGGGCCCTTCTCATGGCCATCTCTGTGACCCAGAGTAGCTTGTGCTCGGGGTTTCCCTGGGCTTGTGCCCCCGGGTAGTTGTTCATGAAGCTGGAGGCTGGGTGGAAGTTTGGACCGTGTGTGCTCCTATTGGGGCTGGGAGTGAGGGGGAGGGGGGTGCCGTCTGTTTCCAAGATCATTTCCCTGGTGCTGAGTAGTGTATTGTGGCATAATACATCTATTTAAAAATATTTTCCTTATTATGTAAATAGCACATATGCATCGAGAAAAGTAAAATTAACCTTTGTTTCACTTCCCAGAGGTCACCATAGCTACTATTTTGCCAGCTACCTATCTGTGTCTTGTCTCTACTTTGAGATAAATGTTAGCGAATATGACATAAATATTCATGAGGTTGCCTTTCTGTATCTTTCTCTATTTGCACTGATGTCTGATATTTTGGGGGAAGTTAGTTTATGGAGGGGTAGAACACAGTTTCCTAATTAACAGTGTTAATAAAACATTGGTAATATCTACTATTTGTAGAGTTTTAATATGAATAGGAACTATGCTAAATATTTTTCAGGCATTATCATATTTAGTCCTTTTCCTCAACCCTGTGAGGTTGGTTATTATTATTCCCATCTTACAGATGAGGAAACTGAGTCTCAAAGAGATTAAATAACTTTTCCAAGGTTATACAGTGGTGGAGTTGGAGTTGAATCCAGGCCTGACCCGGGTCCACAATCTCAACCAATAAATTATATGACATCATGTGTTCATAATCTCGAATTCATACTCAGATCCAGTAAATAGCTCTGAATCCACTGCCTTCTCTCTAGTCCCATTGTTATTATAAACTTTCATTTAGTCTTAGACGATCTCATTTCCAAAGAGGTTTCCCCACCATTGGTTCACCTTTTCCAGCCATTCTTTGTGAAGTAATTTTTCTTTCTAGCAGACACATAAGATGACGTCACTTCCGTAAAGTTCTTCAAGCGCTCTTCATTCCTTTCTGCTCAGATCTTCCTCACAGCATGCAAGGTTGTGCAGCTCATTTGCAGCACCCTTTCCTGTTGCATTGAACTCCTGCAGCAAACTTACATGCCTTTGTGCCTTTGCATATGGTGTGTTCTTGCTGTTTCCTGAACCACCCTTCCTGATTTACCCCAAGTCCTTCAAGGTTTAACTCAGGGGTCAGGTCTTCCAGGAAGCCTTTCCTGATCTCAGTCAGGAGAAAGTGTCCTTTCCATGTGCTTCTATCCCCCGAGCGTTTACCTATTTCACAGCCTGTAATAAACTCCTTATCCTCCCACCTCTCTGTTCTCCCACTAGACCATGAGCTCCTGGGGGGAAGGCCATATGTCCTACTAAGCTTTATATTGACAACCTCGTACAGGTTGTCGATTCATAGCAGACAATAAGCCAATGTCTGTTGCACAAATGAGTAAATCTTCTCTGTCCTTTCTATACACCAACCACTGAGAATTCAGAGCTGTGTACATTACTGCCTTTTGGGAGGGAGTTACCTTTGAAGGTTCCTATTCTAGGAAAGAGAAACTTTCACATTCCCAGAAACACCAGGTACTTTCCAGCTCTAGCAATGAACTAGCAAGAACTTATGTTTTGCTTTTTTTTTTTTCTCTGCCTGGTAACTGTTGGGAAAGAGGCAGGGTGAGAGTAGGGAGCTTTTTCATGCAGATAAGCCTTTGCTTCATTCTGCTGTTTGTGTCTCGAGAAATACCCACAGGAGAGAGAAGTCTAGCCTAATTCCTTCCCCTTTCAACCAAACATCCTTCCTTTACTTATACAATGGGAATAATCATTCCTATATCTCCCAACCTTAGGGAGACTGTTGCCCTCATGGAAGAAGATGATCTGTTAAAATTCTTTGCTATCCCTAGTATGACACCCAAAGACTCCTAATAGTTTAAGCCTGGAAGGCATCTTAAAAGTAACATAGCAGTCAAATCTTACTTTACAGAAAGGAGAACTGGCCTGAAATCACAGGGCTACTCAGTGATTGAACTGGGAAGAAAACAGGCATCCAGATGGGCAGTTCAGAAAGATGCAGCAGACCTCAGGATCTTAGGATGTCTCGAAAGTTGGTTATCTCAGGGAAACTCCCAAGTAGGCCTTATGTCAGGGACACATTCTAGAAATGTTCCCTGGAGGTCAAAGTGTGGAACTTCGGCAAATGCCTACAAGTGTGGTCTGTCTGGTAACCACAGATATGGGTAATTCTAGTCTGTTCCCGAGTTCTAGTTCTTTTCATTCACCTCACCTCCCCTTGAACACCATTTGATCTGCCTGCCCCTTAACTTCCCCTTCTTTTCACTTACTTTCGGCATCTTTCCCATTCGGTTGTATTTTACTCTTGCCAAAGGATGGTATGAATGGAGAGGGTAAACCTAAGAAACTCTCATAGATTTCTTTGGAGCCCCTGGACCACCTCCCACCCCATCTGCTTTGCCCAGTGTGGAAATGGTGTTGAATTTCAAGTCCTTTATTCCCCAGCGGAGTAGGTAGCCACCTGCAGTCCACATGGCAGTGTGGTTCAAGAGGAGGAAGAGTGCAGTTGTCAGAATTTTGGAGAAAGGAGTAGGGAGTAAGCAAAACAAAAGATCTTCCTGGTTTTTGGCGCTGAGTGAGCCAAAAAAGCACCCATCTGATTGAGTCTGATGCCCATCTAGTGATCCTAGGAAATACTGGGTTTTGAACCTAGAGTTTTATGGACTTATGAATTGTAATAACTTTAATGACAATAATCATTCAAGTGCTATGCTAAGTGCCTGATGTATATCTTTGTACTTTTTCTTCAAGATAATCCTATGTGGCAGATATTACTATATCAATTCTAAGAATGAGAAAATGGAGGTTTAGGTACATTGCCTGGGTCACCAAGCTTGGAAAAGGTGGACTCTGCCCAGCTTTACTACAAAACTCCTCAGAAGAGTTGCCTATACTCCCTCTATCTGCTTACCCTCCTACTATTCTTTCTTAAAGATATGATTTATGTGAATAGGCAATATATTAATGTGATATAAAATTCAAAAGCCACAAAAAGCTATGCAGAGGAAACCCTCTCTCCCATCCTTCCCGTGGTTTGCCATGGGAAACAAGGTTTAATTTTACTTTTCTCGATGCATATGTGAGATTGCATACACAATCCATGCTCCAAGCTTTATGTTTATCCTTCTAGGGAAATTTCATGTATATTTAAGCAAATATGTGTATATGTTCTTGTTCCCTATTTTTACAAATAGCAGGTCCTTAGATCCACTGTTCTGAACTTTAGTTTTTATACTTAGAAATACATGACTATATAGCATTCTATTTTATGGAAGTACCGTATTTCATTTAGCTTGTCTTCTATTGATGGGTAGTTAGGTTACTGGAAGTCTTTAGCTATTATAAGCAATGCCTTGTATAGACATTATAATACACATGTGCAAGAATATCCATAGGATAAAATTCTAAAGGGGGAGTTGCTGAGTCCAAGTGACTATACATTACTAATATTGATATATGTTGCAAAATTGCCTTCATAGAGGTTGTATTCATGTGCAGTTCCATCAGCAATATATGAGTTTATCTGTTTTCCCACATTCTCATCAACATGGAATGTTGTGAAATTAGGTTTTGTCAATCTTATGGATAAAAAGTGACATCATATGGTAGTTGTCATTTGTTTTTCTTTTATTACCACTTACATAAGGATACTAAATTCAGCAAGAAAATTTGGGACACAGGAAGCAAAGATGAGAAACACACACACACACACACACAACAATAACAACAAAACATCTGTCTAAAATATTGGTAAATCAGAATGAGGAATGAAAAATGACTATAAAAATCACTAACAGTTATGACCATTAAATTTAAGACCCTGATAGAACAATCACAACATGAGAAGGAGGCAGATAAAGTAAAACATTCTTAAGCCTTTGTCTTATTTGGAAAGAGGGTAGAGTTTAACTTCGGATGTTGCCAGTTTAGGCAGCTATGTTAAAAATGTAGGGGTAAAAATAGAGCTACCCAACAACCCAGCAATTGCACTACGAGGTATTTACCCAAAGGATACAAACATAGTGAACTGAAGGGGCACCCGCACCCCGGTGTTTATAGCAGCAATGTCCACAATAGCCAACCTATGGAGAAAGCCCAGATGTCCATCGACAGATGAATGGATAAAGAAGATGTGGTACACACACACACACACACACACACACACACACACACACACAGGAATATTACTCAGCCATCAAAAAAAAAATGAATTCTTGCCATTTGCAATGACATGGATGGAACTAGAGGGTATTATGCTAAGCAGAATAAGTCAGTCAGAGAAAGACAAATACCATGGGATTTCACTCATATGTGAAATTTAAGAAACAAAACAGATGAACATAGGGGAAGGAAAGGAAAAATAAAATAAGATGAAAACAGAGGGAGGCAAATCATAAGAGACTCTTAACTATAGGAAATAAACTGAGGGTTGCTGAAGGGAAGTGGGTGGGGGGATGGGGTAATTGGGTGATGGGCATTAAGGAGGCCACTTGATGTGATGAGTGTTGGGTGTTATATGCAACTGATGAATCACTAAATTCTATCTCTGAAACTAATCATGCAGTATATGTTAATTAAATTGAATTTAAATAAAAAACTTTAAAAAGTGTAGGGGTAACTCTTAACTAATATAACTAGAATTTAAAATCCTTAAGCCAGGGGGTGCCTGGGTGGCTCAGTCATTAAGCGTCTGCCTTTGGCTCGGGTCATGATCCCAGGGTCCTGGGATCGAGCCCTGCATCAGCCTCCCTGTTCGGCCGGAAGCCTGCTTCTCCCTCTCCCACTCCCCCAGCTTGTGTTCCTTCTCTTGCTGCGTCTCTCTCTGTCAAATAAATAAATAAAATCTTAAATCCTTAGGCCAGTAAGAGGAAATTAGAGAATACTTTAAAAATGTAATCAATTTAATATAAGTGATGAAAGGAGAAAAAAAGCAAAGAAAGAACATAACAAAATAGAAAACACAACAATAGTAGAAACAAATCTAGATAGTTTAGTAATCCTAATAAATATAAATAGCTTAAATTTGAAGTTAAAAGAAAGGGGTTTTCAGATTGGATTAATAATATAGCTCTCCTAACCTTCTCTGTGGGGGATATGTTCCAAGACCCCCCAGTGGATGCCTGAAACCACAGATAGTAACTGAACTCCATGTATACTTTGCTTTTCTCTATATGTACATACCTATAATAAGGTTTAATTTGTAATTTAGGCACAGTAAGAGATTAACAACAGTAACTAATAATAAAATAGAACAAATGTAACAATATACTGTAATAAAAGTTATGTATTCTTTCTCTCTCTCAAAATACCTTATTGTACTGTGCTCACCCTTCTTATGATGATGTGAGATGATAAAATGACTATGTGATGAGATTAAGTGAGGCAAGTTATGTAGGCATTGTGACCTAGCATTAGACTACCATTGACCTTCTGACCTTCTGTTGTCAGAAGGAGGATCCTTGACTTGTGGGTGATAGTTGACCATGTGTCATGAAACTGCGGAAAGTGAAGCGTGAAGCCGTGGGAGGGGATCACAAAATCCAGTTACACGCTCTTCATATTAATCACAAAGAAAACCTAAAGACATGAAAAGTTTAAAACCAAAACATGCAATAAGATATATGAAACAGACACTATCAGAAGACAAGTTTTGTCATTACTTTGATGCCTAAACATATAGTCCAAGAGCAAAGGCATTAGTAGAAACAAAGACGATCATTGGATAATGATACCAAGATGTCACTAGAACATTATACTAAAACAGACTCAGTCTACACCTAACAAAGATACCACAAAATATGTAGGAAAATATAGTCAGAATTAGAAGAAATTGACAAACAGAAATATATTTCTCAATAATTGTAGATTGAGTGGAAAAATGATTAAGGATATAGAATAAGCTTATTTATGGCCTTGTCTATAATATCTGGGAATCTAAAGCTATCTCACAAAATGGGCAAAACAAGTATTCATATTTAGAACACTTTAAGAGTACAAAGGTAAACACAATGAAAATGGAAGAGGAGAGGAGAGGAGGTATGCTAGCACTTTTATGATGTTCAAACTGATAGAAACTACCTAAAGAGGAAACTTATTGGATTATATAAGAATAAAATTATCAGGACAACCCCAAAATATACACCTTTTAAAATATCTGAAAAACTGCAATTTGGAAAACATGAGACACAATGAAAGATTTTTTAAAAGAAATACTCATATAAATGGCATATTGAACAAAATGATATTACTTACAAATCACAAATTACACTGCACCTATTTGCTATGTTAATCATAAATGGGCTTAACTGATATATAAAATTAAAATGGTTTTAGGTTAGATTGAAAGAAAAACTGCTGTTTGCAATATACAAAAAAACACCTAAAATAGAGTGACTCAGAAAGGTCCATTCATTTATTCAAAAAATAAAATGATGGGAAAAGCATAGCAAAAGAATGCAAATAAAAAAGAAGCAGAGATCACAACACCATTATTAAACAGGTAAAATTCAAATGGAAAAAGTTGAGTGAGACAAGAAGACACTTTATAATGTGAAGTGTAAAATTCATAATGAATATATAAGAGATGTGCATTTAAGTTCTAGATAGCACATAAGGAACTCTCACAAAGCTGAAATTAAGGCAGATGCAAGGAAAATATTCAGAAATGTATTAGGTGATTTTAATTAATTAGTATAAGGTGATTTTAATTTACTTTTCTCAGTGGACAAAAATAAGTATGATCACAGAAGATATTCCAACAGTATAAAATTAGATCTGATGGATCTATATTAAACTTTCTTCATTAAAAATAGAGAACACATGGTGAGCGCTGTGAATTGTGTAAGACTGTTGAAGCGCGGACCTGTACCTCTGAAACAAATAATACATTATATGTTAAGGAAAAAAAAGAAGAAGAAGAAGATAGCAGGAGGGGAAGAATGAAGGGGGGGAAATCGGAGGGGGAGAAGAACCATGAGAGACGATGGACTCTGAAAAACAAACTGAGGGTTCTAGAGGGGAGGCGGGGTGGGAGGATGGGTTAGCCTGGTGATGGGTATTAAGGAGGGCACGTACTGAATGGAGCACTGGGTGTTATATGCAAACAATGAATCATGGAACGCTACATCAAAAACTAATGATGTAATGTATGGTGATTAACATAACACAATAAAAAAAGAAAAAACAAAACAAAAAAATAGAGAACACAACTTTTCAAGTTCCAGCAAAACATTAATGAAAATGGACTATATATTACAGTACAAAAAAAACCTCAGTAAGTTCCTAAAAGTAGAAATGATATAGATACTATTCTCTGACCATAATGGAACAAGCTGGGTAATAATAAAAAAATCAGAACAGATAAATACTTATCCACATTGAAACTCAAAGAAACCATTTCTTTCTTGATCAGAGAGAAAAACAAAAATGAAGAATTTCTAGAAAAATAATTAAAAATCACATATCAAAATTCATGGGATATAGCTCAGGCAGGGCTCAGCAGAGAATTCATGGCCTTAATTGCTTAAATCAATTAAAGGAAAGAAGGAAACCAAGTGAATTAAGTGAAAAGAACAACACAATCAGTCACATGAAAACAGGAGCAGATAATAAAAATAAAAGCAGAAATTGAAGAGCTAGAAAACAGAAAAATAGAATAAATTCAAAAGCTCTAAAAAATTTCAATAGAATAAATAAACCACTGACAAACCTAATTTGGCTAATTTCCCTACTAAAAAAGTAGAGAAAATAAGAAATGACAAGGACAAAATTAATAATGAACAGGGGAAAAACCACAAGAAATTGTTTTATTCAATTTTATAAAAATAAACTTGAAAACTTGGATTGAATGAATAATTCTCTATACCAAAACCAATCCCTTTAGAGGTAGAATATTTGTATAGAATAATTTCCAATGAAGAAGCAAGAAAAATTGTAAAAGAGCTACCCCAATAAAACTTCAGGTCCAGATATTTAGGGCAGTGTAATTAAAGTCTTTAAAGAAAAAAAAAAGAGAATTCTAATCCTAATTAAATGGTTCAGCAGCAGCAAATGTGTTCTTTTAGTGAAGTAAGTATAATATCAATATTAAACTATGACAATGCATGAAAATAAAACTATAGATGATTTACTTATTAATATTGATGCAAAAATCCTTAAAAATATTCACAACATTCTGTTGTAAACAGAATGTAGCACAAATTGAAAAAAAAAACACATCAAGATAGGGTTGGGTTTGTTCTAGAGAGCCTTTTTAAAGTTCATTATATGATCATTTCAGTGGGTATTTCCTAAGAATAATGAGTTCAAATAAACAAATTAGCAGAACAAAAAACCACCAACATTCACTTTTCCAGGATGATGTGAGGGACAAAACCATCCTAGGAGAAAGGTGTCACATAGTAAGCATAAATCAATATGCTGGGTGAATCCACCCAGCCGGCAGTCATATTAAACAAATGATAGCTGATTAGGGCCCAGCCTTTTGGTTCCTCATTCCCAAATGGACTCTCACAGACTAAGATCACAAGTTTGCTTCTGACACCCCAAATTCCAACGATTTCTTTTTCTTTTTTTTTTTTTTTTGATGTCTGATCATATTTATTTGTCACTCATAGAAAATCTCATTTTTGACTGGACTCAGACTTAGAGGTAGAGGCTCTCAGAGAGGACAGCCTCCGTCTCTTGGCAATCTGTTCCTGGCGTTTTTCTTTGGCCTCCTTCATTCTCTTGGCCAAAAGTTTAGCATATTCTGCAGCCTCTTCCTTATTTTTCTTAGTGCGCTGCTTCTGCAAAGCAATACGCCGCCGTTTGTGCTGGAGGACTCGTGGAGTAACAAGACGCTGAATCTTAGGCGCTTTGGTTCTAGGTTTCTTCCCTTCTTTGTTTAGGGGCTTTCTCACAACATACTGGCGGACATCATCTTCTTTAGAGAGATTGAAAAGTTTGCGGATTCTGCTGGCTCTTTTGGGCCCCAGGCGACGAGGCACAGTAGTATCAGTGAGTCCAGGAATATCCTTCTCCCCTTTTTTTACAATGACCAAGTTGAGAACGCTGAGATTGGCATCCACAATGCAACCCCGAACGGATTTGCGCTTTCTCTCTCCAGTCCGCCTTGGTCTATAGCAGGAATGCCCCTTACTCAGCAGCAGGTGGACACGACCGTGGGTCAAGACACCCTGCTTCATGGGGAAGCCCTGTTTGTCATTGCCACCACTGATTCGGACCACATAACCCTTCCATTCTTCACCCAGAGCATCAGCAGCAACTTCTGTGGCCATACGCTTCTCATAAAAGGTACGAAGTTTGCGTTCATCGTCCACTTCAATGAGTTTCTGGCAGCCAGTAGCTGGGAAAGAGATGTTCAGCTTCATCCTGAAGCAGCCTACCGCCTCCGAGGCGCCACGAAAAAGAGGCCCCAACGATTTCTGTTGTTTCTCATATTCTTTCCTTCTTACCTTTCCCCTCACTGTATCAGCACTGAAGGAGGATTTAGCAAGTATTTTGAGCTGGCAAAATTCTTAGTACAATTCCTTCAGTTAAACTGTGTCTCAACACACAGTGTTCCCTAAAAATATGTTTTAATTCTTTTTTTATAAGATCTTATTTATTAATTTGAGACAGTGCAAGGGGGCGGAGCAGAGGGAGAGGGACAAGCAGACTCTGCACTGAGCGTGCAGGAGCCCCATGTGGGGCTTGATCCCATGACACTGAGATCATGACCTGAGCCGAAGTCAAAAGTCAGATGCTTAAGCAACTGAGCCACCCAGGCACCCCATTTTCTCAAACTCATGACCCCAAGATCAAGTCTCATGCTCTACCGACTGAGCCAGTGAGGCGCCCCTATGTTTTCATTTTCTGTTCAGTAACTCAGAATATTTTTCTAATGTCTCCAAGGTGGTTTATGTTTCTTGTGATAGGAAGGTGTAGGAAGAGGAAAATGAATGTAAATGAACAGTTTCTGTCAACTTTAAAGTCACCAAAATAGTAATTGGAGGGGATTTGTGTCAGATACTAGGGAGAATAATGATTTTATACCTCTCTCAAGAAACAATCACATTGCGGTGCCGGGGTGGCCTAGTCAGTTAAGCATCTGACTCTTGATCTCGGCTCAGGTCATGATCTCAGCGTTGTGAGATCGACCCCATGTTGGACTCTGCGCTCAGTGCGGAGTCTGCTTAAGTCTCTCTCTGCCCCTCCCCCACCTGCCCCCACTCTAGTGTGTGCTCTCTCTCTAAACAAAAGGAAACAATCACATCTATCATACCTACCTTCTCTCACTCCCTAGAGAATAGAATAGAGAGGGAACGAGGAAGAGGGATGCAAGATACAAATTTGAATGAAAAATCACAGAAGAGCCTGTATCTATATTAGGTAGGGCTCTTGGCTAAAATCAGACAGGAAGAGGGAGATCAGAATGCCCCACCTTGTTTTTCAAGCTCATACAAGTAGAACACGAAGACAAAAACATGGGAGAAAGGAGCCAGGCCACCACCTCTCCCTTTTTTAGCTTTCCCCCAGAACTGATTCAACAAAGTTTCTAACTGCATGAATTGATGCTTGTGTCAGAGGCCACGGACAAGGGAGATTCATAGGTTGATACTGCTTTCTCTTCTTAGTGCCCATAGATAGGTTCTATGCCACTCTTTGCTTTCGATGTATGAGACCACTGATTTCCTATTGTGAGGTAGGATATGATGGGGGTCTATTCTGGTTCCAAGTAGTTCTAATAAAATCCTTCAGTTATTTTGCTCCTTTGTGCATCTTATCATTGCAAGGATACTGAAGGAGTAGAAATAAAGCTTTCCTGGGCCCCCAAGTAAGAAATACCATGCAATGGAAAAAGCACTGCTGATAGAATTACTAGTTATGTGACCCTTGGTTTATTCTTTCACTACTTCAGCTATAAAAGGGAGATCATAATAATATCTCTGCAAAGGGTTATTATTATGATTCTCTCTCTATTCTTCTTTTTCTCTCTCTCTCTCCCCTCATCCCCCACCACCATACACACAGACATTCACAGTGCTTAGAAAACTGACTCATAATGTATAATCAACAAATATTAGCTATTATGATGATGATGTAGGCAAGTCAGGTTTTAGAGTTTATGAGCCTTAAACACGTTTACACTAGAAGTAGGAAAGAGCAGCCCTCCTAACTTTCTGGTTCAGCATCCACATCCTCCAGTCTCCCCTCAACACCTCTTACCATCTATCAACTCTTTCTCTTCCTCTAAATCCAAATACAGGCACACCTTTTATCTGTATTCTCTAGGCCTCACTCTTTCTTCTCTCCTCAAGATGTCTCTCTCATCCTTGAGAAGCCCAGCTACAGTATTGCCTGCAGAGGAGCTAACCAGACTTGGACTTAAGCCTCTATTACCCTCTCATGCTTTTGCTGCTTCTGATAATATCAATGTCAGGTTCTCATTCACTTAGCTTCAAGTAGAATGTTCTTCTCCACTTCCAAATGAGATAAAATACATGGGAAAGACTAAGGTAGGTGTGGGTTGGAGGAAGGGAGGAAGTTAAAACTCAGTGGCTTGAGCTCCTTCTGATTACCACCTTTTCACTCAGCTCCACACGTGCCCCCCCAAGTGGTAGCAACACAACCATATGCCTCTAGAAGAAGTACCCACAGTCATGGGTCAGATGCTCTGTGGACAGAGTCTACCAGTTTTGGCCTGTTCTCAGGCTTCTAATTCATGAATATTCAAATCTACTTGAGGGATGTGGAGGGGGCAGGTCAACATTCTCGTTCTTGTCCTATATTAGTTAGGTTAAGTTAGGCCAGGCTGTGGTAACCACCCTCAGAGCCTTAATCAAGCAAAACTCTCATTCATACAGCACCTGTTGTGGGTTTGGGTGACTCTCTAGGGCTTCTCCTCTTCATAATGACTCTGCTAATTAAACTGCTTTTGTATTCTGATTCTACCATTTCAACGTAAGGCTGTCTTGGTTGACTTGGTAAGGGAAGAAGAGAAGAGTCATCCAATGGTAGTTAAATTCTTTGACTAAGAACCTTTTTGTTCACTAACCATTGGCTAGAACTAGTCACACAGTCCTGGGAAACCAGGAAGTACAGTTTTCCATGTGCCCAGGAAGTAGAAGATGTTGGTGAACACTAGTGATGTCTTCCCCACTTCCCCATCTTTTTCTTTATCTGTCGTGATCTCCCAGGAGAAGGAATTATTATTTTGATTGGTCAGATCCCAGGGCAGGGCATGTTTACTAAGAGTGTGAGGGCCACAGTGTTTAAAGGTTACGTAGTTGCATTTCACCTCTTTTCTGAATCCTATTTCTGCCATCTTGAGCAGAATCCCTTTGTGACCTATGCTATTACTCTTACGTTTGAGAGTTCTTAATCCTTCAGGATTTATAGCTGGCTAGCAGTACAAGTGATGGATTTAAGAGGGAACATGAGACCTTGCTTGGGTTTCATGCTTCAGAGAAACTTATCATAAAACTTTCTCCTGGGGTAGCAGAGATTTGACCAGCTAATAACAGAGTCAGTCTTTGATTTACAATTTGGCATTACTACTTATGGGTAGAGATTTCCTGAGGGCCTCCCAAGCGTATTATTAAGTCAAGTATTCCTGGGTGTCCTGGTCAACTACCATCATAATCCTACCTTACATACCCGCCAAAGCATGTGTGTTCTCTTTGGGAAGTGAAGAATTAAAAAAAAATTATATCTTTTCCCTTTCAATGAAGTAGTAGGCATGTATTTATTTATTGCAGATAATCAGGACTTTGAAAGGGATTCTGGATAAACTTTTTATTTCACTGTTTATCTCCTTTCTGTTGTCCACATGTACTGGGTGTTCCTAATTCTAAAAATCTCTGCTTGTTACATCGCTTGTATCAGCTATCAACTTTATCATGAACTCTTTCTAGATTAAGTTAAAATTTACTCTTCTCATGTACCCAAACATTAGCAAATTAATCTCATTCTTCCTGGCATTACAGTAGATTGTCCCCTTGTCACTCTGTTTAGGTTGCACATTTCTTGAGAATAAGGAACATGTCTGTGTCATCACTGCATGGTCCATAATATTGGGCATGGATGGCTCTGTGCTAAATAAATAATAATATAGACTACTTTGGTTAAAAAGCAGCCTTCTCTCTGTAGTTGTCAAATAGATTTTCTTCCAATTCCTTTCTAGCAAGAGATTTTTGCCTTGGGGCCCCTGGGTGGCTCAGTCAGTTAAGCGTCTGCCTTCGGCTCAGGTCATGATCCCAGGGTCCTGGGATCGAGCCCCACGTCAGGCTGTCTGCTCAGCGGGGAGCCTGCTTCTCTTCTCCCTCTGTCTCCAGCTCTGCCTACTTGTGCTCTCTCTCTCTATCAAATAAATGAATAAAATCTTTAAAAAAAGAGAGAGATTTTTGCCTTGTCCTAAATGGAGTCCATTGAAGCCATACAACTAGAACTTCCTTATTCCCCTCCTTCTCACCTCCAATCTCCCTGTCCCCATTCTAGTCTCTGAACAAGTGTTCCTTTTTATAACCAAGTCTGACGATCTCTTTTTTGGATTCCATTAAGAATTCTGGGGGTAATTTCTTTTTTCTTCTCGTTATGTTCAATTTCTCCCATGTACAGATGCCTTCCACTTGACTGAGAAACTTGTTGAGGTCTTTCCTTTTTTTTTCTTTTTCCGTTTCAAGTTTTTAAATTCTAGTTTGTTAACATATAGTGTAATATTGGTTTCAGGAGTAGAATTTAGCGATTCATCATGTACATATAACACCCAGTGTTCATCACAACAAGTGCCCTCCATAATACCCATCACCCATTTAGCTGTTAAGGTCTTTCTTAAAGGTAACTTATCTTTTGTGTGGCTTTTTGCTCAAGTCAGAGTCCCCTCTTTTCCCTTGTTTTCACTTCTAACATTCTTGAAGGACTGTTTATATCTACTGCCTTCGTTTCTAATACGCTATGTCCCGGTGAAGGTTGTTGGTGCTCCACTAATTATAAAACAAAATTATCCTTCTTATATTTTATCCTCTTGAACATTTTTTAAGAAGATTCTATTTATTTATTTGAGGCGGTGTGGGGAGGGACAGAAAAACAAGCAAAATCCCACTGAGCGGTAAGCCCATCAGGGGCTCAATCCCAGAGCCCTGAGATCATGACCTGAGCCAAAATCAGATGCTTAACCGACTGAGCCACCCAGGAGCCCCCCTCTTGAACATTTTTGCAGCATTTTATTCTTTTGAGAATCTTCTCTTCATTTTCTTTTTTGTGGGCCTCTCTTGGTTTATAGGAAATCATACTGTCTAGGTGGTTCTCAATCTCTTCTATTTCTTTTCTGATAATCCCGTCATTAACTCCTCTTAAGGCAAAAGCTTCAGAATGCTGTCTACTTTCTGCTTTATTTGCACACTCTGTTGGCAATGTCAGCCACCCCATAGGAGAAGAGACTTGTTGGTTAAAAGATAGCAGAATGTATAATAAACAATCTGCATAGTTCTTCTAGGACCACATACTATGTACACTATTTTTAAAATTTTTTTTCTCACAGTCCATTTCCCACATACATTAGACTACCATCAGTGATTCTGCAGGTAAACAATTCTTGAGTGGTATACACGACTTTATGAAAGTAGTCTACCCAGCATCTAATGATGTAAAACTCTTCTATCATGATTGGTTATCAGTGTGAAGAGTTTCCAATCCGAGGAAACCAGAAAGGTATTCATACTCTTCATAAATATTTTTTCACTGAGTTTTGTGGGGGTAAGCCCCATTCTGAAGAAGTTGATGATTTTACTGTCTAATTTTTTATTTTTCCTTACAGAATGAGTTCTGGGTGGGTTCCATGGATGGTGGCTCTGCTAGTGAATGTAATCAGACTGGATTCCTCCATGACTCAAGTCAGAAACTCTCCAGGTAAGACCAGAGCAAATTTTTTTCAGGTGTGTATGCAAGAATGGGCATGGGGGAGGGATGCTTTCCCCTGTAGGTCCAGGCTGCAGACCAGACTGAACTGGCTTCTGCCTTCAAAGTGTTCTTCCCTTTGAAATTAAAATAAACCTCCCCTCTTTACCACACACAATGGACTGATGGGAAAAGGAACTTCCTGTACCAGAGCTGCAGCTTCAAGGAGTAGGGTGGTAGGAAGAAGGGAAACATTTTGCCTTGCTTAGAGTCCTTATTGTACCAATGTCAGTCTCAAGAACTGTATCAACTGGGGCCAGTCTGAGAATAGTTGCCATTTTTCCAGACAGGATTTTGCTCTGATGATTGCAACTGTTTTTACATTTGTCCAACTGGGATACATGTGGACAAAAGAAATTGGAAACACGGGTTTCTTTCTTTTGGCATTTATTGACCCCAGTTTTTAGAAATAAGAGAAGTTGAATGCATCATGCCTGTCCTCAGGTTCCTGGGTATTTATTGCTGTTATTTTTCTAGCCAAGGAGATGGGCTGTGCGAACATGAGGCAGTATTACACCCTGAAGACATATTTATCAGTAGAAAACAGGATATAATGCGCTAAAAACAGAGCCTGTTTAAACGTCAAAGTTTCTTTAAACACAAAAGAGGAACAAACCTGGGAGGGCGGGCTGGGTAGGAGAGGATCGTTATTCTCCCAGAATAGAAACCTCTCTGAGCTTATAATGTCCATTAAACAACACAAATGAAAAAAATAAGGTCAGTTCAGATCTTAAATCTGACCCAAAAATAATTTTCTTTTTCTGATTTAAACTGTAAGAAGGAAGAGCACTGGAGGTTAGAGCTGACTTTAGCTGATAAGAGCTGATTCAAGAAGGATGCTGCCGTCCTTAACGTTCAGCTCAGTAGTTCCCGGAGGAGGCCTCTGGGTTTAGAAATGAAAGCAAATTTACAACTCAGGATCAGTAACGATTATCCTTCAAGCCTTAACTCATGCCATTTCTGCAGGGAGATCTTTTCTGACCAACCTGCCTTATCAACCCATTTGAATTTCCTTTTATTTTTGTTGTTCTCGAGGGCATACAGAGAATTGCATCAATCCTACCCAGTGAATTCACAGCACTTGGCAATCATTTGTCCCCGCAAGGACTCTCTCCTCTTTCGTGGTCTGCGTTTCCACACCCTCCTTTCCTTAAAGATCCATTCTAATGTGTCTGGTGTGTCTTTACGAGGCTGGCCTTTACAAATATCTAGTATTGTTTTTCATGTGTATTTTAAAATTTTAATAAATGTCATTGTGCTTTGAATCACATTCTGCTTTTTTTTGGTCACTTAACACTATGCTTTCGAGCTCTGCTTCAGTGTTGTTTTCAATGGAAAGCAGGTCAGGGAGGGTAAGTGGTTCTAGGTACAACTACTGGATATAGAACTAGTACTCAGATCAACTGAAACATAACCTGGGGCTGTTTACCAATTTGTCACTTAAAATTTTTCAGATCTTCAAATCTATGACAGATATCATTGTGTCTTAGTCCATTCTGGCTGCTGTTCCAAAATACCCCAGACTGGGTGGGCTTATAAGCAACAGAAGTTTATTGCTCGCAGTTCTGGAGGCTGGGAAGTCCAAGATCAAGGTGTCAGCATGGCTGTGTTCTGGTGGAGACTCTCTTCCTGGTTCTTAGGTGGCACCTTCTCCCTGTGTCATGTGGTGGAAGGGTCTTGGGATCTCTCTGGAGCCTCCTTTATAAGGGCTAATCCCATTCGTGAGGGATGGCTCCACACTCATGACCCAAGCACCTCTCAAAAGCACCTGCTACTGATAACATCACCTTTGGGGGTTAGGATTTCAACACATGAATTTTGGGGGAGGGGCACAAACACTCAGACCAGAGCACGCTGTGCGCTCAGTGAATAAGAATTATACTTTTTCTTACCAATGAGGACAGATTACATAATTTTTGAGTGTTAAATTACCTTGAAGAACATGAACAGAGTAGACCTTGTATGAAAGAATAAACTAATCACTATCAACATTAGTAAGGTGCTCTGAAAGTAGAAAATCATAATCAGACAATGGAATTAGGTATTTTTTTTATTCCACCTTTAATGGCACTATTTCATGTAAAACCCCCCAAAGAAGGTTTAAGCTAACTGTATATTTCCTGTCACCATGTTCTTGTAGTACTGGCATGGTAGGTATAGTGCCAATGATACTGATGGTAATATTACTCTTTGAATCATGGATTCGTATTATTTTACTTCACACCAACAAAGTTAATGAAATCATTACCTTATTAGAGCCAGCAGAGGGGTGAGATCTCTAAGTAAGAGTGCAAGGGGAAGGGCGCGTGGGTGACTCAGATGGTTAAGCATCTGCCTTCAGCTCAGGTCATGATCCCAGGGTCCTGGGATCGAGTCCTGCATCAGGCTCCCTGCTAGGCGGGGAGCCTGCTTCTCTCTCTGCCTATGCCTCTCTCTCTCTCTCTGACTCTTATGAAAAAAAAAAAAAAAGAGTGCAAGGGGAAAGATCCAAAAGAAAATTCTTGGAGAAAACCCATAGTGAGTGAAAAGTAGAAGGGAAGTTAGTTTCACATCAAAATGGTTACCTGGTCTGCATTTCTTTGTCGTCCCTGTCACCCCCCCATCACTCCTTCACTTCACTCCAGAAGGAATGTATAGAATGCACCTGCTAAGGACAAGAGTACTCTTGAATTATTTCGTTTGGGGATGGATGTTTTCGACTTGATAACAAGGGGAGTTAAAACCTTGGGCTTCTGAAAACTTGGCTTAGAGAAACCAACCGTGCCAGCAAAACACAAACGGTCAAAAAATATTTGCGGAATGAATGTTTATGTCTCTTGGGACTCTCTCTTTGGCTTGCCTTTTTTAGGTTACATGTCTTCTGTTTGGCTGGCCCAGTAGGATGGGCCTCGGGCTTCTTTCCACAATGGATGTCTCTTTGCTAAACGGAACCAGGGTGAGGCCCAGGGGAAAAGAGGCTACCGTGACCTATTTACTGAGATCAAAAGCCTCCTCAAATCCATGTGGTCTGGCATAATTTACCATGTATGGTTTCCTAAAAGTGGGGGTTGGTTTACAGTCTTTTTTGTTGTTGTTTTCTAGAAGATTTTGTGATTCAAGCAAAGGCTGACTGTTACTTCATCAATGGGACAGAGAAAGTGCAGTTTGTGGTGAGATTTATTTTTAACTTGGAAGAGTATGCACGTTTCGACAGCCATGTGGGAATGTTTGTGGCATTGACAGAGCTGGGGAAGCCTGACGCTGAGCTGTGGAACAGTCGGCCGGATATACTGGAGAGGAGTAGAGCTTCTGTGGATGCCCTCTGCAGGCATAACTACAAGCTAGGTGCACCCTTCACTGTGGGGAGAAAAGGTGAGGTGGAAGGTGAGGCCTGGTGGGGCTCAGGAATCTGCCACATGTGAACCTGACCACGGGCTTTACTTCCTTATGATGGGCAATTTCCTGCTTCAGGATAAATGGCTTACGAGCAGGAGAGTCTGTATATATGTTCCGTCCCCCCCAGTTGTGATTCACTCATTATCCTCACAGGTCTGGTCACTGTGGTCTTGGTCCCAGACCCCCAAAGTTCTCAAGGACTTTAAGTCACGGTGGGCTCTCAAGTAGAAGGGGTAATTGTGGGAGTCTCTGATAAGGCCTAACTCCTCCTTGGGGCATTGACATACCCAGTTTCTGAGTCTTGGGGGCAGAGATTTCTTCCCATTTCCAGTTTCCACTTGGGCGGTATGAGATGGAGATTAGGGGCAGAGATAGTCTCTCAAGGAACCTGTCCTGGCTTTTGGTGGTTTTCCTTCACAATGTCTCATTGTTCTCTCCCCCTCCCAGTACAACCAGAGGTGACAGTGTATCCAGAGAGGACCCCGTCCCTGCAGCACCACAACCTGCTGCTCTGCTATGTGACCGGTTTCTATCCAGGGGACATCAAGATCAGGTGGTTCCGGAATGGGCAGGAAGAGAGTGTCGGGGTCGTGTCCACTGGCCTTATCAGGAATGGAGACTGGACCTTCCAGACCATGGTGATGCTGGAAATGACTTCTGAACTTGGAGATGTCTACACCTGCCTTGTTAATCATCCCAGCCTGCTGAGCCCTGTTGCTGTGGAGTGGAGTGAGAAGCAGCTTCTTGTACTCTCTGGGTCCGACACAGGGTGATGCTGCCTCAGCCCAGGGCCTGTGTGACCTCCGCATTCATCTTGGTCCCAACACTCATTCTTCTTTCCCCTGATCTGAGGGAGTCATGGAAATCGGGGTCCTCGGGTTAGGGTGGGCAAAGACATGGCAGATGTCTATGCTTGTATCTTCCAAGAAATAAGGAGGTCTAATCACCTCATCACTTATTTCCAACTGTGGGAACTAGTGACCTCTAATACTTTGTCTTAGTAGGTTATGGGGCATTCTTGTGGGCTGCAAGAATCAGTTACAGAAACTCCATGGGTGCAAACCTTGGCTTCAAAGAACCATTTCTAAATGTAGTTCTTTTCCCGATAGCATTTAATTTGGTGTCCAGTACAGGTTCTGGGATTCTGGGAAGGCACACCAAATATTGGGAGCTTTTTACTAATTTTAAGACCTGCTTCCCATAGGAGCTCAGTCTGCATATTCTTGGAGAAAGATGCTAAGTGGAATTGCAGCCTTCCTGCTTGGGCTGATCTTCTTTCTGGTGGGGACTGTCATCTGCCTCAGGGCTCAGAAAGGTAAATGAGCTTCTCAGGAGTCCCCCACCACCTGCCCTGTGGCTTCTCCCACTTCCCACTTGCCCCAATTTCAAAGATGCAAGGCAGGGAGGGCTGATTGTACTTCTCAGGAATTGCCAGGATAGTCCTTTCTGAAGCAAGAAACATTTGGGGTGTGGGTCAGCAGAGACGGAGTTCTGATATTTCAGGTCACCCCCCACCATTCAGGGTAATCACAACATTTGGTCCTAATGAGAGGCATTCTGTTTCTTGCTTTCATTCCAGGATATGTGGAGCCTCAGTTGTCTGGTGATGAGGTAATGTCTTCTTCCTTGTCTTTGGATGGCTGATTGTTCTCCCAACGCTTTGGCTAGAGGGAGATGTCTTGGGGATAGGATGTAAAGCTGGCTCTGGCTGGGTGGCCCTGGGTGCCGAGTCTCTAGGATGGGAGGGTGGGTTCCCTCCTGAGACCCTGATCACTGTCCCTGCAGGTCTCAAGCACAGTTCCTTCACCACAACCATGCTAAAGTCCCAACCAAAGCTTCTTGCCCTGGAGCCTGAAGTAGTACCGAGGGGCTTGAGCCCAGGACTAAGGAGCCCTGTGAGTTACCCTCACGTCTTCCTCTTTCCAGCCGTGCTCCCCACTGTCTCCAGAAGACAAACGCTCAGCGGCAGTGTTTCTTTTTCATTGTTTTTTATGACCTTTTTTTTTTTTACTGTAAAATAAAACTGAGATACCGATAACCACACAAAATGTAGAGTTTAATGAATTATTTAAGGCAAAACCCCTGTAATTACCACACAGGTCAAGAAATAGAACTTTACCAGCCATGCAGGGGTCTCCATGTACCTCAGACCCATCGAATCCCCACTCTGTCCTCTCAAAAGTAATCCTGTTCTGACTGTCAGAGTAACCACTTTGTTGTATTTTTTAATTCCCTGTTCACTCAAGTCTGAATTCATGACAACATAGCTTAGTTGTCTTTTGTGTCTCATACTTTACTGGTTTCTTCTGCATCCCTTTCCCTCCCTTATGATTAATATTTTGAAAAGCCTAGGGCATTTGACCTGCAGAGTTTCCCACAGTCTGGATTTTACCAGCTGCAGGCAGTTTAGCATGTCCTTCTGTCCTCTGCATTTTCTGCAAGTTGGCCTCTGGATGCAGAGGCTGGATAGACTTAGGTTTAATTTCTTTGGCATGTCTGTAGGCGGCAGTGTGTTTTTTTCACCATGAGGCACAGACCGTCCAGTTGTGTCTCCTTTTATGGTGCCGTCACTCTTGGTGCTCTTGGCCTAGGCCCTTTCATTCCCTGGGGGCTGCAGAATGGGGATATCCTCATTCTGTCATTCGTTCTTCATTTATATGCTTTATTGCTTCCGTAAAGAGACACTTCCCTTCATTTACTGGTGGGTTGCCCAGTGGTACAGTGGAAAGAAAGGATCAGTGTTTAACTCTTTACCTTTATTAGTTTTCCGGCTAATTTGGTTCCTACTATTATCCAAAGATGAGCGGTTGGGTTTTACTTTTTGTTTTTTGTATCATTATAAGCTCAAGGATATGAATGTATTCAATGGATTTTAGCTCATGGAAGTTTTTAGCCGTGAGTTCAGTCGTATCACCTTAGGTGCATGGAAACTTCCTCAAGTGGCTCCCAAGTCCTTTTGACACAAGTCTTTTGATAGTTTCTTTGTCATCTGTTATATGACAAGATGTTCGGTACATCTGCCCAGACCTGCAACCAGCTATTGTTTTAGAAAGCCCTGGCTTATTTTAGTGGGAAATGTCATTAAGACCGTAATGTGGAGTTAGGAGTTCGTCATTATTATCAGGTCTTTCTGGTGGAAACAAAATGTTTATGTGCAATATTCATATTTATAGAAGCATAAAATTTATGTATCTATAAGTAAAAAATTAATCCCTTCTATATTACACTTGTGTCTCCTTTCTTCCACACAAACTATTCTGGTTTTCAAAGACACAGGGATACTTACAATTAGAGTATCCACCCATACTCACTTGCTTTTACCAAGTGAATGCACACAGCTGTCTGAGGATAATGATACTCATACTACATACAGCCACCAAAATGACTACGGAAAACAGTTAATATTCCTTTTGCTTTGTTCTCATCATTTTTCCTTCTTATAGTCATCCTATATCTAGATTAATGGATCATATACCATGACACAGGATACTTGCTCCCTTTTTAGTCTTAGTTCTGTGAGTAATAACATGTTTACTGCCGACTACTATTCCTTATGTCAGTGTCCCTTGAGTGCAGTGGTTCTCAAGTTGTGGTCTGTGGACTCCAGGAGGTCCTTGAGAACTTTTTGCGGGATCTGCAAGGTCAAAACTTTCTTTAATAATAATAACAAGATCTTATTTGCTCTTTTCACTGTATTTGTACTGGTGATGCAAAATCTATGGTGCATAAAACTTTTGGTGCCTTAGCGTGAATCCAGGCAGTAACACCGAACTGTACAAGTAGTCATGGTATCCTTGGCTGCCATGCACCTGCAGTGAAAAATCCTGAAAAAGACCAGTTTCACTTAAAGATAGCCTTGATGAAGCAATAAAAATCATTAGCTTTACTAACTTTTGAATCTCAAATAGGCATCTTTTTAATACACGATGTGACAAATTAGCATTTCTGCTGCAAAGTGATGGAAAGACATTTATCTTGTGGAAAAGCACTGTGTAATTGCTTGAGTTGTAGGTAAAACTGGCCTTCTCTTCTTTTTCTAATGGACTGTCATTTTTCTTGAAAGAGTGACTGACAGACACACTATGGTTATTATGCCTTGGGTATGTTTGGTAGACATTTTCTCAAAAATAAATAAAAGAAGGCTGTCACTTCAAAGAAAATGATATTGAAAGTGAAAATCAGTTTTCCAGAGAAAATTGAAATCTTGGAAAATTTGTGTTTGCCACAGCTTCCCAATAATAAAGATTATTTGGATGAGATTAATGGTGATATTACCAAATATGATCTTTTCATATTGTTTAGTGAACCGTGTCAGCATTTTGGAGATTGGCATAATCCTTTAAACCTCTTTCCAAATGATCAATGCATGATACTGCAAAATTATCATGGTTAGAAGGTCCAAAGTACAAGGTAGACCAATGAATTTTAACATAACAGATCATGAAAAGATCATCGATAAGATTTCAGATTCCACACTGCAACTAATTTGTAAAAATCTACCATTTGTTGAGTTTTAGTATCTTATCAAAGAAGAATATACACAGTAACGGAAAGGCTATTAAATTTCTTCCCCTCTTTCCAGCTACCTATCTGAGTGAGGCCACATTTTCTTCATGTGTTTTAACCAAAACATATTCAGTCTGTAAAAATATATTGTTACGGACTGAATGTAGGAGAATATACGACCAAGTGAGTCATAACTGAGACATTAAAAAGATTTTTTAGGGGCACCTGTGTGGCTCAGTCGATTAAACCTCCAGCTCTTGATTTTGGCTCAGGTCATGATCTCAGGGTTGTGAGATTGAGCCCCACATGGAGCCCCACATGGAGCTGTTTGGGATTCTCTCTCTCTGTCTCCCTTTGCTCCTCCCTCGACTCAGGTGTGCTCTTTCTCTCTCTTAAATAAATAAATCTTTAAAAAGATCTTTAAAAATGTAATAAAATTCCTTTTTCTCTCACTTTTTTCTGTGCTATAAAATATAGCTGCTTTTCATAAATATGTTATTTATGTTAACATGTCATGGGTTTATTACTGTTATTTAAATGAACAAATAAATATTAAAAGTTTTTCAGTTTTAATTTCTAATATGAAAAGTATTGCTTGACATAACCCACATAAACTAAAGCTCTTTGGAGTTCCCAGTAATTCTTTTTTTTTTTTTTTAAGATTTTTAAAATTTATTTGAGAGAGAGAGAAAGTGAGCATGAGCATGAGCATGGGGGAGGAGCAGAGGGTGAAGCAGACTCTACGCTGAACAGGGAGCCCGATGCAGAACTTGATCCCAGGACCCTGGGATCCCGACCTGAACCAAAGGCAGACGCTTAACCGACCGAGCCACCCAGTAATTACTGGAGTTCCCAGTAATTCTTAAGATTGCAAAGGGATCCTGACACAAAAAGCTGTGAACTACCCATATAGTCATTGTGGTTGTCTGAAGCTCTTTCTGTAGTTGCTTGCTAGGAAGATCTTATATTTAATAGTTTGAAAGACAGTTTTGCTGGATATAAAAACTTTGGTTCCTATTTTCTGGTCTTGAGTACCTTAATAATGTTACTACATTTTCATGCAACATTGTTATCAAAACATATGATGCTAATCTAATTATCAAGTCAGTTACTGTTTTGGCTGAGCTGCCTAGGTAGTGCTTTTGTTTCCTTTAATGTTCAGAAATTGTATTAGAATACATCTTGGTTTTGGTCATCTGGGTTGAGGTTCTCAAATAAGCCATATTCTCTTTCCTTTTTTTTTTTTTTAAGATTTTATTTATTTATTTATTTATTTAGACTGAGAGCATGGGGAAGGGGCAAGGGAGAGGGAGAGAGAGAATCTCAAGCCGACTCCGTGCTCAATGTGGATCAGACCCCGGGCTTGATCCCATGACCCTAAGATTATGACGTGAGCTGAAGTCAAGAGTCGAAATCAAGAGTTAACCTGCTGAGCCACCCAGGCACCCTGCCATATTCTCTTTCAATATATTGTTCAAATCTTTTTTATTTTAGGAATATTTTATTGAATTATATTTTTTAGTATTTTCTTTAGTTTTCCTTTTTTAGAAACTCCTACCATTTACATATTAGATTTTTTTTTGCAAATCTTCAATATTTGTCATTTTCTTTTGAATCCTCTTGACCTCTCATTTCTTTTTTCTTTAAATTTTTTCTTTTTTCCTTCTTTCTTTCTTTTGGGGCCTTCTTCATTGTGTCTATTTGTTCTTCTGTTCTTTCTAGTTTAGTCTTCATTTTTGAAGTGGATTTTACTTCTAATTATCTCCTGAGTACTGTGACCATATTTCTGAAATTTAAAAAAAATTACTGTTTTCTTATTTGATAAATTTGACATGCTACATTTTATAAATTTCAAGTGTACAAGTGTGTTATTTTGATACACTTATATATTGTAGTATGATTGTCATTGAAGCAATATTTAGTATATCATTAAGCACATCTTATAATACAGTATTATTGTCTATGTAATTCTGATTTATGTTGCTATTTCATATCTTCTAACACTTTCTTAATGACATTTAACTTGTTCTAAATAGGTTATGGTTTAGTCTTTTTGGTGGTGTGCTTTTTCTGGTTTGCTTTGACTGTAAGGATCTTATTCTGTTCCATATTCTCTTCATATTTACACTAACTTTGTAGAAGATATAGCTTCAATCTTTTTCTGTTGCTCTTTTTATATGAAATTGATCTCCTTGAATTTTAGAAGGTGGCATACTTCAGGATAACTTCCCACTTCACAGAGCTCTCCTGTTATTTTTGCATAATGCTAAAAAATATGGCAGCTTGCTTGGGAGAGTTCCTGACTATGTTTCCATCCGTCTCTTCAAGCTTCTTTTTCTTCATCTCCTTATTTCTGCTTGGCTCAATTTTGATGCCACTACTCCCAGTATTTTCCTCAGTGTAGGGCCCTGCCTTGGAAAAGTTCCTGGATGGTCAGTTTAGACAATTCCTAGGGGTGAGACTGCTCCATCCGCTTCTAACCTTACCCAGGCCCTTTGTGTTCAACCACTATTGGATTGGGCGGGTCCTTCCTAGTTTCATCTGCTGCTCTTGTATTGATCTGCTGTGTTTTTCAATGAGTATCTGTTGACTGTTTGGGATTTATCCTATTCTCAGACATGTCAAGCGCCTGGTTGTTTCCACCCACATTCTCCAGCACAGACACTAATTCCAGGGAGATCTTGTGACTGTTAGTGGATTGCCCCCACCAACTTGTCTTTTGAGGTGCATGGATGTACCTTATCATCTAGTTTTGTTGAAAATTTAATATGCTTTTTAAAATTAAACTTTTCACTTTGATATAATTGTAGATTATAAGATGTACTTATAAGAAATAATACAGAGATCTCATGTATCCATGACATCTTGTAAACTATAGTAAATTGTCACAATCTGAATATTGACCTTGATTTAGTCCAATTACAGAACATTTCCATCACCAAGCGGTCCCTCATCTTGCACTTTAATAACCACACCCACTTCTCCTCCTACTCCTTCCTTAACCTCTGGACCCGTTAATCCATTTTCATTTCTATAATTTTGTCGTTTCAAAAACGTTATATAAATAGAATCATACACTGTATAACCCTTTGGGATTGACCTTTTTATCCCCCACTCAGCATAATTCCCTGCAGATTCATCCAGGTTGTTGTGTGTATCTTTGTTTTTTTCTATTGCTAGCTAGCATCACATGCTATGTATATACCACAGTTTGCTTCCAGTTTTTGACTATTATGAATAAAACTGCTCTAAACATTCCTGTATAGGTTTTTGTGTGAACACAGATCTTTATTTCTCTGAGATAACTGCTGGGTTGCATAGTGGTTGCATGTTTAGGTTTTAAAGAAACTACCAAACTGTTCTCCAGAGCAGCTTTACCACATTACAGTTTCACCAGTAATGTATCAATGATCCAGTTTTCCTGCAACCTTGTTTTTGCTATTGATATTGTCATTTTTTATTTTAGCCATTCTGATAGGTGTGTAGTGATATATCACTGTGTTTTTTTTAAAGATTTTATTAATTTATTTGACAGAGAGAGAGAGAGACAGTGAGAGAGGGAACACAAGCAGGGGGAGTGGGAGAGGGAGAGGCAGGCTTCCCACAGAGCAGGGAGCCCGATGCGGGGCTTGATCCCAGGACCCTGGGACCACGACCCGAGCCGAAGGCAGACACTTAACCGACTGAGCCACCCAGGCGCCCCTCACTGTGGTTTTAATTTGCATTTCTCTGATGGCTGATGACGTTGCACATCTTTTCATGTCATCATTTGGCATCTGTATCTCCTCTTTGGTGAAACGTCATTTTACGTCTTTTGCCCATTTTCTAATTGGATTGTTTGTTTTTTTACTGTTGAATTTTTTTTTTTTTTAATAGGCTTCATGTCCCGTGTGGAGCCCAATGCAGGGCTTGAACTCATGACCCTGAGATCAAGACCTGAGCTGAGATCAAGAGTTGGACACTTAAGTGACTGAGCCATCCAGGTGCCCCTTTA
Source organism: Eumetopias jubatus (assembly GCF_037043125.1). Lineage (NCBI taxonomy): Eukaryota > Metazoa > Chordata > Mammalia > Carnivora > Otariidae > Eumetopias > Eumetopias jubatus. The sequence goes on from NW_028274812.1 coordinate 119,108,295, forward strand.
TTGTTGAATTTTGAGAGTTCTTTATATAATCTAGGTACTAGTCCTTCATCAGTTACATGATTTGCAAATATTTTCTCCCAGTCTGTATCTTGTCTTTTCATTCTCTTAAGAGGGTCTTTTCCAAAGGAAAAAGTAAAAGGTTTTAATTTTTAAAAGAAAAAGGTTTTAATTATAATTTTTCCTTTCATGAATCATGCTTCTGGTGTTCAGTCTGAGAACTTTATGCTTAGTCCTAGATCCTGAAGATATTTTCCTGAAAGTTTTATGGTTCTACACTACATATTAGTCTGTGATCCATTTCAAGTTTATTTTTATATAATGTGTGATACTTTCTTTTGCCTATAGTAGTCTAGTTGCTCTAGCACCATTTGTTGAATGGTTTCCTTTGTTGAATTGCTTTTGCACCTTTGTTCAAAAATCAGTTCAGGACATTGCATGGGTCTGTTTCTGGGTTCTTTATTCCGTTCCATCGATCTATGTGTGTGTACCTCTGCCAATATCACAGTCCTGATTACTCCAACTGTATAATCAGTCTTGAAATCAGGCAGAGAGATTCCTCCCATTATCATTCTTTTTTTTAATCTGCTCTAGTTCCCTTGTCTTTGCATATAAGTTTTAGAATAATCTTGTTCATATCTAAAGGAAGTCTTGCTGTTTTATTTTTTATAGGCATTGAGTTGAACCTGTTTATCAATTTGGAAGAATTGGCATCTTTACTATGTTGGGTCTTTCATTCCATAAATGCAGTGTGTCTCTCCATTTATTTAGATATTCTTTGATTTCTCAGTATTATGTAGTCTTCAGCATACAAATTTTGCATGTTTTGTTAGAATTATACCTGCACAGTTCATTTTTGAGTGATTTTCAAAACCTATAATGTGTTTATTGGGTTGGTTTCCCACTCACTTTGATTCAGGGTGGTTTAGTGCTGCTTCTGTCTGAAGGATCATCTTCTGTAAGCTTACTTTCTCTCCAGTAGATAGGCAGAGGACTGTGGAGCAGTTGACAGACAAAACTACTGTTTGCACCTGGCTAAAGGCTGTGGTGATTTTATAGCATCCTGGGCATTTCACATCCATGAAGTAGGAATTGGGGCTCTGAGCCAGTTGCTTCTTTTGTGTTTCCTTTTCTCTTCTGGAGAACTTCTGCAAGAAGCATATTCTTATTGGGAGGCCACCATCTCCAGAAAGGCTTAAGTGATTTAAAATGTTGTCATATTTTTAATTTTGGTATTTGTGTGTTCTTTGCTAGTATATGGAGATACAACTGATTTTTATATGTTTATCATATATCCTATAACTTGCTGAACTCAATTTTTAGTTCTAGTAGTTTATATGTATATTCATCGGAATTTCTATGTAGCCAGTCATGATTCCTGAAAATACAATTTTTTTTCTTCCTTTACCTTCTACGTGCTTTTTGTTTCCTTGTCTTGCTATTGTACTGGCCAGAAGTCCCAGGGCTGTTAAATGAGAGTGGGGAGTGGAAATCCTTGCCTTGTTCCCAGTCTTAGGGGGGAAAGCATTCAGTCTTTTACCACTAAGTATGTTAGCTGTAAGTTTTTTTTGTAGATGCTATTTATCAAGTTGAGGAAGTTCCTTTCTATTCTTATTTTTCTGAGGATTTTATCCCGAATGTACATCATTAACTTGGATTATACTTTTCTTTACAGCTGCCTTTTCTACTGGTTGAATGACTATATGGGCTATATATAATGGGCTATATTCTTTCCATTTAATGCCTACATACAGTGTTGAACATGGACTCTGTCATGTATTTACTCCCCTTTCAGGTTTTCAACACAAATTGATACTATTTCAGCTATGTAAGCACTTCTTGTGGTCTATGGTTCATACAGTTTAGTTTTGTGAAGAGAGTACACTGACATTTGATTCCCTTTTATACTCCTAGGGCCTTTTTTTCTTAAACATGTGGTATGTGTACTTGGATCCACAATATTTATATGTTCTCTGTTACCAGGGGTACCTCTCCTCATGTGTTCCTGGAGAGTTCTGCTGTGTTGTTTTCTTTAAGACAAACCCTCCATGCTATTTGAGGGTCAAATCCACATTTAAGGTTATTCAAGTGGATATAATCTCCATTAATAAAGCACTCAAAAGGCATAATGGTGTTATACTTTAGGAATGATCCATAAAAAGAATCCTGATTTATTAACCAAATGCTCTGTATCTCAAATCATCCATTAGAGTTTATTTCTATCCTTGGCAAGGTTTTTTTTTTCTTTTTTTTTCTGTCAGAACTGGCAATTTTCTTAGTTTGTGTAGCTTACTGTCCAGTAGAGTGATTGACATTCATCAGTTTCTTAGTATATTCTATCAAGTGACATTAGTATTGTTTTGAGTTAACAGTATAATGAACACTTAGAATCTTGTATATTTCACCTACTTTGCTGTTGTGCAGAAAGGAAGAAGACAGGTTTTATTTCCTTTGCTGACAATCTCCTAAACTTTCTTAAGTTACACAGTTGCAGTGATAATTTAGCAAAATATTGTTAACATTTTTAACCTAATATAGTTAATTAAATGTGTAGTAGACAAATTCTGATATAGAACATATATTCTGATATAGTTAATATTAATTATTTGCAATTTTCTATGAATCTCACAAGTATGGTATTTACTTTTTTTTGAAGGGGATTAAAAATGAAATGCATCAGAGTTTTTACCTTACAAAACAGAAATGAAAGTTTTTTCTCCTCTTTTTATTTCTCTAAGTATTTTAACACTTTAGACTCATTTAACCTTTTTTTTTTTTCTTTTGAGAGAGAGAGAGAGCACGTGCACAAGTGGAGGAGGGGCAGAGGGAGAGGAACAGAGAGAGAATCCCGAGCAGGCTTCACACCAAGCATGGCTCAAAGCCCAACACAGGGCTTGATTCTAGGACCTTGAGATCATGACTGCAGCTGAAATCAAGAATTGGTTGTTTAACCGACTGGCACCCCAGGCACCCCGGAATCATTTAACCTTTTAAACAAAGTTATAAGTAGACATGGTTTAAAATGTCAAATATTTGTACCAGGCTTGTTATGAACAACAGCAGACCTCACTGCCTCCCCATTTTTTCTTTCCACACAGACTTTATTGGGCAGTCCCATTTTACAGGTGAAAAATAGAGGCTTAGAGAGGTTCACGAACACCCAAGTTCATATGGGTAGGAAGTAATGTAGCTATGATAAGAATTCAAATCTCTTTGACTCCAGAACTTGAGCTCTGAGCTCTATTGCTTTTCATTATCAGTTTCCTATTTCTGCTGTAACAAATAACTGCTAATTTAGTGAGTTAGAACAATACAAATTTATTGTCTGGCCATCCCGGAGGTTATAAGCCTGAAATAGATCATATGGGAATAATCGAGGTGTCAGCAGGTATGCATTCCTTCTGGAGGCTCTAGAGGAGAATATCCTTTTTCCAGCTTCTACAGGGCCACCTCAAGTTCTTCATTCGTCGCCCCTCCGGCATTCACTTCACTCAGATTTATGCTTGTCATCACATCTCCTTTGACTCTCCTGCCTCCCCTTGTCTGAGTTACCTCTGCTTCATTGTAATGTTAAAGCCTTCACCCTAGGAAGGGCACAAGCTTTATTAACATAACACAGGACGCAGGTATGGACACATTTTGTAATAAAATTCCAGTTGAAAAAAGTTAAGAAATTTAACAATCTTTTTTATTATTTTATTTTTTAAATTTTAACTCCAGTAGAGTTAACATAGTGTGTTATATTAGTTTCAGGTGTACAATATAAACTGTTCTACACATGACTCAGTGCTCATTATAATAATTGTACTCTTAATCCCCTCCACCTATTTCACCCATCTCCCTTACCCACTTCCCCTCTGGGAATCACTAGTTTGTTCTCTATAGTTATGAGTATGTTTCTTGATTTCTCTTTCTCCCTTTGCTCGTTTGTTTTGTTTCTTTTTTTTTATTTTTAAAGATTTATTTATTTGACAAAGACACAGCGAGAGACGGAACACAAGCAGGGGGAGTGGGAGAGGGAGAAGCAGACTCCCCGCTGAGCAAGGAGCCCAATGCAGGGCTCGATCCCAGGACCCCGGGATCATGACCTGAGCCGAAGGCAGACGCTTAACGACTGAGCCACCCAGGCGCCCCTCGTTTGTTTTGTTTCTTACAAGAAATTTAACAATCTTAAACTTGAAACCGATTTTGTTAAACAAAAGGATGTGATGTGGCCCTTTGACCACCAGATGGCCATCGAGACCAAAATTTAAATTTTTGAACTTCCTCTGTGGAGGGAATCCCCGTGGAAATCTAGCATTTTCTAAGGGGCTTTCCCCATGTAGCCTTTGTGTCTCTTTCGTTTCTCGTATCATGTCGGTCTGCAAGGGTCTGAACAGAGCTATGGGGGGACACAGAAATCCAGGGCAGGCGGAAGAGAGGCTCGAGGCTTCCAGCCCCGTCACAGAAGCCCTCTTGCTTGTCCCTTCACTGTTGGTTCTCTTTTCCCCAACCTCCCCTTCTTGGGCTGTCGCCCAGCCTTTATAGAGCAAGTCTGCAGCTATAGCAACAGGGAGCTAGGTCAAAGACAAGTTGAATGTGATATTCTGTAAAACGGTCTTATGGCTATAAAACAAAATCTGGCTAATTAAAACTTAGGAGTTAACAAGAAGCAAGGCCTTTTGGCAAATTGGCTATTCAGTGACTTCAGGGCACAGGCCAGCCTCCCAATCACCATGAGATGTCCCTAGGCCTAGAAGGGACAATAGAGATGATCTAGTTCGGAAATCCCCGCATTTGGCTGAGTATAATGTTGTCCTACTAGAACTGAGCTCCAGGAGGGCAGGGATGCTGCCTATTCCCCCCGCCCCCATGTATTTCCAGTGCCTAGAACAGTGCCACTCAATAAATATTTGTTCAATGAAAGAATTAAGTAGAAAAATGCAGGCCATACTGGTCTAAATACTGTCATAGTCATTAGGTCAATTAGTGCTAAAGTAAACTGTTTTTTTACTTTCAGTTTGGTGCTCCTTTCACAAATTTGTATAAAACCAACAGTATTTCTATTTTGAGTCTTTTAGTTCTAATTATTGTACAAAAGGCTTCATCCGCTCTTTAAAGCAGTTTAGTCGCCAGAAATCTAGAAAGATTTTCTTTTTGTCAGAAGCGTCTAAATTATATAAATTATTTTTCTTCTATCTTGACCCCATTCACTGGAGTCCTCTTTTTTCTTTTTATCTTCCTCCTCAGATAAATAGTTTTGTTAACATGTAGAGCTTATCTGAATATGAATATATATACATATATACACATCTGCATATTCATACACACGTCACTGTATGGTGTTTCTTGAGACATGAAAATTGCTGCCCTTATCTAGGATATGCTACAAGAATTCATGTGAATTACAACTTGACTGAGAATCAATTTCTGCAATTCTGCAATCCAGACCTTGTATTTTTCTTAAATTAGTGGCTCATATTTGAAGCCACCATTCGTTTGGTTTCTGACCCTGGTGTTCTGCGTTGAGCAGCCACGCAGGTCTCCACCCCGACTCACCACCATGCAGCGAGAAGAGAGGCTGAAGGCCACCTATGTACTCACTTGGATTGCCTGGCCCAGGGAGCCTCTTTTGCCAGCTGCTGGGGCTGAACTGAGGCCAATATTCAACTTCCTGCCAGAAGAATTACAACTTCCCATGGGCTGAAGGTCCCCACAGTGTTCCCATACAACTCTTTATAAAAAAAAAAAAAATTTTTTTTTTTTTTTGAGAGAGAATGAGCGTGAGGACGGGTGCCCATGAGGTGGGGGGGGGGAGGGGGGGTGGGGTAGAGAGAGAATCTTTTTTTTCCGTTTTTTAAAAAAAAAACAGTTAATTAACATATGGTGTATTATTAGTTTCAGAGGTAGTGTTTAATGATTCATCAGTTGTATATAACACCCAGTTCTTATTACATCACGGGCCGTCCTTAATGCCCATCACCCAGTTACCCCATCCCCCCACCCTCCTCTCCCTCCAGCAACCCTCAGTTTGTTTCCTAGAGTTAAGAGTCTCTTACGGTTTGTCTCCTCTGATTTCATCTTATTTTATTTTTCCCTCCCTTCCCCTATGTTCATCTGTTTTGTTTTTTAAATTCCACATATGAGTGAAATCATATATTTGTCTTTCTCTGAGTGACTTATTTTGCTTAACATAATACCCTCTAGTTCCATCCAAGTCATTGCAAATGGCAACATTTCATTCTTTTTGATGGCTGAGGAATAGTCCATTGTGAGTGTGTGTGTTGTGTGTGCATGCACACACAACACACACACACACACACACATCTATCACATCTTTATCCATCCACCTGTTGGAGAGAGAGAGACTCTTAAGCAGCCTTTCCGGCCAGCATGGAGCCTAACTTGGGGCTAGATCTCATGACCCTGAGATCATGATTTGAGCCAAAATCAAAAGTCAGACACTTAACCCACTGAGCCACCCAGGCAGCTCCCCCCACCTCCGACAACCGACAACTCTTGTAAATATCTGTGCCCAAATCCTCTCTTCTTGGCACCAATCTGAATATCCCCACTGACAGGTCAACTTCTCACATTTGCCCTATAAACGGGGGAACAATAAGGAGGTGAGGTCCCAGCCCTGGAATGTAGATGCCTCTGTGGGAGGAGGCAGGGTGGCCTTTCCTTATGTGGTTGATCCTTGGCATTGAAGTTTTCCATTTTTTCAGTGAATCCTTAACTCACGCAGTGAGATGTTTTAGAATTTATCCCTGACCCTCTCACAGCAGCAGTAATCACCACCTGTTCCACACTCACTTTGACTTCCTCTGTGAGCACCACACCTACATTGGGCCTGCGGAGTGAGCTCTGGCTACTGATGCATAACAAATCTCTAGCACTACTTTTGTGTGGTGTGGTAACAGAAACGTAGAGAGGCCAAAATACATAACTTTTTTCCTCTCCCTCTGAGTTTAAATGCCATCCTGCCATGTAATGATCATGTGAACATAGACATGTTACTTGACATCTCTATACCTTAATAGCTCTATCTGTAAAATAAGAATGACAATAGTATTTGATCCTATATGATTTTTATGAGGATTATTATTTCTTAAGTGCATGGAACAATGCCTGGCACTAAATAGTGTTAAATATTTACTAAATAAATTAAAATTTTGTGACACTACAACACATTGTTTAGTATACATTACATATTTAATATAGATATCTCAATGTACATTACATTAATAAGTTAAGTAAGCTTGGGACTATCAAAGAAGAATAATATGAGGGCAAAAGCCAAAATGGTCTGTGAGCATGTAATCTGTTCTCAGCATGAGACAGTACAAAGCTCTCTGGCCTCAGGTCTCAGACACAGACTTTTTTTTGGGCCTCTGCTTTTGGGAAATCTGTTCCAAGAATAGGACTGTGTGTAAGTGCCTGTGGGCTTGTTAGGTCAAGACCCCTGTGGGGACGCAACTGTGTAGGCAGATGGGGGTGACTGGGCCGGACACAGAGTCGCGGCCTGAACTGGTTACATGTGCCGGACTGTAAAAAAGAGCTCACAGATCATTAGGAGATTAAACTCTAGATTAGAAAAAAGAAACATACCTGATTTTGATGGACCTATGAGAATCGGAAGGCATACCCATTCTAATAAAAAGCAACATGCACAGCTTTCTATTACAAAACCTGTCAATTGCTGTTCATAACAGACCTCTGAAGTGTTTACGATTATGCATCTACTAATTTAGTTTGTTCATTAGTTTCCCCAAAAGGAAAAAGAGAATACCCCTTATACTCTCATTTTATGATTTGAAAGGGAAAATTTGTGACAAAAGGTATACTCGAAATGGCACATAAATAATTAATACAAATGGTTGTCCAAAGATGGTATAGGTTAAAACATAAGACGCGAAAACTTTACAAGGCAATTAAGTGATTAATTAGTAATTGCTAGTGAAGGAAAAAATGCGTTGGAGAATACTGAAAATTACTGAGGTTGGTTCAAATAAAACTACAGAATAATTTCGTTATATATTTCTTGATTTCCAAATTAGATTCAAAATAAGACCTTGGGTGCTCTGGTAGTGGAAGAAGGTTCTGATATTGAAATCTACTCATAAAGCATAGATTCTGAGAGATGTTGATCAAGGAAGATGGTATCTTTCTGGCATATGTCCCCAAGGATCTTCCAAAACTGAGAGCATCTGGATTTACTCATATAGTATTCGCCAGGGCAGTCTCTCTTGACTGTTCTCAACTGCTCCCACTCATATTCACTCCGTTTCCTTTTCTGTCTCCTACTTCCATTCCCACATCTGTTTGTACTACACTCTTGCCAAATAGGATAATTAGAAGGACTTTACCCAGAACCAGGATATTTTCCTGGGTCACTATCTTCTCAGGCATTTCTTGGCAGTGACTGCCTTAATAATAGAACACAGATGAAGATGATGTCAAGAAGAAATCTAAAGAAGGCTGGGGTCAGGTGGAATCAGCTGGCTCTGTCAGATCAGGTTTCAGTTATTCATAAAAGACTTCTGAGCTATTAATTCTGTTGTAACTTGAAGAGTCTGTGTAAAGCCACCTCTGAGATTAGGAATTCTAAGGACAGACAAAGTCCAGGTGACACAAAGTCATAGCAGATCTGAAGTTGCTATGGTTACCAAGGACAAGTAGCATGCGAATGCCTTTGTCTTCTCAGCGGGGTATGAGATGAGAGCTGGGGGGGCATGTGGGTGGGCAGTTAGGTGAGGGCTTGTGTGATGTACTCCGGGACTCATAGTCAATGTTTCCTCACAGAAAATTCTTTCCTGAAATACTCTTTCAACATAAACACCCTCTCCCAGTCTGGGTTAGGTGTCTCTTCTCCGAGCTTTCAGAGAACACATTTCTATTCTGAGGGGCCACTGCTCATCATTTCTCACTGTTGGTGGACATCCAGGGCCAGCTTTATATCCCCCACCCCCGCCCTGCAAGAGTGCAAAAATTTAAGTTCTTTCCCCATTCTTTCAACGTAGGAATGCTTAATTCCTCTTGCTACCAATGAAAAGTACTAGCTCTTTCTTACTTCCTGATATCTTTCTTCCTGATTTGCTTCTCCTTAGTTCTACTCTTCGATGCTATCTCTTTATTTCTATTTACATGTTTGTATGTATGTATGTATATTTTTTTCCTCAAATCGATTTTGTTTTTTACAGCAGTTCTAAGTTCATAGCAAAATTGAGCAGAAAATACAGAGTTCCCATACATCATCTGTCCCTACACACGTACCCCTTTCCTCACTATTAACATCCCACACTGAAGTGGTATGTTTGTTACAATCAATGAACCTACACAGACGTATCATTATCACCCAAAGTCCGTAGTTTACACTAGTTTCACTCTTGGTGTTGTATATTCTGTGGGTTTTGACAAATGTATATGACATGTATCCATCATTATAGTATCATACAGAATAGTTTTACTGCCCTAAAAATCATCTGTGTTCTGCCTATTCATCCCTCCCTCCCCCCAACTCCTGGCAACCACTGATATTTCATTGTGTCCATAGTTTTGTCTTTTCCAGAGTGTCATACACTTGGAATCATGCACCATGTAAACTTTTTAGATTGGCCTCTTTCACTTAGTAATATGCATTGAAGTTTCCTAGATGTCTTTCCATGGCTTGATAGTTCTTTTTCAGAGCTGAATAATATTCTATTGTCTGGATTTATTTTTGAAAATATAAAGAAATCTTTAGAAAAAGAGCAGAAAAAAAGAAAAGAAAAAAGAAAAAAGCAGAAAAAATCACTGACAGATTTCGTGTTTCTATTTGTCTTTATGAAATATGATAATCAAGTATTAGGGTGGAGACCTCTGCACTGATTAACATTAGGATAAAGTCAAAAGCCTTTGCCACGTCTTACATGATTTTTTTCTCTACAAACTCTCTAATCTTGTTCCAGCCACACTGATCTTGTTCTTTAAACAAGTGAGGCTCATACCCTCCTTAGGGGCTTTGCACTGTCTCTTGTCTAGAATGTTCTTCCTCCAGGTCTTAATATGATAAAAGAAAAAGGAACTATTTGTCCACCAACTGGAATCTGAACCCCATTTTTCTTCTATATTCCAATAATCCCCCCTTATCTGACAGGGATATGTCCCAAGACCCCCAGTAGATCTTTGAAACCACAGATGGTACTGAGTCCTATATATACCATATTTTTTCCTATACAAACATACTTATGATAAAGTTTAATTTATAAATTAGGCACAGTAAGAGATTAACAACAACACTAATAAAATAAATAGATAAAAATAATAAAATAAGACAGTATACTATAAAAAAGTTATGTGAATGTAGTCTTTATCTTAAAATATCTTATAATACTATACTCATACTTCTTCATCTTGTGAGGAGGTGAAATGATAAAAATGCCTATGTGATGAGATGAAGTGAGGTGAGTGACATAGTCACTGTGAAGTAGTATTAGGGTACCATTGACCTTATGACATATCATCAGAAGGAGGATCATCTGCTTCCAGACCATGGTTTCCTTGGGTAACCGAAACCCTGGAAAGTGAAACTGAATAAGTAGAGGGGAATAATGTGCATCCCTAGCACTTATTAAGTGACTGATAGATGATGGGTGCTAATCTTTTTATTGATTAAAAATATCTATGGAATGCCTGATTGGCTCAATTGGTAGAGCGCGCAACTCTTGATCTCAGAGTTGTGGGTTTGAGCTCCACATTGGGTGTAGAGATTACTTTTTAAAAAAATTTTATTTTGTTATGTTATGTTAGTCACCATACATTACATCATTAGTTTTTGATGTAGTGTTCCATGATTCATTGTTTCCGTATAACACCCAGTGCTCCATGCAATATGTGCCCTCTTTAATACCCATCACTGGGCTCACCCATCCCCCCACCCCTGGCCTCTAAAACCCTCAGTTTGTTTCCATAGTTTCTCATGGTTCCTCTCCCCTTCTGATACCCTCCTTCACTTTTCCCTTTTTACTGTCTTCTTCTTCTTCCTTTTTTTTTTCAACATATAATGTATTATTTGTTTCAGATGTATAGTTCTGTGATTCATCAGTCTTACACAATTCACAGTGCTCACCATAGCACATACCCTCCCCAATGTCCATCACCCACCCACCCCCTCTCTCCCACCCCCTTCCATTCCAGCAAACCTCAGTTTGTTTCCTGAGATTAAGAGTCTCTTATGGTTTGTCTCCTTCTCTGGTTTCATCTTGTTTCATTTTTCCCTCCCATCCCCTATGATCCTCTCTCTTGTTTCTCAAATTCCTCATATCAGTGAGATCATATGATACTTGTCTTTCTCTGAATGACTTATTTCGCTCAGCGTAATACCCTCTAGTTCCATCCACATTGTTGCAAATGGCAAGATTTCGGGTTTTTTTTTGATGGCTGCATAATATTCCATTGTGTGTGTATATATATATATATATATATATATATATGTGTGTGTGTGTGTGTGTGTGTGTGTGTGTGTATGTGTATATATATATATACCACATCTTTATCCATTCATCTGTTGATGGACATCTAGCCTCTTTCCATAGTTTGGCTATTGTGGACATTGCTGCTATAAACATCAGGGTGCATGTAACCCTTCGGATCACTACATTTTTATCTTTGGGGTAAAAACCCAATAGTGCAATTACTGGGCTGAAGGGTAGCTGTATTTTCAACTTTTTGAGGAACCTCCATACTGTTTTCCAGAGTGGCTGCACCAGCTTGCATTCCCACCAACAGTGTAGGAGGGTTCCCCTTTCTCCACAACCTCGCCAACATCTGTTGTTTCCTGACTTCTCAATTTTAGCCATTCTGACTGGTGTGAGGTGGTATCTCATTGAGGTTTTGATTTGTATTTACCTGATGCCAAATGATGTTGAACACTTTTTCATGTGACTGTTGGCCATTTGGATGTCTTCTTTGGAGAAATGTCTGTTCATGTCTTCTGCTCATTTCTTGATTGGATTTTTCATTCTTTGGGTGTTGAGTTTGATAAGTTCTTTATAGATTTTGGATACAAGCCCTTTATCTGGTATGACATTTGCAAATATCTTCTCCCATTCTGTCGGTTGTCTTTTGGTTTTGTTGACTGTTTCTTTTGCTGTGCAGAAGCTTTTTGTCCTTATGAAGTCCCAATAGTTCATTTTTGCCCTTGCTTCCCTTGCCTTTGGCGATGTTTCTAGGAAGAAGTTGTCGTGACTGAGGTCGAAGAGGTTGTTGCCTGTGTTCTCCTCTAGGATTTTGATGGAGTCCTATCTCACATTTAGGCCTTTCATCCATTTTGAGTCTATTTTTGTGTATGGTAAGGAAATAGTCCAGTTTCATTTTTCTGCATGTGGCTGTCCAATTTTCCCAACACCAATTGTTGAAGAGACTGTCTTTTTTCCATTGGACATTCTTTCCTGCTTTGTCGAAGATTCGTTGACCATAGAGTTGAGGGTCCATTTCTGGGCTCTCGATTCTGTTCCATTGATCTATGTGTCTGTTTCTGTGCCAGTACCATACTGTCTTGATGATGACAGCTTTGTAATAGAGCTGGAAGTCTGGAATTGTGATGCCACCAGCTTTGCTTTTCTTTTGGAACATTTCTCTGGCTATTTGGGGTCTTTTCTGGTTCCATACAAATTTTAGGATTATTTGTTCCATTTCTTTGAAAAAAGTTGATGGTATCTTGGTAAGGATTGCATTAAATATGTAGATTGCTCTAGGTAGGATAGACATTTTCACAATATTTGTTCTTCCAATCCATGAGCATGGAAATTTTTCCATTTCTTTGTGTCTTCCTCAATTTCTTTCATGAGTATTCTATAGTTTTCTGAGTACAGATTCTTTGCCTCTTTGGTCAGATTTATTCCTAGGTATCTTATGGTTTTGGGTGCAATTGTAAATGGGATCAACTCCCTAATTTCTCTTATTCTGTCTTGTTATTGGTGTATAGAAATGCCACTGATTTCTGTGGATTGATTTTATATCCTGCCACTTTACTGAATTCCTGTATGAGTTCTAGCAGTTTTGGGGTGGAGTCTCTTGGGTTTTCCACATAAAGTATCATATCATCTGCAAAGAGTGAGAGTTTGACTTCTTCTTTGCTGATTAGGATGCCTTTTCTTTCTTTTTGTTGTCTGATTGCTGACGCTAGGAATTCTAGTACTATGCTGAATAGCAGTGATGATAATGGACATCCCTGACATGTTCCTGTCCTTAGGGGGAAAGTTCTCAGTTTTTCCCCATTGAGAATGATATTTGCTGTGTCTTTTTCACAGATGGCGTTTATGATATTGAGGTATGTACCCTCTATCCCTACACTGTGAAGAGTTTTAATCAAGAAAGGATGCTGTACTTTGTCAAATGCTTTTTCTGCCTCTATTGAGAGGATCATATGGTTCTTGTTCTTTCTTTTATTAATGTATTGTATCACATTGATTGATTTGTGGATGTTGAACCAACCTTGCATCCCAGGAATAAATCCTACTTGGTCGTGGTGAATAATCCTTTTAATGTACTGTTGGATCTTATTGGCTAGTGTTTTGTGAGAATGTTTGCATCCATGTTCATCAGCGACATTGGTCTGTAATTCTCCTTTTTGATGGGGTCTTTTTCTCATTTTGGGATCAAGGTAATGCTGGCCTCATAAAAAGAGTTTGGAAGTTTTCCTTCCATTCCTATTTTTTGGAACAGTTTCAGGAGAATAGGTATTAATTCTTTAAATGTTTGGTAGAATTCCCCTGGGAAGCCATCTGGCCCTGGGCTCTTGTTTGTTGGGAGATTTTTGATTACTGCTTCAACTTCCTTACTGGTTATGGGGCTACTCAGGTTTTCTATTTCTTCCTGGTTCAGTTTTGGTAGTTTACACACCTCTAGGAATGCATCCATTTCTTCCAGATTGTCTAATTTGCTGGTATTTGGTTGCTCATAATATGTTCTTATAATTGTTTGTATTTCTTAGCTGTTGGTTGTAATCTCTCCTCTTTCATTCATGAGTTCATTAATTTGGGTCCTTTCTCTTTTCTTTTTCATAAGTCTGGCCGGGGGTTTATCAATCTTGTTAATTCTTTCAAAGAACCAGCTCCTACTTTTGTTGATCTGTTCTACTGTTCTTTTGGTTTCTATTTCATTGACTTCTGCTCTGATCTTTATTATTTTTTCTTCTCCTGCTGGGTTTAGGCTTCATTTGCTGTTCTTTCTCCAGCTCCTTTAGGTGTAGGGTTAGGTTGTGTATTTGAGACCTTTCTTGTTTCTTGAGAAAGGCTTGTATTGCTCTATACTTTCCTCTTAGGACTGCCTTTGCTGCATCCCAAAGATTTTGAACAGTTGTGTTTTCATTTTCATATGTTTCCATGAATTTTTAAAATTCTTTACTTTCCTGGTTGACCCATTCATTCTTTAGTAGGATGGTCTTTAGCCTCCCTGTATTTGAGTTCTTTCCAAATTTCCTCTTGTGATTGAGTTCTAGTTTCAAATATTGTGGTCTGAAAATATGCAGGGAATGATCCCAATCTTTTGGTACCAGTTGAGACCTGATTTGTGACCTAGGATGTGATCTATTCTGGAGAATGTTCCATGGGCACTAGAGAAGAATGTGTATTCTGTTGCTTTGGGATGGAATGTTCTAAACATATCTGTGAAGTCCATTTGGTCCAGTGTGTCATTTAAAGCCTTTATTTCCTTGTTGATCTTTTGCTTAGATGATCTGTCCATTTTAGTGAGGGGGGTGTTAAAATCCCCTACTATTATTTTATGGTTGTCAATGTATGTCTTTGATTTTGTTATTAATTGGCTTATATAATTGGCTGCTCCCATGTTAGGGGCATAGATACTTACAATTGTTAGATCTTCTTGTTGGATAGACCCCTTAAGTAGGATATAGTGTTCTTCCTCATCTCTTATTATAGTCTTTGGTTTAAAATCTAATTTGTTGGGGTGCCTGGGTGGCTCAGTCATTAAGCGTCTGCCTTTGGCTCAGGTCATGATCCCAGGGTCCTGGGATCAAGCCAAGCACTGGGCTTTCTGCTCGGCGGGAAGCCTGCTTCTCCCTCTCGCACTCCCCCTGCTTGTGTTCCCTCTGTCACTGTGTCTCTCTCTGTCAAATAAATAAAATCTTTAAAAAAAATCTAATTTGTCTGATATAAGGATTGCCACCCCAGCTTTCTTTTGATGTCCATTGGCACAGTAAATGGTTTTCCAGCCCCTCACTTTCAATCTGGGGGTGTCTTTGGGTCTAAAATGAGTCTCTTGCAGACAGCATATTGATGGGTCTTTTTTTTTTTTAATCCAATCTGATACCCTGTGTCTTTTGATTGGGGCATTTAGCCCATTTACATTCAGTGTAACTGTGAAAGATATGAATTTAGTGCCATTGTATTGCCTGTAAGGTGTCTGTTACTGTGTATTGTCTCTATCCTTTCTAGTCGATGTTAATTTTGGGCTCTCTCTTTGCTTAGAGGACCCCTTTCAATATTTCTTGTAGGGCTGGTTTCATGTTTGCAAATTCTTTTAGTTTTTGTTTGTCCTGGAAGCTTTGTATCTCTCCTTCTATTTTCAGTGACAGCCTACCTGGATATAGTATTCTTGGCTGTATATTTTTCTCGTTTAGTGCTCTGAATATATCATGCCAGTCCTCTCTGGACTGCCAGGTCTCTATGGATAGGCCTGCTGTCAATCTAGTGTTTTTACCATTGTAGGTTACAGACCTCTTGTCCCGAGCTGCTTTCAGGATTTTCTCTTTGTCTCTGAGACTTGTAAGTTTTACTATTAGATGTCAGGGTGTTGATCTATTTGTATAGATTTTGACGGGGATTCTCTGTGCTTCCTGGATTTTGATGCCTGTTCCTTCCCCAAATTAGAGAAGTTCTCCGCTATAATTTGCTCCAATATACCTTCTGCCCCTCTCTCTCTTTCTTCTTCTTCTGGGATCCCAATTATTCTAATATTGTTTCGTCTTATGGTATCACTTATCTTTCGAATTCTGCCCTCGTGATCCAGTAGTTGTTTATCTCTCTTTTTCTCAGCTTCTTTATTCTCCATTGTTTGGTCTTCTATATCACTAATTCTCTCTTCTGCCTCATTTATCCTAGCAGTTAGAGCCTCCATTTTTTATTGGACCTCATTAATAGTCTTTTTCATTTTGACTTGATTAGATTTTAGTTCTTTTATTTCTCCAGAAAGGGATTCTCTAGTATCTTCCATGTTTTTTCAAGCCCAGCTAGTATCTTTAAAATCGTCATTCTGAACTCTAGTTCTGACATCTTACTAATGTCCGTATTGATTTGGTCCCTGGCTGTCGGTATTGCCTCTTGTTCTTTTTTTTTTTGAGGTGAGTTTTTACATCTTGTCACTTTGTCCAGAGGAGAATAGATGAATGAGAGAACAATATGCTAAAAGGGTAAAAATGACCCCAGAAAAATATACACTAAACAAATCAGAAGAGATCCAAAACCAGGAAAGGGAAAGAAAAAAAAAAAGGATATGATCAGGCTGATGAATAGATCAGAGCCACACACTAGAATTTGGGTGTATTTTGGTCTGTTAGAAGAAACTGCGTTCCAAAATTTTAAAGAAAGAAAATCATATATATACAAAAAATAAGGTTAAATACAATGAAGGGATAGAATATGACTCTAAAAATGAAAATTTAAAAAGATTTTAAAAGAAGGAATTGATAAGATATTGGTTGAAAAAGGGAAAAAGAAAAAATTCAAAAAAATATAAAAAGAAAAAATAAAGAAAATTTTAAAAATTAACTTTGAAAGACTAAAGAATCATGGGGAAATAAGCCATGAATTCTGTGTGCTGTATTTACCTAGCGCTGGGGTTTTGCCGTTCTCATTGATCAGTAAACTTGGTCTTGGCTGGCTGTTCTTGCTGATCTGGGGGAGGGGCCTGTTGCTGTGGTTCCCAGATGTCTTTGCCGGAGGCGGAATTGCCCCACCCTTGCTGGTCCAGGCTAAGTAATCTGCTCGGGTTTGCTCTCGGGAGCTTTTGTTCCCTGCAAGCTTTTGGTACAGCTTTGGAGGACAAGAGTGAAAATGGCGGCCTCCCAATCTCTGCCCCGGAGGAGCTGAGAACTCGGGGCCCCACTCTTCAGTGTACCCTCAGAGAAAAGCAGTCCATCACTCCTGTCTCCCGGGTCTCCGGCTGCACTCCGTGCTCACCCAGCCTGTGACTGAGTGTTTCTATCTCTGGCACATGACCCTGTGTGGAGTCTCCAAACCCAGCAGATTCCTGCGGTGGACTCCCACGCCGCTCCTCCCGGGGGGAGGAAGGGGAGTGTCCCCCAATCTGCCGCTTGTTGGGTCCCTGCTGGAAGAGCAGTGGCCTGACTGTGCTGCGGATCATGGTTTATGGCAACCCTGAGCTGAGAGCCCATTCCTCGGCTCCGTTTTTGCAGCTGGCTTCTCTGCTCCTATAACCTGGGAGCTCTCCACACTCAGGCACCCATGGCCTTTCTGTGACCCCAAGGGTCCTGAGACCACACTGTCCCAGAGAGGGTTCCACCCCCCGCTTAGCCACTGGAGCGACATCCCTCAGCAGAGCAGACTTCTCAATGTTCCAATTTTGTGCTCCACTGCTCTATCACTTGCCGGTAGTGGCTGCCAGAGTCTTCCTTCCCCCCAGGGTCTATCTTCCCAAATATCATCTGGGATTTACTTCTCTGCACATCCTACCTTCCAGAAAGTGGTCGCTTTTCTGTTCATAGAGTTGCTGCTATTCTTTTCTTTGATCTCCTGTTGAGTTTGTAGGTGTTCAGAATGGTTTGATACCTATTTAGCTGAATTCTTGGGACCAGATGAAATTTAGGTCTCCTACTCCTCTGCCATCTTGCTCCTCCCAAACCATGGTTACATTATTAACCAGAGAAAACATGCTTTCTAATAATCAAAGGAGAAAATAACATAGGGACTATTAGAAATTTTAAGCTTCTCCAGAAATAAGGACCTTATTGCTCTTACAAATTCTAAGTGATGAAAAATAACAGAAGCACAACAAGAATCAGTCCTATAGGCAGTTGATTCTGTTATCTAGGCTAAATACATGGCAGTTGGTTTTTTTTCCTTCCAGAACAGGAGTTAAACACTAAATTCTTTTGACTGTCAACATTTTTTTCCTTCAGTGCTATTGTTGATACTAATTTCAATAATGTTAATCTTGACCATGTTCTTTCCAGTTTCATTTTGTAATTGATTTCTAGTTTCATACCATTATGGTGGGAAAAGGGAAAAGATGCCTTGATATGATTTTAATCTTCTTCAGTTTATTGAGACCTGTTTTTGTGTCCTAACACATGATCTGTCCTGAGTATTGTTCCAAGTGACCTTGAGAAGAATGTGTATTCTGTTGCCTTTGGATGGAAAGTTTTGTATATATCTGATAGATCCTAATGTGGTCATTTAAGGTCAGAGTTTCTTTATTGATTTTCTGTCTGAATGATCTATCCATTGATTAAAGTGGGATATTAAATCCCCTACAATTATTGTATTGCTATCTATTTCTTTCTTTAGATCTGTTAATATTTGCTTTATATATTAAGGTGTCCCTCTGTGGGATGTGTAAATACTTACAAGTGTTATATCCCTCTATCATCATGTAATGCCTGTCTTTGTCTCCTGTTACAATCTTTGTTTTAAAGTCTATTTTGTCAATTTAAGTATAGCTAGCCCAGCTTTCTTTTGATTTCGGTCTTCATGGAATATCTTTTTCCATCCCTCCATTTTCAGTATGTGTGTGTACTTACGTCTGGAGCAGATCTCTTGTAGGCAGCATGTAGAATAGGTCTTATATTTTTATCCATTTAGTCACTACATCTTTTGGAAAATTTAGCCCATTTACATTTAAAGAAATTATTGATAGGTATGTTTTTATTGCCATTTTGTCAATTGTTTCCTGGATGCTTTGTAATTCCTTAGTTCCTTTCTCCTTCTCTTGCTCTCTTCCTTCGTGTTTTTAGACTTCTTTAGTTATATGCTTAGTTTTTTTTTTTTCATTATCTTTGTGTATCTATTATAGGTTTTTGCTTTATGGTTACTATGGGGCTTACATATAACAACTTAAACAGTCTATTTTAAGTTCATAACTTAAGTTTGAACTAAAGGTCTAAATTTTACAATTCTCCCCTATTTCATGTTTCTGATATTACATTTTACATCTTTTTATTTTATGCATCCCTTAACTAATTATTGTAGTTACAGGTATTTTTACTACTTTTGTCTTTTAACCTCTATTCTAGCTTCATAAACTGTGTATTAATCCACTGCTTTTACTATATATGTACTTTTACCAGTGAAATTTATACTTTCATATTTTCTTGTTACTAATAGTGCTCCTTTTTTCTTTCAATTCTGGGAATGATAATTTTGCTGAGTATTCTTGGTTGGAAATCTTTGTTCTTAGGTCCACTCCCTCCTTAAAGTGTCCACTGAAAACTCTGCTGATAGTTTTATGAAGGTTTCCTTGAAGGTAACAAGCTTTTAATTTTAATTTTATTTTTTGTTGCATTTAAGATTCTCTTTTTGTCTAACTTTTGACATTTAATTATAATGTGTCTTGGTGTGGGGCTGTTTGGTTTTATCTTATTTGGAACTGTCTGGAAATTCTGGGTCTGGATGTCTGTTTCCTTCTCCAGATTAGAGAAGTTTTCAGCCATTATTTCTACAAATAAGTTTTCTGCCCCTTTCTCTCTCTTCTTCTGGGACCCCTATAAGGTGAAAGTTAGCGTCCTCATTGTTGTTCCACAAATCCTTTAAGTTTCTTTTTCTTTCTTTTCTTTCTTTCTTTCTTTCTTTCTTTCTTTCTTTCTTTCTTTCTTTCTTTCTTTCTTTCTTTCTTTCTTTCTTTCTTCTCTTTCTTCTTTCTTCTTTCTTCTCTCTTCTTTCCCTTATTCTCTTTCTCTCTTTCTTTCTCCTCCTCTCATTGGGTGAGTTTCTCTGTCCTGCCTTTTAGCTCATTGATCCTTTCTTCTGATTCATCTGGTCTGCTGTTGAACCCCTTTAGTGTATTTTTTTTTTCATTCAGTTATATTCTTCAGTTCTGTGACTTCTGTTTGGAACTCTTTTATATTTTCTATTTCTTTGTTGATGTTCTCACTGTGTTCAGCCATTATTCTCCTGAGTTCAGTGAGCATCACTTTAATTATTACTTTGCATTGTTTATCAGGTAAATTACTTATCTCCATTTCAGTAAGTTTTTTTTCTGAGTTATTATCTTTTTGTTTTGTTTGCAACATATTCCTTTGTTTCTTCATTTTGCTTGACTCTCTGTGTTGGCTTCTATGCATTAGATGAAAGAGCCTCCTGCCCCAGTCTTGAAGCGTTGGCCTTATGTAGAAGTAAACCTCATTGTTCAACTCTGCCCTATCTCTTGGTTGTCTTTCAAATCTTTGTGATTGTCCAAGCAGACTGTTTTAATAGCTCCCAGTAGTTAAGGGTGTACCAAGACCTCCCCAGGGGAAGGATCTCAGTACTACCTAGATTCAGGCTGATTGGAAGCCAGCTTCTCAGACAGCAACTTGTATAGAATGCAAATGTATACAGTCCTATGCATGCAAGTGTAAACCCCACTGGCCCCAGAACCCTCAGGCTATCTGGGGGTGAGAAGGAGAGCACAAGGATAATGCCTGCCCTTTGAGGTCTCAAGAAAGGTTTACAGTCAGCCCTTAGATGAGTGTTTAATTAGATGCCTTCTTCTTAGGTTACAGCTATAGTGATAAGCTGATAGGCCTGTTTTGCAGAAAAATTAAGCTTCTGGGTCTGTTGCTTCTTGTTGTGCCCTAAGGGTGGGAGCTATTTGAGAACTCTTTCTCTGTTGGTTACAGTTTTGTGGTAGCTGCAAGTTTAAGACCAGTTAGCCACCAGGGCCAGGTGAAGTAGAGGTTTCCCCTGGTGGCAGCAGCAAAAAGCAGTGTATCAAAGAAGGGCATAACCTCCTTTCTATAAGATACTGGTGAGCTATAATAAGGTGAAGGGAGACCACAAAATTGCATCAGATGGTCTCTGTTTCCTGAAAGCACCTCTGTAGTACTGTATAAGTGTGCCAAACCAGAAGCCTGCCCCTCATGCCAAATTTACAGGCCAAGCAAATAGGCCTCTTTGTCAGAAAGACTGGGAGTGTGTTTCAGTCTGCTATCTATGCAGTGCCCTGGCAGCATTAGCCTGCCAAGAACTGTCTCTTGGTCCTATGCAAACCTGAGACACAAGTCCCACTGCCCTTGGAGCCAGGCAATTAAGGGGCATAACTTTGGGTGGCAGCTGCAAAAACCAGGTCACCAGGCATAAAAACCAGGGCACCAGACATATGTAGAAGCTCCCCTCTGGGAGATGTTAGTGCTGTAGAACATGGCAGAAGGAGAGCGCAAAGATGATGCTCATTGGTAAGAGCAAAGCAGAGGGGAGCGCAAGGGTGGGACCTCCCATGAGAAAAGAAAGAGAAATGATTAAAAAAAAAAAAAGGAAAAGGGAATAAAAAAGGACTGCACTGCTGGCTTTTTAGCAAGGCAGAGGGAGTGTAGGAAGATGGTGCTCACAAGCATCCATACTCAGAGAGTGTTCCAGCAGGCACCTGTCCCTCAGACCAAAACTTAAAATTAAAAATGAGTGTCTTTCACATAAAGTTGGGGCATGTTTCAGAAGGGCCGCTTCTGTGCTGGACCGTGGGGCAGGTGAGTCTGCATGGGCCCTTTACGAGCTGTTCCTTCTGTAGGACAGCTGACAATACTGACCCCTTCTTTCACCCTCCATCTTGTTTTTCCCCTTGCAATGACCTCGCTTGGGGATTAGTGTTCCAGGCCTTGGAGGTTAGCGTATGCTCTGACCGGAATGCAGGAACCCTTGTTCTAGTCTTCTGTAAAGTTGCTTTGATAACTTATTGTAGAGATAACATAGTCACTACCCCCCCACCCCTTTCTGGCCCACAGGTGCCATCAGAGGGCTGTTAAATGTTAAGACACTTTGACCTCACCACAGTGCCCTCTGCACATCCTCTTGGTCTATAAAATCTGTAGGCTAAGATCCAAACTTTGCCGAGAATAGCTGCACAGCACCTGGATTGTTGCCCGCCTGATCCCCCATCGGTAAGTTACCTGAATAAAACTCCACGTAAACTGTATGGAGTCACGTGCCTCATTTTCCTGGTCTCAAAGTGCCTTCTCAGTTTGGAAGATACTTTGCCATCCCTCTTCTACCTTCAAACACTCAATTTGCCACAGCCCCTTGGGTCCCATGGGCTTCACCCCATCAGTCTTCAAAACCAGATGCTTTGGGGGTTTATCTCTCAGGTGCTGGTCTTAAAAGTTGGGGTGCCTGATATGGGGTATGCGCCCTTCACTCCTCAGGGAGAAACTTTGGATTTTGAGTTCTCTCCTACTGTGGCTGCCTGCTGGCTGTGGGGCTTACGGTGAGATTGTATCTTAGCCATGTGGCTTCCATGTGGCTTCTCCCTCTTTTGCCCTGTGTAAAGGGGTCTGCCTGTTTTAGTGTTTTTTTCCACCCCCCAGAGGAAAATGATCCCCCTGCAGCTACAGATTCAGTGTGTCTGTAGGAAGAGGTGAGTTTAGGATCTTCGTATGTCACCATTTTGAACTGAAACCTGCATTTCTTATATTTGTTGTCCTCTCTCACATCCCATTGCGTGAAGGAACTTGTGTGTTTGTGTTTGAGAACACAGAGACATAGAACATCACCACGATATGGGTCATTAAGGGCTTCCTTCACCTCAGGAAAGCACACTGAATTATAGAATGTGGAAGACCCAAGAAAAAACAGGGCAGGAAGCAAGGAAAGCTTCAGATTCACATGTAACTAAAATTCAGAAATATAAATGAAAACCATGATTGTAATGTGATGGAATCCTCCCTTTGTCTTTTTTTAATACTTCTTTTCCTTGAAACTATATGTAGCAGATGATTTTCACCCCATGTTTATTTGAGAAAAGCTTATAAGGACACGTGAGCAGCAGGTGAGTTCCCATGCGAGGGAGGCAGGAAGGGCTGCATAGAAGGGGACCTGGAGAGAATGCAGATGAGGTACTGCAGTCACACTGGGGCTTCCAGGTCAAGGACGGGGCAGAGGGAACCACAGGGAGGACAGGTGCTGCAGGGTCACTGAAGCCGGGCCAACCCCATCTGAGAAAGCACTGTATGTGTGGAGGAATGAGAGCTGGAGGCCTTTCACTCTGCGAAGAAGCTGGGAAGGAAGGTTCTTCCTGGAGTATCGCCATCCACACGTCAACTCAGGAGTCCTGGAGAGACAGAGCAGAGTGTTGTTTCCAGACCCACCTCTCCAAGCAGCCTCCAGGGCCTCGAGTAAGGGCACTGCTGTAAGAAGAACATATTCTTAGGTCTTCCTGAGCCAATGCTACTTTAGAGAGTGCAGACCACTTATTTAGTGGTGAAAAGAAGCTTTACTGTAAACTGCCTGATCACATTTCAATCCTCCCATTATTTCTGTCTCCTGGCTTGTCTCTACCATCAGTTCTAGAAGACCAAGTCTATCTCTAAAAGAGGATTAAAGAGCATGACCTGTTGGCTGAAGTCCAGAGTGGCCTGAAAAGAGAGGGGGAACACATATACTTAAAAGTATGGAGGCAAGTCTGTCCCCAGATACAATGTCCCCAGCCCCAAAGTCCCCTCCTCAGATTTCTCTAACACCACAACCCACATCCCACGATGCCAGGAAGCGAGAGGTGTGACCCATGAAGTTTCTGTCACACAAATCCAGGGCGATTTCACTAGTGGCTCTTCCTGCATTTGCTCCAGGGTCTCTACCGAGATCTCCATGCTTGTTAAACTTTTTCTTATTTCCACAGGCCATAGCCTATTATACTTCAACATAGTAACCATGGAATGTTGATTTCTGGATTTCCAGGAAATCTGAGGTTGACCAGGTTAATATAGTTTTATACAGGGCCACTGATATAAAACTTAAACAAAGCCATATTTCTTCCCCCAGAAAAGTCCAGGGGGAGTCTCACCAACAGGTGCCTTACCCTTCTGATTCCTGAAGTAGATGAACAGCCCCACCACAAGGAAGAGCAGACCCAGAACAAAGCCTCCAATTCCACTCAGCATCTTGCTTTGTGCAGAGTCAGACTGTGCCCCTGAGGGAAGAAGCAGTTTTAGCAATTTTTACACCAAATTCAACTTCTCTGATGGAGACACTGGGATTCAGAGCTTTGAGAATGGGGGAAGAAGTCTGCCTTGAAAGAACTAGAATAATTGGGCATTACCATAAAAGAGATTTAAAAATCACACTGAATATGCACAAGACTCAGGCAATGAGCTCATTTAAATATCATAGCTCTGATAAACCTACTACTTCAACATCTGATGGACAAGGAGCCTGGGACTCCATGAGGTTTAAGTAGCTTGTCCAGGGTGACAGAGCTAACAGAAAGCAGAGCTGAGATTGGATTTCCCTCATGTCAGGAAGGTCCCTACATTGTAGATGTTGTGCCTCTTCTTACATCACAATGAACAGTTCAGAGCAACAGTGCCAGAAGTAGAAGCCCAGCCAGAGGAAGGGGACTAGTGCCCAGGGTCAGGGGGGAACTGTGACCTGTGATATCATGGAGGGCTCAAAACAGGGATGACTTCTTTCTGCCTGCCAGGCATAATCGCCTCCCAGGGAGTTAGGTATTTGTGGGAACAATTACCAAGCTACCCCCAGTGATCTATGCTGAAGAGAAGAGAACATGGAGCAAATGAAAACATGGTGTAAAGACGGAGAACCCTAATACTCAGGAATAAGCAAAGTCCCCTCCTTGGTGGGTAAGGAACTTAGGAGGTCAGAAAACTTCTCACTCCATTCCACGGTGACAGGGCTCGTCAAGCTTGGGTGCTCCACTTGGCAGGTGTAGACCTCTCCACTCTGAGGAACTGTCTCCAGCATCACTAGGGTCTGGAAGGTCCAGTCTCCATTCCGGATCAGGCCTGTGGACACGACCCCAGCCTCCTCTTCCTGGCCATTCCGAAACCACCTGACTTCAATGTGGCCTGGATAGAAACCATTCACAGAGCAGACCAGGAGGTTGTGGTGCTGCAGGGACTGGGTCTTCGTAGGATACACGGTCACTGTAGGCTCAACTACAAGAGAAGTGGTAGAGGGACTCAGTGAGGAAGACCAGAGTCAGTCTTCCTGGTTGGCTGCCTCGCTGCCTCCAGTCTCTGGTCCCAGGCTGAGTCTCAAGCAGGCTCCCCCAAAGATGGCCATGGGGCCCAATGAGAGTCAATGCCATGAGTCTTGAATTTAATCCTGACGGCATGGGTCATTAGATTTGACAGGTGTTGTGGAAATTTGTGTGTGTGTGTGCATGTTTTTCATAGTGTGAAATGCTTATTCATTGTTGAACTGAAGTGTTTACAAATCTTTGCTTGACATTAGAGATATTAACTGAGAGTGTCACTTCTGGAGCTAGGCTGCCTGGGTTTAAATCCAAGCTCTGACTCTTACTGGTTGAACCTGGGAGAGTTTTTGAATTCTTCCGTGCTTTAGTTGTCTTACCTACAAAGGGGGAAAATAATCCTCTTAAGATTTTATGAGGGTCAGTGGATCTAAAATATGTAAAGCAATGGCTGGAACTCAGCCTTCATGATATGTTAGCTATTTATTGTTTTTGTTTCCTATGAGAGAAAATATGATTCAAAGCACTGTGAATAAATTGGGGAACAGCAGTTGTCTGTGGGAATGTTACTCAGTGCTTTCACACCTTAGAAAATCACTGAAATGGTTCCACCCTGGGAAGCAGGAATAGATGAGATGGTTTTGCATCTCTATGAGTTGAGTCTCAAATAAAGCATGATCTTGAAGGAGAGGGGAAAATGGAAGGAAAGTCACTCACTAAAAAGTTCTTATCTTTCACCTCCTACACTGTTGGTGGGAATGCAAGCTGGTGCAGCCACTCTGGAAAACAGTATGGAGGTTCCTCAAAGAGTTGAAAATAGAGCTACCCTATGACCCAGTAATTGCAATATTGGGTATTTACCCCAAAGATGCAAATGTAGTGATCCGAAGGGGCACATGCACCCCAGTGTTTATAGCAGCAATGTCCACAATAGCCAAACTATGGAAAGAGGCTAGATGTCCATCAACAGATGAATGGATAAAGAAGATGTGGTATATATATACAATGGAATATTACACAGCCATCAAAAAAATGAAATCTTGCCATTTGCAACGACGTGGATGGAACTAGAGGGTATTAGGCTAAGCGAAATAAGTCAATCAGAGAAAGATAAGTATTGTATGATCTCACTGATATGAGGATTTTGAGAAATAAGACAGAAGATCATAGGGGAAGGGAGGGAAAAATGAAACAAGATGAAACCAGAGAGAGAAAAAAACCATAAGAGACTCTTAATCTCAGGAAACAAACTGAGGGTTGCTGGAGTGGAGGAGGTGGGAGGGAGGGGGAGGTAGGTGGGTGATGAACATTGGGGAGGGTATGTGCTCTGGTGAGCGCTGTGAATTGTGTAAGACTGATGAATCACAGACGTGTACCCCTGAAACAAATAATACATTATATGTTAATAAAAAATTTTAAAAAAGTTCTTATCTTTGCACTCCGCTGATCAATCCTGTCCTTGGCAAAAAAGAGAGCCACATTTATTACTGGAATTGTTATCACTTTATAATTATCTCTTTTTCTAAACTGTTATTTGAAGTCAGGGCAGCATCTGGGATTCGTTAACATTGTGTTTAATATTTGGACAATTTCTGGCACTACCAGGCCCTCAATTAATACAATTGCTTTGAAAGAAATGGAAAACTTGGTGGACATTTATATAATATCACAAAATAGTAGATTTAAGATTGATGGTGAATCATTGCCAGCAATTTTGCAGTACATTTCAGTAAGTAAAAATGTATAAATTCTTAACATGGAAAATAAAAAACAGAATAATATATACACCAGAAACTGAAGAAAATGCTGAATCAAGTATCAGCTGAAGAAAATGCTGAATCAAATAATCTTACTACATAGAGAACCCATAAAATCACTGAGGAAAGCTAGGATCTCAGACATAATAGATAATAGAAAATACTTTGAGCAGTATTTACAATTGACATATAAATATGTGAAAAAATAGAAGAATCTTAGAAATTAAAAAAGCAGAAATTTCCAACTTAGTGTCAATATTGAAAAGAAATCTAACAAGGGGAAATGTGAGGTAAATTGTAACTATACAAAGTAATAATATTAGCTACTTAAACACTATTAGTGTTATAAAAAGAGAAACATCAGTATTTTAATGTTAAGAACCAAAATTATTATTCAAAAGGTAGTTTTAAAATCATTTCAATTATGTGAAAACATATTCTCCAAGAAAAGAAAAAGTCCCAAGAAATTTACCTAAGAAAAGCCTTAGAGGGAGTAGGGTGACTCAAAGTCCCCCCGCAGCCCTCAAAAATTAGTCTGATAATTTTTTTTCTCAGTGAAATGCTTATGTACACAGACACTGGCACACTTATTTTAGGGTTTTCAGAATTAAGAAGGGCATGTGCTAAAACCATAAAAGTCCTAGAAAAGAACAGGCAGTAATTTCTCAGATTGGCCTTAGTAACATTTTTCTTGATCTGTCTCCTAAGGTAAGGGAAACAAAAGCAAAATAAACCATTGGGACTACAGCAAAATATAAACCTTTTGTACAGTGGAGAAAATTATCAACAAAACAAAAAGGCAACCTACTGAATGAAAGAAGATATTTGCAAATTATATATCCTCTAAGGGGTTAACATCCAAAATATATAAAGAACTTATACAACTCAACACCAAAAAAAAAAAAAAAATCTGATTAGGTTTGTCTTGCTGGCTCAGTCAGTAGGGCCTGCAACTCTTGATCTTGGGGTTGTGAGTTCGAGCCCCATGTTGGGTGTAGAGTTAACTTAAAAAATCTTTAAAAAAATCTGATTAAAAAATGGGCAGAGGATCTGAATAGACATTTTCTGAAGAAGACATACACATGGCTGACAGATGTGTGAAAAGATGCTCAAAATATCACTAATCATCAAGGAAATGCAAATCAAAACCACAATGATATCACATTATACCAGTCGGAATGGCAAAGATAAAAAAGATAAGAAATTACAAGTGTTGGTGAGAATGTGGAGAAAAAGGAACCCTTGTACACTGTTGGGAATGCAAACTGCTGTAGCCACTGTGGAATACAATATGGAGCTTCCTCGAAAAATAAAAGGTAGAAATACTATATG
The DNA here is from genome assembly GCF_037043125.1 of Eumetopias jubatus. NCBI lineage: Eukaryota > Metazoa > Chordata > Mammalia > Carnivora > Otariidae > Eumetopias > Eumetopias jubatus. The sequence continues at coordinate 119,136,497 of NW_028274812.1, forward strand.
ATCCAATAATTCCACTCCTAGGTATTTACCCAAAGAAAACAAAAATCCTAATTTAAAAAGATATATGCACTTGTATGTTTACTGCAGCATTATTTACAGTAGCCAAGATATGGAAACAGCCTGAGTGTCCATCAATAGAGGAATGGATAAGGAAGATGTGGTACATATATACAATGAAGTATTATGCAGACATAAAAAGGGATGGGATCTTGCCATTTGTGACAACATGGATGGACCTAAAGGGTATTATGATAAATGAAATAAATGAGACTGAGAAATGCTATATGATTTCACTCATACGAGGAATCTAAAAAAACCCAAGTGAATAAACAAAAAAAGCATGGGTGGCTCAGTTGGTTAAGCGACTGCCTTCGGCTCAGGTCATGATCCTGGAGTCTCAGGATCGAGTCCCGCATCGGGCTCCCTGCTCAGCAGGGAGTCTGCTTCTCTCTCTGACCCTTCCCCCGTCATGTGCTTTCTCTCTCTCTCTCATTCTCTCTCTCAAATAAATAAATAAAATCTTTAAAAAAAAAAGGCAGAATCGGGCCTATAAATATAGAGAACAAAGCTGGTTATCAGAGGGGAAAGGGGGTGGAGGATGGGCAAAATGGGTGAAGGGGAGTGGGAGATACAGGCTTCCAGTTATAAGATGAATAAGTCATGGGAATAAAAGGCACAGCCTAAGGAGGATAGTGGATGAGATTGTAATAACGCTGTATGGCCACAGACGGTAGTTACATTTGTGGTGGACAATGAATAATGTATAACTTGTCAAGTTGCCATGTTGTACACCTGAAACTAATGTAACATTGTATGTCAACTACACCGAATTAAAAAAAAAATTTAATTAAAAAAAAAAAGAAGGGCATGTGTCAGGAACAGAGTATGACTGGCCTCCTTACATTCTCCCCAATCTTTTCTTTTCTCATCAGCCTTTTGTAACTTCCACCCCCAACCACAGACACTCTCCTCTGCTTTCCCCACCTCTTCAATGGCCTGCCCCAGTCAGTGTTTCCTTCACCTCCAGTTCCTGTGCCCTCCAAACCTCTCCGTCAGAGGCCAGCAAGGACGCCTGACACCCCACTCCTGCACCCTCTCCCACACACTCTCCCTCCCTGTCCCCACATCCAGGCCCACTCCCCACCTCACACTCGTTCTCTGTCCCCCTCACTTCACAGCGCACCCCTCCCACACCCTTTCCGCAGTCATGCATGGACACCACCGTTCCCACAGTCACACAGACAGACCACACTGTCCCTGACGTCGCACTCTCACGTGGATCCATGTAAGTTGTACTTGCTCAAGACCCTGTACGCTCACTCCGGACGGGAGGAGTCTGTTTCAGAGACACACAGACACACACATGCAGCCCCCCACTACCCGCTCCCCTCCCTCCCCCCCGGGCCGCGCTCACCTCGCCGCTGCACCGTGAAGCTCTCACCCACCCCGTAGTTGTGTCTGCACACCGTGTCCACCTCGGCCCGCTTCTGCTCCATGACGTCCTTCTGGCGGTTCCAGTACTCAGCGCTCGGCCGCCCCAGCTCCGTCACCGGCCGGAACTCCCCCACGTCGCTGTCGAAGCGCACGTCCTCCTCCCCGTTATAGATGCATCTGACCAGGAGCCGCACCCGCTCCGTCCCGTTGGAATAATGACATCGGCCTTACACAGGTGCAAGAAATGAGCTGTGGGGACAGAGAGGATCCGGTCACCCGCGGGCTCCTGGAAGACACTGACGGCGGCACCCTCGGTGGCTCCCCCCCCGCGCCCCCAAACCACCAGCGCCCACGGCTCGTCTTTCCTCTGCCCGCGGCGACCCCGTCTCAGGGGAGCCTTCCCGGGTCGCTGGGTTCCGGGCTCGGCGGCGAACCTTCCAGCCTGAGCAGCGCGGGCGTTCGCCCCTCAGCGCCTCCCCCTGACAGACACCAGCCTCCCTCCTCGCCTCCCACAGCCCTTCCCCCTCCCCCCACCCCCGACCTTAAACACGTCCCACCTGCTTCCCTCCCCCCTGAACACTTGGTTTGGGCTGAGCTGGCTCGGGCCCCTGCCGCCCCTGCGAATCCAGAGAAGGAAACAGCTTAAAATGGAGGGAAAGTGATGCACAAAACGCAACCAGGCAAGACTTTATACGGGGGGTGAGAAATGTCACAAGAGGAGTGTGCAGGTCTAGAACAGAGAATAATCGGATGATCTCAATCACCTTAGGGTCCCAGAGAGGTGGTTTCAAGGGTGACATGAGATGTGACATGAAAGATTAACTAGATGTAACTGGAGGGTGTGTGTGTGCCCGCGCGTGTGTGTGTGTGTGTGTTTGGGAGAAAGGGAGGCATGTTTCAGGTAAAAGTAATACAGTGTACAAAATCTTGAAAGAACTGATGGTGACCTTCCTTAAGAAACCAGAAGAAAAGTTCACTGAAGCACAGACAGTGAGAGGAATAAAGGGAAAAGATTGTATTGGAGAAGTCACCTGGGGCTGGGCACTTATAGCCTGTGGGTGACATTAGGATTTTGATTTTATACTAAATGTAATGGAAAATCATGAAGAGTTTTAAGGAGAGTAAAGCCATGATCCTATTATAGGGTCATAATCCCTTTTCTGAATTTGGAAATTCAGGGTTTTTTTTGGTGGCAAAACTCATTTGGCAAATCTGACCTGATGAATTAAGGGGTCAAATGTGTCTCAGAGCTCTTACTTGTGTTTCGGTAGAATAATATGTGTAAACATAGGTATATATGATATCAATGTATATGTTTTTGGTGTTTTTGTCTTTATGTCGTTGAACTGTAAAAGTAGTCAATTCCTTTATCAGGACCCATAAGAGGGAGGCCACCCCAGTATCTCACCCACACCCCAATCTAAACTTAAGTCAGCCTGCACTTACAAGAAACACCTGTCAAGGAAACTTAACATATACCAATCACAGTTCTCCAAACTCAGGTTTAGCTAGTTCACTTTACCCTAGAAAATAAGACTGGCTAAACTTATAAGGAAATCCCTGATTTTCTAGCCAGTCATGCACCGTTTCCATGTTCCCTCTTCTAAAGCTCTATAAATTCACCCTTTCCCAAATCCTTTGGGAAAGTGCTCCACAGTTTGTGAGTCACTTTGATGAGGGAGCAGAAGGCAAGCTGAGGACAAAGTACAAGCTGACACCCTGCATAATCCCCCTTCCCCAGGTGGGTTATATGTGACATTCCTCAGGCACTCCTGGCTGCCCTAAAACTAAGGAAAGGAAAAAAAAAACACGAATGGTTAACTAATACAGATCACAGTCCAGCAAGACATTGGTCTCCCTCAGTCTACAAATGTCTTAGTGATTTACAAGAAAAAAAGCATTCTTAACAATAGCCTAACTTCCAGAGACCCATAGGCTCAATTTCCTGGAGCCCTAACATCACCCACCCACCCACAGTGATGTGAGAAACAAAGGTAGAAGGAAATGTAAATAAAATAAAATAAAATTTTCTTATAACCTGCAGCCTATTGACATGGACTTGCGATAGGCAGAGTAACATTCCTCCAGGAAACTCCCAACTGTCTTAATGTTAATGCTTTACTAGAGGGAAAAACAACCTTAACTTGACAATGACAAGGTCTCTGGTGTCGTGTAGGCCCTCCTTAGCACACAAAAATTCCTTTAAAAACCTCCTTTTTCTTTACCCTCAACTCCCAAGTATATAATCAGTCACCCCTCACCCTTGTAATGCAGCTTTTTCTGCCCACGGGTCTTGTCCCCATGCTTTAGTAAAATCACCTTTTTGCACCACAGACATCTCAAGATTTCTTTCTTGACCGTCACCTCAGGACCTCACCTATATTCCAAAACTATGTCAACTTTACTCCCTTAATCCAGGGATTAGTTTCCCTTGAATAAGGGATATCACAGATTTTACTAAATTGATTTAGTTTTGTCATTTGACAATGCCAAAAGAGTTAAAGAATAACCCTGTGGCTAACAGTGAGATGGATAAATGGAAGCTCCTGATATCACCAATGGTCTGGAAAGTAGAATTACTGCAGAAATGTGACGCATTTTACTGAAAAATATTTGTGGCTGTCACCACCATTTATGACTTAAAGATGCAAGTTGTTTAAAGTTAATAGAGATGTAATGAGCAAAAACTCATGAAATATTGAAAAATTTGGCTTGAAGCAAAAAATAAAAATGAAGTGTTGCACTCACTTTGAATGGATTCAACAAAAACATGGTGAATTTTTGCAACTGTCTAGTTTTTTTAAAGTAATGAAACAAGCTAAAATAAACCATGAAATACTGAATTAGAAGGTGAATGTGTGTATAAAGTGTGAGTCTAGAAATTTTAGAAGCAGTACAGTGTAAAGCAGTTTTCAACCACATTGTATATAACCACATACTGTAGACATTTTGGACCACATAATCTTTGTGATGGGGAGTGAGGTGGCCTGTTCTGGACATAGTAGACTATCTACCAGCCTCTCTGACCTCTACCCACTGGTTGTCAGAAAAAAGCCCTAGCGAGAAAACCATAAGTGGCTCCAGATATTGTCAAATGTTCATGCGGTGAAGGAACACGGTTGCGGGGAGGGGGTGGTGAGCTGTCCTTGTGTGAGAACCATGTGAAAACCATCTAAGAAAACTGTGGTGAAAAAGTCACTATTAATCATGCAGCCTCTGAAAATTACATGGAAAAGTTTTCCAGTATCATACCCCTTGAAAATCTTGATCCTACATGAAACTTATATGCTTTCTAAAAATCTGGTCCCAGTGCAGTTCTGTGTTTCCAGCAAAATAAATTTGTTTAGGACCAAAGTTTACTGATTTCTTTGCCTTGGCAATCAGTCACTGTTGTATTGTGATTTATAATAAGAAATGTATATTTGGTCTTAGTTTCTGGCACAGAGCTCCTAAAACTCTGGAAATGTCCTACATGATAAGAGCAGGAAAGGTGTCTTTTGTTACATTAGTGAGTTGACTTTGGATACCCCTGTGGGTGGGGGTTTGCTGCCAGGAGAATCGACCATGTGATTGGAGGGTTGAAACTTTTAGTCCCATCCCCCCTGACCTTCAGGGAAGGGAGAAAGGCTGAAGATGGAGTTCAGTCACAATGGCCAATCATCTATCAACGATGCTTATGTAATGAAGCCTCCACAAAAATCCAAAAGTCATGGTTCAGAGAGTTTTTGGGTTAGTGAACACGTGGAGATTCTGGGAGACTGGTGTCCTTGGAGAGGTCTAAAAAGTTCTGTGCCCTATCTCTTTCATCTAGACGTTCTTGAGTTTTATCCTTTTATAACAAACTGGTGAATAAAACATCCTCTGAGGTCTGTAAGTGCTCTAGCAAATTAGTCAAAGCCAAATAGGGAGTCATGTGAAACTCCAAAGTATGTCCCTGCCATCAGAATCACAGGTGACAACCTGAACTTTTGATTGGCATCTAAAGTAGGAGGGGGGGCTGTCTTGTGGGACTGAGCCCTTAATCTGTGGGATCTCCATGTAGATACCATCAGACTTGAGTTGAATTGAGGAACACCCAGCTGGTGTTGGAGAATTGCTTGGTGGTATGGAAAACCTCCCTACACACTGGAATTGGTACCAGAATACCTTAGTCACCAAGTCATAATTTATCCTTCACCTTATCTTTCTTAGTTTTCCTGCTGTTGGTTCCCTGCTTATCTATAGTAGTAAACTACAGCCACGGCCATTTCATTCCTGTTCAATGTCCCAACTAATTTATTTTCTGACTTTCAGTCTCCTGCTCCCAAAACCGGTAGGCATCAAAATTACTAGCGTTGGCCAGATGTAGAACTCTCATTTCTGTAGTCAAGCCCCCTCAGAAGGAGGGAAACTAAGAAAATAATGACATTCTCATATAGATAGTTTACAAAAATGAGCAGGTCCCCAAACTTTGAGTAGAGACCTTTGCAAATCTCCTTTTGCCCCATAAAATGATGGCAGAGAAGAGTGCAGTCTGGATCAGACCTGTAAGGTCTATGTTACTATTCAGAAGTTCTCTAAGTACATTCTTGACAGATGAGAAAGTTAAAAAATAACAAATATGTGAAGTCGCTGTCCTATTCACACTGCAGCTTATATGGTTATCACTGTCTATGTTCATGTGCCTGTTCTAAGGTTGCAGATTTAGCAAATACAAATAAATACAAGATGCTCAGTTAAATCTGGATTTCAGATAAATTATCAATGTTTATCTGAAATTCAGATTTAACTGGGCATCCTATTTTTTATTTGGAAACCCTAGCCCAATTTGTTAACAAAATCTCAGAAAGAGTGTATTTAATACTTCTTTGTATTCTTCAATACATGCCCATGACAACCTGAACATAGTGTGAACTCATATGGAAATTTTTAGGTAATAAATACAAAGTGGATGCAAATTTTTTCTGTATATGGCAACTAGCAACACTCGCCTCTCTCCCCCACTCTAAGATACACACTGTTACATATAAACATCAGAAATTTTATCAGTTTTACCCAATCTAGTACTATTCACTAACAGTAGTTAGAAGCCCAAGCTCTAGAATCAGAAAATTTGAATTTGAACATGAGCTCTTCCACTTGGGTCAATTTTTAATATCCATGAGCCTTTTTTCTTTATCTCTGAAATAGATTTAATAATATCATATTCTCACAGTGTTATTACTAAGTGTGAAATTAAATAGTGACTCTTCCTATGCTGATCACATAATAATTACTCAATCTATATGACCAGTTTGATTTTTATAACTCCTATGAATGTAAACTCATAAGATCTTTCTTTCTTTCTTTTTTTTTTTTAGATTTTATTTATTTATTCATGAGAGACAGAGGGAGAGAGAGAGAGAGAGAGAGAGAAGCAGAGGGAGAAGCAGGCTCCCAAGGAGCAGGGAGCCCGATGTGGGACTCGATCCCAGGACCCTGGGATCATGACCTGAGCTGAAGGCAGACGCTTAACCATCTGAGCCACCCAGGCGCCCTCCTAAGATCTTTCTACCTTAACCTCCTAAAGCAAATAATATCTTCATTATGATTTGGCAATTTTCTTCTATTAACTTCATCACTAATTACCATTTGAACATATAAAGTCAGAAACATTGGTTTATGCATAATAATGGGGTATACATGAACTAAATACAAAAGAACTCTGATGACATAGAAAAGAGGGATTTTCAATATACTTAGATTTATACTGTATAATCTGTGTTCTAACACTATGTAACACTGGGTAAATCACTTAAATTCTATGGAATTTTAGATTCCATAGATATATATGTTTTTACCTGCTACAGATAGGATAGGGTAGGAATGGGAATTATACACTGATATTTATAGGCCTGCTACGTAGTAACTGCAAAATGTTATGATGCTTTATGCTGATAGAAACCAGATTTTTTTTTTTTTCATCACTCCATCTTCATCACCTAGGGTAATGGCTGGTAAAGTGTAGGTTGCTAATATTTATTTCCTGTATGAATTAAAGACTTTTTGCATAACACGTCACCTCTGCTTGCAAGGGCACTCCAGGGCTTCCTTGCTGATGACTGAATGTCTCTGATTCTCAAGTTCTCCCAGCTTCTTTTCAGGTTCTTTTATTCTTATACTTTAGGTCCAGCTGACTTCCTGATCCCAGAGCACAGGCTTTCCCTGAGATCAGCTACTCAAAAAAGAGTCATCTCTAATCCATCTTTCATTTCTTCAGCTCCCATTGTCTTTTCAAATGCTCCAATCTAGTTTTTATCTTGGATACTCGATTAAATCTGCAAATGTCAAGTCCACCAAACCCAGTTCACTTCTCTGTCATGTTCTCACTCCACCTACTTCTTCTACTGTTTCTTACCTACTTATACAACTGGCCACTCTCTCCTCCTTGAAAAAAACCACTTTCTTGACTTCCATGTATGTTGGTTTTCCTCCCACATCACTGGTACCATTCTCAGTCCCCTTTGCTGACTCTTTGGTTCTTGCCTCTTCTTGTCTTGTACACACTCTGTCCCTATGAGACCTCCTCTGCTTTCCTGGTATTTAACCCAGCACATGTGTCAATGACACCAACATACATAACTCCAAACCCTGGCTTCCTCCCGAACTCCAGTCTCATATAGTCTACTGACTGCTGAGAGTTCCACATAAATGTCAAAAATCATTTCAAACTTTAAGAAAATCTTTATTTTTAACCACCACTTGAAATAATTTCTTCCCTCAGTCTTCCCTATCTCAATAAACAACATCAGCATCCACCTAGTCATTATGGAAGACAAAATTCTTAGGGACAAGCTTGATTTTCTACCCACTCCACCCGTTTAATTTATTAACATGTTATATAAAAATCTATCCCAAACCTGTTCACTTTGCCTTTACTACTATCTTTGTCACCCATTAGCACACTAAATGTCTTCCCTAGAGAGTTATATCATGTTCCTAGACAGTCTCCCTGACTCCATTTGTGAACTCCTACAATCCAGTCTCCACGTGGTGGTTAGAATTATCTTTTAAAAAATATAAATGGACTTACCTTTATCCCTTAAGTAGTCTACATATCTCTCTAAATAAAAATCAAATTTCTTATCATGGCCATCAGGATCTACTATGATTTGGCTCCTTACTTCCTCTCCAACTTCATCTTATGCCACTCCCCAGTTTGCTCGGGGCACTTCAGCTACTCTCATCTTCTTTGTGTCTTTTATTTTATTTTATTTTTTTAAAAAAGATTTTATTTATTTGACAGAGAAAGACACAGCAAGAGAGGGAACACAAGCAGGGGGAGTGGAGGAGGGAGAAGCAGGCTTCCTGGTGAGCAGGGAGCCCGATGTGGGGCTCCATCCCAGGACCCTGGGATCATGACCTGAGCCAAAGGCAGACACTTAATGACTGAGCCACCCAGGCGCCCCTTCTTTGTGTCTTTTAAACTCAGCAAACATCTTCCCGTACTTTGGCCTTTCCTGTTTCCTCTCCCAGGAACACTTGTCGCTTAGGTCCTTCAAACGACTGGTTTGTTCTCATCATTCATGTGTCAACCAGTGTCACTTTCCAGGGAGAGCTCCCTAGCCCTTGTGCTGAAGTTGAGTAAATTCAATTCTCTCTGTTTCACAACGCTAATATATTTTTTTTAAAGAGCACGTATTGCTCTCTGGAATTTTTTTCTTTTTTATTAAATACTTTTTAAAAAATATTTTATTTATTTATTTGACAGAGAGAGAGCACAAGCAGGGGGAGCAGCAAAGGGAGAGGGAGAAGCAAGCTCCCCACTGAGCAGGGCGCCTGACACAGGGCCTGACACAGAGATGAAGGCAGATGCTTGACTGACTGAGCCACCCAGGTGTCCTCTTTTTTGTTAAATATGTATTCAGTTATTGTCTTTCTCCCCTGTTGTTAGGGAAGTTCCATGACTGTAGGGGCCTTTTCTTTCTTATCCAAATAGAATTCTCTGATCCTAAAACAGAACCCAATAGATAATAGTTGCTTGGAGGAATATCTGTGGTCTAAATGAATAAACCCAGTGTTCTGGAACTTGATCACTGTAGGATCCTGAGAGTAATAAAGGGCTCAAGCTCTAAAACTCTTTTATTCTGATGACACATTAGATCCCTTCTGCTTCCTATGAAAATTTGGACAAACTTCCTCTTTCTCCTTTTAGTCAGAAGAAACATTCGCAGGTAAGGAAAGGTGATTTTCAGAAGGAGAACATTTTGTTATATTTCATTTCATCCAGTGGAAATGTGATAGTACTGAGGGTCTGTGCAAACATTGGGGATTTTCAGTAATGGTGATGACATAGCTGGGGAAAGAATAGTGAGGAACTAGAAGTAGAGGAAAAAAACATGGCTAATTAAGGAGAGGGCATGGTGAATGAACCTATGAAATTTGGGGCTAAGACTCAGGAGGCCAGTGAGTTTACTTGACTTGTTTATTGACTTTCAGCCCCAGGAATATAAGCAAACTTCACACCATTGGTACCCTGCTCAGGGTGTACAGTTTGAATCATATGAAATTGCTGATAATTGACTGTTTTTGGCTTATGCAAATAGAATTTCATATAATTTTTTCTATACTAGTTGAATCGCTTCTTGTGGGCTCAGGTCAGAGAAGGGGAGATGTAGGAGAAGCTGATAGTATAGAAAGGTCAAAATAGATTCATAGTGAACATTAATCTGTGCCAGGTTTTTAGAAGAAGGCTTAAGTTCTTTAAGACATCAAAGAACACCCCACAGATTCTTCTTATCTATAGGGTCATTTCAAGCTTTAAGGTTCTCTGCTTCAGTTCCAGGATGCTCTCCACAGGAGAAATAGAGGGAAAACAGACCCCAGCTTCTGTCATGTAGCCTACGGCACAGAGATACAGGCCTTATAAACATTAGGGTTCAGGAGTAAAGAAAAGGAAATGATGTGGGAGGCCCCTTGATTCATCTTTACATATTAGAGAGAAGCACCAACATCACAGATCCTGCTGAGGCCATAACACAAGATCTTCTAAAAGAGATCTTTCTAATTTCTTTTGACTGCCCATAAAATTTTCAGGCAAACTTACACTTTTACTGGTGTAACTCAACTAAAAAAGGGAACCACAGAGGGTGCCTGAGTGGTTCAGTTGGTTAAGGATTAGACTCTTGATTTTAGCTCAGGTCATGATCTCAGGATCATGAGATCAAGCCCCAGGTTGGGCTCCATGCTGAGTGTGGAGCCTGCTTGGGATTCTCTCTCCCTCTCCCTCTGCCCCTCCCCTATCTCACTAATGTGCACATGTTTGCTTTCTTTCTCTAAAAATAAAAAAATTTAAAAAAAAAGGGAACTACCAGATGGGAAACTATTTGGACATCATTATTTCTAAATCTTCTCAAGAACCTGAAGGAATGGGATGGAAGGCTGGAGAGATTTTATTAGAAGAGAATTAAGAAGAAATGGCCTATATATATGGAGGCCCCTTACGAAGGTCTTGTAGAAAGGGCAAGCATGCAGGGTTTTTGTTGTGGAAAGAACTGGGGAACCATATAATAAAGATGGGTGGCCACTGAAGAAAATGTCTTAATTTTCTAGGGGACATGGCCTGGATGTGGTGACAAAGCTAACTCCCTTCCTTCCCCTATCCCACAATATCTTATGTGCCAAGATATGTACCTATGTGGGGTGTCTCTAGCCCAAGCCAGGGGAGAGCTCAGCATCATCAGTATCACCATTAAAGCTGCCATTGATAAGCCTCTAGGGGACCACAGACATGCCATGCTGGAGAACAGAGAGGACAGGGTTTGGGGAGCAGGTAAGTCTCAGTGAGGCCTAGGACCATCTTTCACCCCTATGCAAAGTAATACCAACCAAGGAATTGATTTTTGTTTCGGGATTGGGTAATCTCTGTGTTGAAAACCAATCAGCCTCAGATATGAAAAGCATCATCGGTTGCTGGTCAGAGATTCAGTATTGAGATCCAATTTTGAAACTTAGAATTTCCTGAATTAAAAAGATTGCTTTAATTAAGTACTTTAAAGATTTGATCCAGTTGTATGTGAAACATTTTATCGGACCCATATTGTGAGCCAATTTTGTGCTGGGTAATGATGTGCACACAAGTTTGAAACTTTAGGAGCACTTATTTCTCTCACTTGAATACAAGAGTTATTTCAACAAATGTATGTGTGAGTGTGTTTAGGAACTGAAGGTGTGGGAAGATAATTGCAAGTCAGGAGACCTTTCATCCTCTCCTTTTTGCACCATAACTTAGTGTTGTAGGTCTGGGAAGATTACTTAACTTCTCACATTTGAAATGAAGGCCCTGACAGCATTTTATGTAAATTGAAGTGGCTGCTGTGTAGTAATTCTAGTTCCTTGAGAAGTTCCCTCATTATTGTTGCTCTGGAAATGACAAAATTTGCATTTATTTTATGTAATGACACCCACAGCTCACAGACAAGTCTCCTTCCTAGGAAAGATAACAGTGGCCTCCAAATTCCTAAATCCAGTCTGTCATTCTTAATTATTATTTCAGAGTTCTCAGCAAGTTTGAACATTTCAGAATAGAAATAGTATCTCACTTACTTTGGAAAAATATATTTCTATTAAGCTCAAAATTTTGTGGAGAGGTTGGATAGGAGTCATTACTGTCCCTGGATTTGAGAAGAAATCCCCAGTGATAAATCAGTACTACTGGAAGTCGTGTGATTGTGACCAGAATGTCACATTTAATTTGAAAAACTTTAATCATAACTTACTCAGAAACTAATTGTGACATGTGATAATCTGGGAAAGCCAAGCTGAGGTTCACCTTAGATTATAGAATAAAAGGAATGGCAAAGAAAGGTAATTCTATATCATCTACATACTGAAATATAAAAAGAACCCTATCACAACCCGTTCATATAAGTTTGATATATAAATTAAAAATCATACAAATTTGTTTTTTAAAAAATGGGCCAATGACTCTGATCTAAATTACGTTATGAATAATAAAAATGTGCTGCTTTAATTATTACATATTTCACACTTTTCTTCAATATTAATTCAATATAAGAACAGTCCAGGTAACACAGTGTAGGAACCGTCACCCAATATCAATCCTACAGGTGATGTTGAGGCTAAACTTCTTCACTGAAAGCAAGAGGAGAAGCAATCCTGCTCAACTTCTACTGTGTTTGGGAAATGTCAAATAAAGGCTCATATCCTGAGTAAAAATAGTTAAATTGGTTTCTGGAAGAAAGTGGTGTTCAGTACTGAAGTTCTACAGTTCTCAGAAAGCTACTACCACTAATACTTTAAAAAAATTATTTAAATTCAATTAATTAACATATAGTGTATCATTAGTTTCAGGGGTAGAATTCAGTGATCCATCAGTTGCATATAACACCCAGTGCTCATTACATCACATGCCCTCCTTAATGCCCATTACCCAATTACCCCATCCCCTCACCCACCTCCAGTGACTCTCAATTTGCTTCCTATAGTTAAGAGTCTCTTATGGCGGGCGCCTGGGTGGCTCAGTTAGTTAAGCGACTGCCTTCGGCTCAGGTCATGATCCTGGAGTCCCGGGATCGAGTCCCGCATCGGGCTCCCTGCTCAGCGGGGAGTCTGCTTCTCCCTCTGACCCTCTTCCCTCTCATGCTCTCTCAAATAAATAAATAAAATCTTTAAAAAAAAAAAAAGAGTCTCTTATGGCTTGTCTCCCCCTCTGTTTTCATCTTATATTATTTTTCCTTCCCTTCCCCTATGTTCATCTGTTTTGTTTCTTAAATTCCACATATGAGTGAGATCATATGATAATTGTCTTTCTCTGATTGACTTATTTCGCTTAGCATAAAACCCTCTAGTTCCATCAACATTGTTGTAAATGGTAAGATTTCACTTTTTTGATCGCTGAGTAATATTCCATTGCATATCTATATGCCACTTCTTTATTATTCATTTGTCAATGGACATCTGGGCTGTTTCCATAGTTTAGCTATTGTGGACATTGCTGCTATAAACATTGGGGTGCAGGTGCCCCTTTGGATCCCTACATTTGTATCCTTTGTGGTAAATATCTAATAGTGCAATTGCTGGGTTGAAGAACCTCCATAATGTTTTCCAGAGTGGCTGGACCAGCTTGCATCCCCACCAACAGTGCAAGAGGGTTCCCTTTTCTCCTCATCCTCGTCAACATTTGTTGTCTCCTGACTCATTAATTTTAGCCATTCTGACTGGTGTGAGGTGGTTATCTCACTGTGGCTTTGATTTGTATTTCCCTGATGCTGAGTGATGTTGAGCATTTTTTCGAGTCTGTTGGCCATTTGTAGGTCTTCTTTGGAGAAATGTCTGTTGATGTCTTCTGCCCCTTCTTGACTGTATTATTTGTTCCTTGGGTGTTGCCTTTTGACAAGTTCTTTATAGATCTTGGATATTAGCCCTTTATCTGATAAGACATTTGCAAATATCTTCTCCCATTATCTTTTGGTTTTGTCAACTGTTTCTTTTGCTGTACAGGAGCTTTTTATCTCGATGAAGTCCCAATAGTTCATTTTTGCTTTGTTTCCCTTGCCTTTGGAGATGGGTCTAGCAAGAAGTTGGATGGGGTCAAAGAGGTTGCTGCCTGTGTTCTCCTCTAGGATTTTGATGGATTTGATGGATTCCTGTCTCACATTGAGGTCTTTTATCCATTTTGAGTTTATTTTTGTGTACGGTGTAAGAAATGGTCCAGTTTCATTCTTCTACATGTGGCTGTCCAATTTTCCCAACACGATTTGTTGAAGAGACTATCTTTTTTCCATTGGACATTCTTTCCTGCTTTGTCAAAGATTAGTTGACCATAGAGTTGAGGGTCAGTTTGTGGGTTCTCTATTCTGATCCATTGATCTATGTGTCTGGTTTGTGCCAGTACCATACTGTCTTGATGATTACAGCTTTGTAATAGAGCTTGAAGTCTGGAATTGTGATGCTGCCAGCTTTGCTTTTCTTTTTCAACATTCCTCTGGCTATTCGGGGTCTTTTCTGGTTCCATACGAATTTTAGGATTGTTTGTTCCAGCTCTGTGAAAAATGTTGATGGTATTTTGGTAGGGATTGCATTGAAAGTATAGATTGCTCTGGGTAGCATAGACATTTTAACAATGTTTGTTCTTCCAATCCATGAGCATGGAACGTTTTTCCATTTCTTTGTGTCTTCCTCCTCCATTACTTTCATAAGTGTTCTATAGTTTTCAGAGTACAGATCCTTTACATCTTTAGTTAGATATATTCCTAGGTATCTTATGGTTTTTGGTGCAATTATAAATGGTATTGATTCTTAATTTACCTTTCTTCTTTCTCATTGTTAGTGTATAGAAACGCAACTGATTTCTGTGCATTGTTTTTATATCCTGCCATTTTGCTGAATTCCTGTATGAGACCTAGCAATTTTGGGGTGGAGTCTTTTGGGTTTTCCACATAAAGTATCATGTTATCTGTGAAGAGTGAGAGTTTGACTTCTTTGCCAGTTTGGATACCTTTTATTTCTTTTTGTTTTCTGATTGCTGAGGCTAGTACTTCTAGTACTATGTTGAACAACAGTGGTGAGGGTGGATATCCCTGTCGTGTTCTTGACCTTAGGGGAAAGGGTCTCAGTTTTTGAGATATCGATATTTGCTGTGGGCTTTTCATATATGGCTTTTATGATATTGGGGTATGTTCCCCCTATCCCTATACTGTGGAGAATTTTAATCAAGAAAGGATGTTGTATTTTGTCAAATGCTTTTTCTGCATCATTTGGGAGGATCATATGGTTCTTGTCTTTTCTTTTGTTAATGTGATGTATCACGTTGATTGATTTGTGGATGCTGAACCCCTTGCAGCCCAGGAATAAATCCTACTTGGTTGTGGTGAATAATCCTTTTAATGTACTGTTGGAGCCTATTGGCTAGTATTTTGGTGAGAACTTTTATGTTCATGTTCATCAAGGATATTGGTCTGTAATTCCCCTTTTTGGTGGGGTCTTTTTCTGGTTTTGGGATCAAGATGATGCTGGCCTCATAGAATGAGTTTGGAAGTTTTCCTTCTATCTATTTTTTGAAACAGCTTCAGAAGAATAGGTATTAGAGCTTCTTTAAATGCTTGGTAGAATTCCCCTGGGAAGACATCTGGTCCTGGACTTTTGTTTGTTGGGAGATTTTTGATTACTGCTTCAATTTCCTTGCTGGTTATGGGTCTGTTCAGGTTTTCTATTTCTTCCTGTTTTAGTTTTGGTAGTTTATACCTCTCTAGAAATGCACT
This sequence comes from Eumetopias jubatus, assembly GCF_037043125.1. NCBI lineage: Eukaryota > Metazoa > Chordata > Mammalia > Carnivora > Otariidae > Eumetopias > Eumetopias jubatus. The sequence goes on from NW_028274812.1 coordinate 119,152,171, forward strand.
CATTTCTTCCAGATTGCCTAATTTGTTGGCATAGAGTTGCTCATAATATGTTCTTATAATTGTTTGTATTTCTTTGGTGTTAGTTGTGATCTCTCCTCTTTCATTCATGATTTTATGTATTTGGGTCCCTTCCCTTTTATTTTTGATATGTCTGGCTAGGGGTTTATCAGTCTTACTAATTCTTTGAGAGAACCAGCTCCTAGTTTCATTGATCTGTTCTACTGTTCTTTTGGTTTCCATTTCATTGATTTCTGCTCTAATCTTTATTATTTCTCTTCTTCTGCTGGGTTTAGGCTTTATTTGTTGTTCTTTCTCCAGCTTCTTTAGGTGTAAGGTTTGGCTGTGTATTTGAGACTTTTCCTGTTTCTTGAGAAAGACCTGTATTGCTATATACTTCCCTCTTAGGACCACCTTTGCTGCATCCCAAATGTTCTGAACTGTTGTGTTTTCATTATTATATGCTTCCATGAATTTTTAAAAATGCTTCTTTAATTTCCTGGTTGACCCATTCATTCTTGAGTAGGATGTTCTTCAACCTCCATGTATTTGTGTTCCTTCCAAATTTTCTCTGGTGAGTGAGTTCAAGTTTTAAAGCATTGTGGTCTGAGAATATGCAGCGAATAATCTCCATCTTTTGGTACCAGTTGAGACCGGATTTGTGACCCAGTATGTTATCTATTCTGGAGAACATTCCATGTGGACTTGAGAAGAATGTGTATTTTGTTGCTTTAGGATGAAATGCTCTGAATATATCTGTGAAGTCCATGTGGTCCAGTGTGTCATTCAAAGCCCTTGTTTCCTTGTTGATCTTCTGCTTAGATGATCTGTCCATTGTTGTGAGTTGGGTGTTAAAGTCCCCTACTATTATTGTATTATTATCAATATGTTTCTTTAAGTTTTTATTAATTGGTTTATGTAATTGGCTGCTCCCAAGTTAGGGGCATAAATATTTACAATTGTTAAATCTTGTTGGATAGACCTTTAAGTATGATATAGTGTTTCTCTTCATCTCTTATAATAGTCTTTGGTTTAAAATCTAATTTGTCTGCTATAAGGATTGCTACCTCAGCTTTCTTTTGATGTCCATTAGCAAGATAAATGGTTCTCCACCCTCGTACTTTCAGTCTGGAGGTGTTTTTGGGTCTAAAATGAGTCTCTTGTAGACAGCATATTGATGGGTCTTGTTTTTTAATCCAATCTGATACTCTGTGTCTTTTGGTTGGGGCAGTTAGCCCATTTACATTCAAAGTAATTATTGAAAGATATGAATTTAGTGCCATTGCATTGCCTATAAAGTCACTGTTTCTGTAGGTTGTCTCTGTTCCTTTCTGGTCTTTGTTATTTTTGGGCTCTTCGCTTAAAGGATCCCCTTTAATATTTTTTTATAGGGCCGGTTTAGTGTTCACAAATTCTTTTAGTTTCCATTTGTCTTGGAAACTCTTTATCTCTCTTTACATTCTGAATGACAGCCTTGCTGGATAGAGATTCTTGGCTGCATATTTTTCTTTTTTCTTTTTCTTTTTTAAGATTTATTTATTTATTTATTTATTTATTTATTTATTTATTTGACAGACAGAGACATAGCGACAGAGGGAACATAAGCAGGGGGAGTGGGAAAAAGGGAGAAACAGGTTTCCTGCCGAGCAGGGAGCCCGATGTACAGCTCAATCCCAGGACCCTGGGATCATGACCTGAGCTGAAGGCAGATGCTTAATGACTGAGCCACCCAGGTGCCCCTGCATATTTTTCTCATTTAGCACATTGAATATATTATGCCAGTCCTTTCTGGCCTGCCTCAATTCTGAAACAATTTTGCACTGTAGAATATTTTTGGTTGACTTTTTTTTTTCTTTCAGCACTTTGAATATATTGTGCCATTCTCTCCTGGCCTGAAAAGTTTCTGCTGAAAAATATGCTAAGAGTCTTACGGGGTTTCCCTTGTATGTAACATGTTATTTCGCTGTTACTGCTCTAAGATTCTCTACCTGTCTCTAATCTTTGACATTTTAATTATAATATGTCTTACTGTGGGTCTCTTTTAGGCTCATCTTGTTTGGAACTCACTGTAGCACCTGGACCTGGATATATGTTTCCTTCAGATAAATTTTCAGCTATTTCCTTGAATAAGTTTTCTGCTCCTTTCTCTCTCTCTCTATTCTCATTCTGAGACCTCTATGATGTAACTGTTGGCCCGCTTCATGTTGTCCCATAAGTCCCTTAAGCTAACTTTACTTTTTTCTCATCATTTTTTCTTTTTGCTGCTCTGATTGGGTGAGTTACAATGCTCTGTCTTTCAGGTAATTGAAAGACAGAGCATTGTCTTCTTCTTCATCTGCTTCATCTAATCTGCTGTTGAACACCTCTAGTGTATTTTCTTTCTTCTGCTTCATCTAATCTGCTGTTGAACACCTCTAGTGTATTTTTCAGTTTAGTTATTGTACTCTTTAACTCTGTGACTTTTATTTGTGTTTTCTTATATTTTCTCTCCCTGATAAAGTTCTCACTGTGTTCATCCATTCTCCTCCCAAGTTTAGTGAGCATCTTTCTGACCATTATTTTGAACTCTATATCAGGTAAATCACTTATAATTGTTTCTTTAATGTCTTTTTCTCAGGTTTTAAATTATTCTTTTATTTGGAACATATTCTTCTGTTTCTTCATTTTCCTTGATTCTCTGCATTGGTGTTTATGCATAAGATAAAACAGCTAACTCTCTTAATCTTGAAGATTTGGCCTTGTGTAGGAGATGAACCTTATCATTCAACACTGCCTAGCTCTTGGTGGTCCCTCAAACCTTTGTGATTGTCTAAGCAACCTCTTTTATTTTTATGGCTCCCAATAGTTGAGGGTGTGTCAAGACTTGTCTGTGTCCCCTAACAAGGGAGGATCTCAGCACCTAGATTCAGGCTGATTGGAAACCAGACTCTCAGAACAGCTTTTGAAGTCTGCTAATATATCCAGGTCTTTGAGAGCACAAGTGCAAAGACCACTAGCCACCAGAGCCAGGTGATCTACAGGAGTCCCCTGGGTGGGAGCCACAAAAATGGACGTGCCAGATGAGTGAAAAAAAAAAAAAAACAACTCCTTTCTGAGAGATACCAGTGACTTGGAGTGAGGTAGAGGGAGAGTGCAAATATGGCATCTATTGGTCTCTGTCCCTTGAGTGTACCTCAATAGGACCCTAGATATGGGCAAACCAGCTAATCTGTAGCTTGAGGACAAGCAAATAGGCCTCTTTCACAGAAAGACTGATGTGTGTTTCTCTTTTCTAAAAAAATTAGCTGAGCAACTCCTACAACTCCTACCCATAAGGCTACTGTGTCTGTGTGTGATGCCGTGGGGGTGGAATCTGGCCAAGAACCTTATCTCTGTTATAGTCCTATGAGACCTAGGAAAATGAGTTGCCTTGGTCACCAGGAAAACCAGGGAACATCCACAAAAACTGGGGCACCAGAGGTAAAGCACAGGGTACCAGACATGTGAACAAGCTCCTCTCCCAGTAGATACTGGTGCTCTGGATCAGGGTAGAGGGAGAGTACAAAGACAGCTTCATCCTCCAACATCTCTGCAGAGGATTACAGTTGGCCCTTATGTGTCTGTTTATTTTTATTTATTATTTATTTATTTATTTATTTATTTATTTATATTATTACTAGCCTACCCTTCAGGGTTCAGCTATAAAGATAAGCTAATAAGTCTTGTTCATAGAAAGACTGGATGCCTCTCAACTGGCTGCCTTTGTGCTGTGCACTGGGGTGAATAAGTCCTAGTGCATGGGCAATTTAAGAGCCATTTCTCAGTTTACTATAGCCTTGTGGGTCTCATGGACAAAAGCCTAGTTCGTTTCCAAAGTTAAAGGTCTTGGGGGTTCATCTCTTAGATGAAGGTCTTAAAAGTTAAGATGCCTAATGTGATGTTCAAATTCCTCTTTCCTCATGGAGAAGCTCTGTGTTTTGAGTTCCCTCCTGATTGTGGGTTGCTGAGCTTTGAGGTGAGGTTTATGGTGAAATTGTGTGCCAGCCTCTCCAACCCACTTTGAGGTATTTTTTTCTTGTTTGCCTTATGTGTAGGAGTTCCTCAGCTAGTTTTTAAAGAAGAGGACATTGTTCCACATGAAGCTGTAGATTTGGTGTCCCTGGGAAGAGGTGAGCTCAGGATCTTCCCTTGTCACCATCTTGAACTGGATTCATAATGTTAATACTATTGAATTTCTTGAGACTAAATTTATGCTCCAGCATATTGTTCTTCTTGATGAATATTCCAAGTACACTTGAAAGGAATTTGTAGTTTTTCATCATGTAATGTAATGTCCTACAGATGTCAATTAGTTAATTTGATAATTAGTGCTATTCAATTATTTAATATATCTAACTGATTTTTTTTTTAGTTTATTTGTTTTACAATTGCAAAGAGAAGCATTTAAAAATCTCCGATTATGGGAGAGAGGGAAGATTGAAGTGGAGTAGGAGGACCCTAGGCTTGACTTGTCCCACAAATACAACTAGATAAGTATCAAATCATCCTAAATCCCCAGAAATCAACTTGAAGACTGGAAGAACAACTCCACAACTAAAGATAGAGAAGAGGCCACATCAAAGAATGTAGGAAGTGCAAAGATGTGGTTTGGGAGAAACAGATTGTGGCTGCCATGGAGAAGAGGGAGTCACAGTCATGGAGAAGGGTATGAGACAGACTAGCACATAGGGGAGTACACAGGGAAAATGAATTTCCATAACAATTGACTTGGAAAGACAGAGGGGCTGAATGTTGTGAACTCATAACTAGTGGGGCTTAAAGTCTAGAGTTTTAAAGGTCAGTGGGCTTGGCTTGGATAAAGCCCAGAAAGTATTAGGACTGCTCTTAGAAAGAAGGCAGAGCAAATAGCCCATGGACATACAATGTGGAAATAGTGATCTGAAGAGCACTTAGGGTACACAGTGGGGAACTTATTTGGTCATCCTGGAGCATGTCTCAGGGAGGCAGCATTCATGAGAAGACTCTTCCAGGAACAAAGGAACTGACAGGTGCCATTTCCCTCCCCCACCCCTCAGCATAAGCACAGGACCACCTGCAGGAAATAGCACAGAGCTGACACTCACTACCTAACTTGCTTATACCAAGCCCTGTCCCACCATGCTCCTATAGAACTGCCCTTCCCAGTTATACTTGCCTAAGTCCCAGCAGAGTGGACTCCCTCCCTCAAAAGATAGGCCTAAGCCCCTCCTCACACCATGTCTCCTGACTGGGGAGTTTTGTGGAGCCTCAGTTCCAGTGGTGGTGTTACAGCTCTCACTTCACAGGCAGACCAGAGCACACCTACTTAAAACACACCACATTCAGCCTCGGAACTAAACGCTGCTCACAGCAGGCAAAGAAAGCCTCTGCAGATAACTGGCCTAAAGAATAAAGTGGCCAGAATAAAACAGCAGCATGCACACAGCACACACTGGAGACACTCCTGGAAACATCAGGCCCTGGGGAAGAGGGAACACTACATGGCAGGGCCCTAGAGATCCTCTTCTTCATAAGGACATTACCCTCAAGAACAGGAGACACAGCTTTCTTAACTCACAGAAACAGGCACAGAGACACAAACTTATCCAAAGTGCCAAGACAGAGTAATTGATCCCAAATGAAAGAACAAGACAAGACTATGGCCAGAGATCTAAGTGAAACAGATATAAGTAATATGCTTGATGGAGTATTTAAAGCAATGATCATAAGGAAAATCACTGAACTTGAGAAAAGAGTGGGAGACATCAATGAGACTCTAACATAGAGATAAGGAATAACATAGGAAAGATAAAGGGCTCAATAAACAAAATGAGAAACACACTTGATAGAATGAACAGCAGGCTGGAAGAAGTAGAAGAACAAATTAATTACCTAGAAGACAGTAATGGAAAGTGATCAAGCTGAACAAAAGAGAGAAAAGAGAATTATGCAAAACGAGAATAGACTTAGGGAACTCAGTGACTCCATCAAACATAACAACATTTGTGATATAGGAATCCCAGAAGAAGAAGAGAGAGAAAAGGGGCAGAATTTTTTTTGAAGAAATAATGGCTGAAAACTTCCATTGTCTGGGGCAGGAAACAGATACCCATATCAGGAGGCACAGAGAACCCTCAACAAAATTAACAAGAGCAGGTTCACCCTAAGACATAGTGTAATTAAACTGGCAAAATGTGGGAGGGAGGAGCAAGATAGCAGAGGAGTAGGAGACCTAAATTTCCTCTGGTCCCAGGAATTCAGGTAGATAGGGATCAAACCATTCTGAACACCTACGAACTCAACAGGAGATCGAAGAAAAGAATAGCAGCAACTCTCTGAACAGAAAAGCGACCACTTACTGGAAGGTAGGACGTGTGGAGAAGTGAATCCGAGGCGATATTCGGGAGGATAGATGGCGGGGGAGGGGGCCTCCGTCCACCACTTCTGGCAAGTGATAGAGCAGCAGAGCACAAAATCGGAAATTTTAGAAGTCGGCTCTGCTGAGGGACGTCACTCCAGTGGCTAAGTGGGAGGTGGAACCCTCGCTGGGACAGTGTGGTCTCAGGACCCTCGGGGTCACAGAAAGACCGGGGGTGCCTGAGTGCGGCAGAGCTCCCAGGTATCGGAGAAGGGAAGCCGGCTGCACAGACGGAGCTGAAGCGCGGGCTCTCAGCTCGGGGTTGCCATAAACCGTGATCTTTGGCACAGTTGGGCCACTGCTCTTCCAGCAGGGACCCAACAAGCGGGGGATCCGGGGAGACTCCCCTTCCTCCCCCGGGGAGGAGCAGGGCGGGAGTGCACTGCAGGGATCTGCTGGGTTTGGAGACTCCACACCCAGTCGGGTGCCAGAGATAGAAATGCTCGGTCACAGGCCGGGTGAGCACGAAGTGCGGCCGGAGACCGGGGAGACAGGAGTGACTGAGTGCTTTTCTCTGGGGGCTCACTGAGGAGTGGGGCCCCAAGTTCTTGGCTCCTCTGGGACGGAGATTGGGAGGCCACCATTTTCCCTCTCATCCTCCAAAGCTGTATGGAAAGCTTGCAAGGAACAAAAGCTCCCGAGAGCAAACCTGAGCTGATTACTTAGCCTGGACCAGCAAGGGCGGGGCAATTCCGCCTCCAGCAAAGATATTTGGGAAGATCAAGAACAGCCAGCCAAGACAAAGTTTACCAATCAATGAGAACGGCAGAACTCCAGCGCTAGGGGAATACTGTATAGAGAATTCATGGCTTTTTTCCCAAGATTCTTTAGTCTTTCAAAGTTAATTTTTTCTTTAACTTTCTTTTTTTTTGAATTTTTCTTTTTCCCTTTTTCAACCATCTTATCAATCCCTTTTTAAAAAAATCTTTTTTAATTTTCATTTTTAGAGTCATATTCTATCCCTTCATAGTAGTTAACCTTATTTTTGCTAATATATATATATTGTTATTCTCTCTAAAATTTTGGGATACAGTGTCTTCTAACAGACCAAAATATACCCTAAATCTCTAGTGTATGGTTTTGTTCTAGCCTTCTGCCTGATCACATTCTCTCCCTTTTTTTTTTTAAATCCTCTACTTTCTTTTTTCAACCAACTTATTATCTTATCAATTCCTTTTATAAAATCTTTTGTAATTTTCATCTTTACAGTCATATTCCATCCCTTTGTCATATTTACCCTTATTTTTGTACATATATAAATTTTTCTTTCTTTAAAATTTTGGGAGGCACTTTCTTCTAACAGACCAAAATGTGCCCCAAATCTAGTGTGTGGCACTGATGTATGCACCAGCCTGATCATATTTGATCATAGTCTGTTTCTTTTGTTTATTTGTTTGTTTTTATCTTTTTTTTCTTTCCCTTTCTTTTCCCCCAGCTTCAGGTCTCTTCTGATTTATTTAGTGTATATTATTCTGGGGTTGTTGTTACCATTTTAGCATTTTGTTCTCTCATTCATCTATTCTCCCCTGGACAAAAAACAAGACAGAAGAAAAATCACCTCAGAAAAAAAAAGAACAAGCGGCAGTACCAACTGCCAGGGACCAAATCAATATGGACATTAGTAAGATGTCAAAACTAGAGTTCAGAATGACGATTTTAAAGATGCTTAGCTGCGTTTGAAAAAAGCATGGAAGATATTAGAGAAACGCTTTCTGGAGAAATAAAAGAACTAAAATCTAACCAAGTCGAAATCAAAAAGGCTATTGATGAGGTGCAATAAAAAAAGGAGGCTCTAACTGCTAGGATAAATGAGGCAGAAGAGAGAATTAGTGATATAGAAGACCAAATGATGGAAAATAAAGAAGCTGACAAAAAGAGAGATAAACAACTACTGGATCACGAGCCAGAATTTGAAAGACAAGTGATACCATAAGATGAAACAATATTAGAATAATTGGGATCCCAGAAGAAGAAGAAAGAGAGAGAGGAGCAGAAGGTATATTGGAGCAAATTATAGCAAAGAACTTCCCCGGTTAAGGGAAGGAAACAGGCATCAAAATCCAGGAGGCATAGAGAACACTGCTCAAAAATCAATAAAAATAGGCCAACACCCTGACATCTAATAGGAAAACTTACGAGTCTCAGAGACAAAGAGAAAATCCTGAAAGCAGCTCGGGAGAAGAGGTCTGTAACCTACAATGGTAGAAACATTAGATTGGCAGTGGACATATCCACAGAAACCTGCCAGGCCAGAAAGGACTGGCATGATATATTCAGAGAACTAAACAAGAAAAATATGCAGCCAAGAATATTATATCCAGCTAGGCTGTCATTGAAAATAGAAGGAGAGATAAAAATCTTCCAGGACAAACAAAAATTAAAGCAATTTGCAAACAGGAAACCAGCCCTATAAGAAATATTGAAAGGGGTCCTCTAAGCAAAGAGGGAGCCTAAACAGTAATATAGACCAGAAAGGAACAACAATACAATAATAGTGGGGGACTTTAACACCCCCCTCACTGAAATGGACAGATCATCTAAGCAAAAGATCAACAAGGAAATAAAGACTTTAAACGACACACTGGACCAAATGGACTTCACAGATGTATTCAAAACATTCCATCCCAAAGCAACAGAATACACATTCTTCTCTAGTGCCCATGGAACATTCTCCAGAAGAGATCACATCCTAGGTCACAAATCAGGTCTCCACCGGTACGAAAAGATTGGGATCATTCCCTGCATATTTTCAGGCCACAGTGCTTTGAAACTAGAACTCAATCACAAGAGGAAAGTCAGAAAGAACTCAAATACATGGAGGCTAAAGAGTAGCCTACTAAAGAATGAATGGGTCAACCAAGAAATTAAAGAGGAATTAAAAAAATTCATGGAAACCAATGAAAATGAAAACACAACTGTTCAAAATCTTTGGGATGCAGCAAAGGCAGTCCTAAGAGGAAAGTATATAGCAATACAAGCCTTTCTCAAGAAACAAGAAAGGTCTCAAATACACAACGTAACTCTACACCTAAAGGAGCTGTAGAAAGAACAGCAAAAAAAGCTTAAACCCAGCAGGAGAAGAGAAATAATAAAGATCAGAGCAGAAATCAATGAAATAGAAACCAAAAGAACAGTAGAACAGATCAACAAAACTAGGAGCTGGTTCTTTGAAAGAATTAACAAGATTGATAAACCCCTGGCCAAACTTATCAAAAAGAAAAGAGAAATGACCCAAATCAACAAAATCATGAACGAAAGAGGAGATCACAACCAACACCAAAGAAATACAAACAATTCTTAGAACATATTATGAGCAACTCTATGCCAGCAAATTAGATCACCTGGAAGAAATGGGTGCATTCCTAAAGATGTATCAACTACCAAAACCGAACCAGGAAGAAATAGAAAACCTGAACAGACTTATAACCACTAAGGAAATTGAAACAGTCATCAAAAATCTTCCAACAAACAAAAAAAAAGCACAGGGCCAGATGGCTTCCCCGGGGAATTCTACGAAACATTTCAAGAAGAATTAATACCTAGTCTCCTGAATCTGTTCCAAAAAATAGAAATGGAAGGAAAACTTCCAAACTCGTTTTATGAGGCCACCATTACCTTGATCCCCAAACCAGACAAAGACCCCATCAAAAAGGAGAATGACAGACCAATATCCTTGATGAACATGGATGCAAAAATTCTCACCAAAATACGAGCCAATAGGATCCAATAGTACATTAAAAGGATTATTCACCACGACCAAGTGGGATTTATCCCTGGGCTGCCAGGTTGGTTCAAAATGCGCAAATCAATCAATGTGATACAATACATTAACAAAAGAAAGAACAAGAATCATATGATCCTCTCAGTAGATGCAGAAAAAGCATTTGACAAAGTACAGCATCCTTTCTTGATCAAAACTCTTCATACTATAGGGATAGAGGGTACATACCTCAATATCATAAAAGCCATCTATGAAAACCCACAGCGAATATCATTCTCAACGGGGAAAAACGGAGAGATTTCCCCCTAAGGTCAGGAACGTGGCAGGGATGTCCGCTATCACCACTGCTATTCAACATAGTATTAGAAGTCCTAGCCACAGCAATTAGACAACAAAAAGAAATCAAAGGCATCCAAATTGGCAAAGAAGAAGTCAAACTCTCACTCTTTGCAGATGATAATGATACTTTATGTGGAAAACCCAAAAGACTCCACCCCCAAACTGCTAGAACTCATACAGGCATTCAGTAAGGTGGCAGGCTATAAAATCAGTACACAGAAATCAGTGGCATTCCTTTACACCAACAACAAGACAGAAGAAAGAGAAATTAAGGAGTCGATCCCATTTACAATTGCACCCAAAACCACAGGATACCTAGGAATAAATCTAACCAAAGAGGCAAAGAATCTATACTCCGAAAACTATAAAATACTCCTGAAAGAAATTGAGGAAGACACAAAGAAATGGAAAAACGTTCCATGCTCATGAATTGGAAAAAAAAATATTGTGAAGATATCAATGCTACCTAGAGCAATCTACACATTCAATGCAATCCCCATCAAAATACCATCCACTTTTTTCAAAGAAATGGAACAAATAATCCTAAAATTTGTATGGAACCAGAAAAGACCCCGAATAGCCAGAGGAATGTTGAAAAAGAAAAGCAAAGCTAGTGGTGTCACAATTCTGGTGTTGGGAAAACTGGACAGCCACATGCAGAAGAATGAAACTGGACCATTTCCTTACACCACACACAAAAATAGACTCCAAATGGTTGAAAGACCTCAATGTGAGACAGGAGTCCATCAAAATCCTGAAGGAGAACACAGGCAGCAACCTCTTTGACCTCAGCTGCAGCATCTTCTTCCTAGAAACATCACCAAAGGCAAGGGAAGCAAGGGCAAAAATGAACTATTGGGACTTCATCAAGATAAAAAGCTTTTGCACAGCAAAAGAAACAGTCAACAAAACCAAAAGACAACCGACAGAATGGGAGAAGATATTTGCAAATGACCTATCAGATAAAGGGGTAGTATCCAAAATCTATAAAGAACTTCTTAAACTCAACAACCAAAGAACAGATGATCCAATCAGGAAATGGGCAGAAGACATGAACAGACATTTTTTCCAAAGAAGACATCCAAATGGCCAACAGACACATGAAATAGTGCTCAACATCGCTCGGCATCAGGGAAATCCAAATCAAAACCTCAATGAGATAGCACCTCACACCAGTCAGAATGGCTAAAATTAACAAGTCGGGAAATGACAGATGTTGGCAGGGATGTGGAGAAAGGGGAACCCTCCTACACTGTTGGTGGGAATGCAAGCTGGTGCAGCCACTCTGGAAAACAGTATGGAGGTTCCTCAAAAAGTTGAAAATAGAGCTCCCATATGATCCAGCAATTGCACTACTGGGTATTTACCCCAAAGATACAAATGTAGGGATCGAAGGGGTACATGCACCCCGATGTTTATAGCAGCAATGTCCACAATAGCCAAACTGTGGAAAGAGCCAAGATGTCCATCGACAGATGAATGGATAAAGAAGAAGTGGTATATATATACGATGGAATATTATGCAGCCTTCAAAAGGAATGAGATCGTGCCATTTGTAATGACGTGGATGGAACTGGAGAGCGTTATGCGGAGTGAAATAAGTCAATCAGAGAAAGACATGTATCATATGACCTCACTGATATGAGGAATTCTTAATCTCAGGAAACAAACTAAGGGTTGCTGGCATCGTGGGTGGTAGGAGGGATGGGGTGGCCGGGTGATAGACATTGGGGAGGGTATGTGCTATGGTGAGCGCTGTGAATTGTGCAAGACTGTTGAATCACATCTGTACCTCTGAAACAAATAATACAATATATTTAAAAAGAAGAAGAAGAAGAAAAAGAAGAAGAAGAAGAAAAAGAAGAAGATAGCAGGAGAGTGAGAATGAAGAGGGGAAATCGGAGGGGGAGACAAACCATGGAGACTATGGACTCTGAAAAACAAACCGAGGGTTCTAGAGGGGAGGGGCATAGGAGGATGTGTTAGCCTGGTGATGGGTATTAAAGAGGGCACGTTCTGCATGGAGCACTCGGTGTTATACACAAACAATGAATCATGGAACACTACATCAAAAACTAATGATGCAATATATGGTGATTAACATAACAATAAAAAATTAAAAAAATAATTAATCTACTGCTGGCTGCTGGTTAGCCACTCTCAACTCCTAGAGGTCAGTTGCAGTTTATTTCCATGTTGCCCTCTTGCAGGCCATCTGGCGACATGGAGTTTACTTCAAAGCCAGCAAAGAAAGGTCTCTTTCTCTGGCATGCTAAAATGAAGCCTAATACGACAAAACACAATCACAGATTGACCTCTCATCAACTTTGCCCGATTACATCCAAATCAAGCGAATGGCATCCTATCACATTTGCCATATAACATAACCTTGTTAAACACGCGATCTGTCATCTTTGCCATATTATACTGGTTAGAAGCAAGTCAGAATTCCTTTTAACTTTCCAGGGAGGAGATTATACAAGGGCGTGACCCATTGGGGGTCCCCTTCGAGTGTGACCCTAATGCTCCAGGTTCCTCCCACATGCAGAATAACAAATCTCATTCCATTACAGCACCAGCTCAAGGCCCCACATCTCATCATCTAACTCAGATCCAGGTGAGAATGAGGCCCCTGGTTGTAATCCATTAGGTACAACTCCTGGGGGACAATTTCTTTTCATCGGTGGACCTGTGAAACCAGAGACAAGTTATCTGCCTCCAATATACCCAACTTACAATCCTGGGGCAGGCACAGGATAACTGCTCTAAGTTTTCTTGTTCAAAAAGGGGGAAAGTGGAAGGTGAAAAGGAGTCACTAATCCATGGCACTTCTGAATTCCACTTGGGAAAACTCCAGCCAGAGTTCCTTGATTACATTTCAAAGACTGGGAATAATCCATGTTCTCATTTTCACAGATGCGCACTGGGGAAGGCCCGTATCCCTTCCCAGAAAGTGGCAGTCCACCAGCTGTTATTTCCCTGACTGGTCCTCAGTGGCTCTGTTTTCTCTCTGGGATTCTTGGTTCTGTCCTCTGAGTCATCCTTTTTTCATGGAAGGTGGCACTGTTTGCGGGTGAGTAGCTTCATCAGACTGTTTCCTGCCAATGGCATTAGGGAAGCCTCATAGTCTCCTTTCATTTTGTACTTTCTCCCTTTGCTCCATGCAGCAGTATTTTTTCAAAACTTGTCTTTTGTGAATTTTATGGGCATTCACTCCAAAGACACAAGCCACATCTACTGATCTTTTCAAGTCAATCACTTCTCTGTGTTGGCCACGGCTGAGCTGTTTGAGAGATGACACCTGAGTGGAGTGGTGAGGCACATCTTGAAGCTATTGAGAGGACCCTTTGTGGGACTGAATTTTCTAGCCATTTGATCTTTCCAAACTGCGTCTGCCACAGTGATACAACAATTGATACAGAGGACAGGCAAAGGGGAAACATGTATATGGGAATCCTTAAAGGAGAGAGGAAAGACTAAGATAACATTAAAATGGTTTCATTTTAAACTGCTTTCATTTTTGGGATGCCTGGGTGGCTCAGTCAGTTAAGCGTCTGCCTCCAGCTCAGGTTGTGATCCTGGGGCTCCGGGCCAAAGCCTTCCATCAGGCTCCTTGCTCAGTGGGAAGCCTGCTTTTCCCTCTGCCTGCCGCCCCCACCCCCCACCGCTTGTTCGCACAGGCTGTCTTTCTCTGACAAAACCTTAAAAAAAAAAAACCAACAAAACAATATCCCAAACCTTGCTTTCATTCTTGAAGGCAATGAGAGAGCATTCTTTTTAAAATAATTTTAAAATTTTTAATTAATTAACATATAAAGTATTATTGGTTTCAGAGTTACAAGTCTGTGATTCATCAGTCTCATATAATACCCAGTACTCACTGTGAGGGAGCATTCTTAAAACAGGTGTAGAAGCACTAAGCAGTTATCAGTTATACTGCTCAGGTAATGGTCTCAGCTACCTTGAGTCACACAAAATTGAGAAAATATATTGAGGACGTTCTAAACAGCAAGCTCCAATTGCTGCACAATAAATGTAGAAGAGAATATAATTAAAGAAATAATAGAAGACCCTTTCCTGAGTTAAAGGAGGACTTTAGTCTTTGGATGGGTAAGATTCATGTAACTTAAAGGCATCAAGCAGGAATAATGAAAATATACAAATAGTTACATATGCAGCAATGAAATTGTTTGATTACAAGATCAGAAGCAAAAGAAAAACAATGATATTTAAAATTGATCTCACAGCTTTTAGAAAGGAAATAAATAAGCTAACTACCAAATAGTTTATACATAAAAGGACAGGAACTAGGCAGAAACAGATTTCTTATCTGAAATATCAGAAGGCAGAAACAATGAAGAAAAAAGGTGAATGCAGGAAGCTGGGTGTTGCAGGAAAGGCAGTGTAAGAGAGTTGGTTTGGGATAGGGAGATGGAAGAAGAGAGACAAAGGAGGGAGAAGAAAATCTGAGCAGAAACTACGAAGAATGGGTAGAAGGAAAGGGATTGCTAACAAAGGTGTTATTTTTAAAACTTGCCCTCTGTGGCATGATTCAAAACTCTCATTGACACACCCTCAAAGACCTAAATTACATTTCAAAAATTTGGGGGTATGTATCTTGTTTTTCTTCTGATGTAAAATTATGCTAAAACACATCCATTCTACTGGAAGTTCAAGATCCCTCTTGACCGTCCTATAAGAGTGATAACTATAAGCATATTAATTGGGTTGCGAATACCAGCAGGTGGAGACTCTGCACTTTAGAAGTTCAAGGCAAGCTGTGGCTTTCCCTTCCTCCTCTCATCTTGCACAGATTTGGACTGGGAAAGGCCAGCATTCCTTCCTAGAGGGTGGCTGCCTGGCCAGCTCTTATTTCCCTGATCATTCCTTCCATGATTCCAAAATATGATGCTATCTGAGATGTGGTTTTAGATGTTTGAGAAACAAAGAAGCATGAAATGGAGCCGAACTTAAAGCCTGCTTTTGGCTGAATACTGGGTAGCTCTGTCTTTTACATGTTCTAACAGGTAAGAGATCGCTACTATGAAATTGCATGCTTTAAAAAAAGAAACCTTCGCTGTTTCCACTTCAGTGCAAGCTGCTATTCTTTTTCACATTGAGCTTTCATTACCTTCTGCATTATCTAATGCATTCATTCCTGATACTTCAGAGAGTGATATTTTATTTTAAAGTTATATTCAAAATTATCAGAAGAATACATGTATATAGTTTTTAAATTAAACAATAGCATTGTATTTTAATAAAACAGGATCCTTCCATGCCTCCCTTTCCCTCCAAGGGAACATATATACACATATGTATAATCAAGATGGTATCCATACATTCCTATTTTATTGGGTGTTTTGAAATAAGTGGACTCTGAATTATGCCAAATGCTTTTTTTGTGGGGAGAATCTAAGGATCAATGAATTCATAAGGATTAAAATCATACAAAGTTTGTTCATTGACCAAAATGAAATTAAATCAGAAATCATTGCTTAATCTTGGGAAACAAACTGAGGGTTGCTGGAGTGGTGGGGGGTGGGAGGGATGGGGTGGTTGGGTGATAGACACTGGGGAGAGTATGTGCTATGGTGAGTGCTGTGAATTGTGTAAGACTGTTGAATCACAGACCTGTACCTCTGAAACAAATAATATGTTAAAAAAAAAAAGAAGAAGAAGAAGATAGCAGGAGGGGAAGAATGAAGGGGGGGAAATCTGAGCGGGAGACGAACCATGAGAGATGATGGACTCTGAGAAACAAACTGAGGGTTCTAGAGGGGAGGGGGGCGGGGGGATGGGTTAGCCTGGTGATGGGTATTAAAGAGGGCACGTACTGCATGGAGCACTGGGTGTTATATGCAAACAATGAATCATGGAACACTACATCAAAAACTAATGATGTAATGTATGGTGATTAACATAACATAATAATAATTTTAAAAAAAGATGTGAAAGGAAAAGAGGAAAAAAAGAAATCAGTGCAAAAATGTATTACCAAATATTTGTAAACCAAAAAACACACTTCTTCTGAATAAACCATGGGGTCAGAGGAGAAATCAGAAGAAGATTAAGAAAGTATTTTGAGATGAATGAAATAAAACATAATATATCACAATTTATGCAATGCATGTAAATCATTTGTAATCCTATGGACGATTACAGGGTTAAATGCTTATACTAGAAATGAGGAAAGATCTCAAATCAATAGACTAAAATTCTACCTTAAAAAACTGGAAAATTGGATAGAAACTGAAGCCCAAATTAAGCAGAAGAAAGGAAATCATAAAGATCAGAGTAGAAATCAATGGCACGAAATCAGAAAAATAATAGAGAAAATCAATGGTGCAAAAATATAATTCCTTGGGAAGGTCAGTAAACTTGATAAACCTCTAGTGAGACTGATCAGGAAGGAAAGAGATAAAACATAATTTACAAATATTAAGAATGAGAGAGGGACATCATTATAGATTGTGCAGAAATTAAAATTATAATAAAAAGAATATATCAAAAGCTTTATCCTTAAAAATTGGACCACTTAGATGACATAGGAACACTCCTTGAAAAATACAAACTACAAAAGGTCACTTAAGAAAGTGGTTTAATCTAGGGGCGCCTGGGTGGCTCAGTTGGCTAAGCATCTACCTTTGGCTCAGGTCATGATCCCAGGGTCCTGGGATTGAGACCCGTGTCGGGCTCCCTGCTCGGCGGATAGTCTGTTTCTCCCTCTCCCTCTGCTCCTCCCCATGCTTGTGCTCTCCCGTTTTCTCTCTTTCTCAAATAGATAAAATAAAATCTTAAAAAAAAGAAAGTGGTTTAATCTAAATAACATTCAAAAAATCAACCAGTATAATTCACCATACTATCAGACAAAAACAACAAAAATTATCCACTTGATTAATACAAAAACATATTTGATAAAATCCAACACCTATTCATGATAGACACTTTTAGTAAGCTAGGAATAAGAGGAAATTTTCTCAGTCTGACCAGGCTCATCTAAGAAAAACCTACTGCTAGCATGAAACTTACTGGTGAAAGAATAAATGCTTTCCCCCTAAGACTGAGACTAAGGCAAAAATTTCTGCTCTCACCACTTCTAGTCAATATAATATTGAAGGTTCTCCCCAGGGCAAAAGCAAGAAAAGGAATAAGGGTCGTGCCAATTGGAAAGGACAGAATAAAACTATATTACAGGTAACATGATTAACTCTATAAATAGGAATTGACTAACTTTTTCTATAAAGGGCCAGATAGTGAACATTGTAGGGTTTGTAGTCTAAAAGATAAAATCAAGATATTATGTTGATACTCAATCATCCATCATGAAGTCATCCTTAGCCCATACAATGTAGTCCATAGATGGCACAAAAAACAGTAGTTGCCTGCATTTGTTTGCTGGCCATAGTTTGTCAATTTCTTTTTTTTTTAAGATTTTACTTGTATTCCAGTTATCATACAGTGTAATATTAGTTTCATTTGTACAACATAGTGATTCAACACTTCCATACAACACCAGGTACTCACCACATAAGTGCACTCCTTAATCCCCATCCCCTATTTATTTATATTCTGATTTTTCTTTTTTGTGCATTTTAATTGAAATTTTAGTTAGTTAACATACAGTGTAATATGAGTTTCAGGCGTACAACATAGTGATTCAACAATTCTATACATTGCTCAGTGCTCATCATGACAAGTGTACTCTTTAATCCCCATCCCCTATTTATTTATATTCTGATTTTTCTTTTTTGTGCATTTTAATTGAAATTTTAGTTAACATACAGTGTAATATGAGTTTCAGGCGTACGACATAGTGATTCAACAATTCTATACATTGCTCAGTGCTCATCACGACAAGTGTACTCTTTAATCCCCATCCCCTATTTCATCCATCTCCCCACCCACCTCTCCTCTGGTCACCGTTAGTTTGTTCTCTATATTTGAGAGTCAGTTTCTATCTTTATTTTTTTCTTTAACGTTTGCTCATTTGTATGTATTTATTTATTTATTTTCATCTTCTTATTTAAATTCAATTCCTATAATAAAACATCTATAGACTCTACAAAAGAAATGCAGTATAAGGAAAAAGTGAGTCTGGCAAGGTTGCTGGATATGTGTTCAATAAAGGTGATCAATTTTATTTCTTATGTTTGCAGTAAATAATCAAAATTTGAAATGTATAATTTTTATTTACAATAGCATCAAAAATATAAAACACTCAGGAATAAACTTGACAGAAGATGAGTACAACCTATATACCGAAAACTAGAAAGCATTACAGAGAAATTAAAGAACACCTAAGTAAATGGAGACATATACCATGTTCAAGAACTGTAAGAATCAACATTGCTAATATATAAATTCTTTTCTAATTGATGTGTAACTTCAACACAATTGCAATTCAGATCCATACAGACTTTATTGAAGAAATTAATCAACTTATATGGAAATGCAAAGGACAAAGGACACAGAATAGCAAAAGTAATTTTAAAAAAGGATAAATTTGGAGGGTTTATACCTTTATACCTTATACGTTAAAAAATTATAAGATATTTTAGAAAGGATTTTATTTATTCATTTGAGGGAGAGAGAGTGCACACAAAAGGGGGAGAGGGGCAGAGAGAGAGGGAGAAGCAGACTCCCCACTGAGCAGGGAGCCTGATGTGGGGTTCAATCCCAGGACCCTGAGATCATGACCTGAGCCGAAGGCAGATGCTAAACTGACTGAGCCACCCAGGCGCCCCTAAGATGTTTTTAGATAGCTACAACAAGACAGTGTGATATGAGTGTAAAGATAGATATATAGACAGATGGAACAGAATAGAGATTCCAGAAATAGTCCCCTATGTATATAATCAACTTTTGACAAAGGTGCCTAGGCAATTCAATGGGGAAAATGATAATCTTTATAACAAATCGTCCTGGGACAATTAGATAATCTACAAACAAAAAGTGAACCTAGACCCTTGTCTCATGCTTAGTAGATACCAGCCATTATAATAAGTACTTAGAATACAGAAATATCCACCTAGACTTTGTCCTTAGTGAACTGGCAGAAAAGAGCTTAATCAGCAACAACGATGCAAATTTGTTACTATACAAAAATGAACTAAAAATGGATCATAGTCTTAAACATAATGTGAAAACTATAAAAATTCAATAAGAAAACATGGGAGAAAATCTCAGTGTCTTCAGGTTAGGCAAAGATTTTGTAACTAACAAATAAAAAGCACAAATTATAAAAGAAAAATCAATAAGTTGGACTATATCAGAATTAAAAACTGTTTTCCAGAGATACAATTATAAAAATAAAAAGGCAAGGGCACCTGGGTGGCTCAGTCGTTAAGCATCTGCCTTCGGCTCAGGTCATGATCCCAGGGTCCTGGGATCGAGCCCCACATCGGGCCCCCTCCTTGGCAGGAAGTCTGCTCTCCCTCTCCCACTCCCGCTGCTTGTGTTCCTGCTCTCGCTATCTCTGTCTCTGTCAAATAAATAAATAAAATCTTAAAAAAAAAAAAAGGCAAGCCACAGAGTGGGGAAAAATATTTACAAACATCTGATAAAGAACTTTTATCTTTAATACATAAAGAACATTTATAATTCAGTAATAAGAGGAAAAGCAACCAATTAAAAATGGCCAAAAGATTTGAAAAATACTTCCATCAAAGAAGATATACAGATGGCAAATAAGCACGTGAAAAATGTTCAACATCATAGGCCATTATAACAACTCAAATTAAATTCACAACAAAATACCATTATGTTCTCTTTGGAATAGCTAAAATTAAAAAGTGTGACTGTACCAAGTGCTGGCAAGGATGTGAAACAGCTAGAACTCTCTTCCACTGCTGGTAGGATGTAAGTTGGCACAAAAATCACTTTAGAAAATAGTTTGGCAGCTTTTAAAAAAAATAAACAAAACATACCCTATTTTTTAAAGCATTCAATTCTTAACTATTTGCTCAAGAGGAAATATATATACATACAAATACTTCTACAGAATATTTATAGAAGATTTATTTGTAATAGCCAAAAACTTGAAACAACCCAAATATCCATCAACAGATGAATGGATAAAGAAATTATGGTATATATCTAATGAAATATACCTCAACAATAAAAAGGAAGGAATCATTAATATATGCAACAAGATGGTTGAATCTCAAAATTATTATACTAAATGAAAGAAGAAAGAAAAAAGAGTTCTTGTATGATTTCATTTATCTAAAATTTTAGAAAATACAAACTGATGTACAGAGAAAGAAAGCAGTTAGTGATTGCATGGGGATTGGGGGTGGGGATTGTTTACAGAGTCACAAGTTTTAGGGATGATGGGTATGTTCACTATCTTGGTTGTGGTGATGGCCTTAAGGGTGTATACATATGTCAAAACTCATGAAACTGTTCAGTTTATATTTTTAAAGATTTATTTATTGATTTGAGAGAGAGAGGGAGAGCAAGGGGAGGGGCAGTGGGAGAGTGAGAGAGAGAATCCTCAAACAGACTCCCCACTGAGCACAGAGCCTGGTGTGAGGCAGGGCTCCATCCCGGACCCTGAGATCATGACCTCAACTGAAACCAAGAGTGGGATGCTCAACCGACTGAGCTACCCAGGCACCCTGAAATTATTCACTTTTAATATGAGCAGTTGATTGTATGTCAGTTATATATCAATACAGCTGTAAAGAGAGAGAGAGAAAATCTAGAAACCTATCTAGGAACAGGGTATATTGTTCCATTTATCTGTATTTTCTATGGACCTCTATTAAATTTCTTAATTTTTCCATGATTCTCTCCATATACTTAATTTCATTTTTTGATATTTTACTTTTTATTTCTATTACAAATAGAAAAATTTCTGCAATTTCTTTCATGTTTGGTGGTTATAAGCCAATATTCTTGTCTATATTCACTATACTGTGCATTAGATCTCCAGGACGTATTTATCTACTAGTTGCAAGTTTGTATCCTTAAACAATATCTCTCCTATTTCTCCAAATATATTTTTCTTATCTGCCTTCTTTGTGATTGACTCTTCCAGAGGCATGTGATGCCACCTCCCATCTGCAGAAGAGCTTTTTGTCATCACCGTTGTGGCTGCTGAGGTTCTGTGTGTATCAAAGAGGTCAAGATTGTAGGCTAGTGCATTCCATTGTATTTGAATGATCCTTGTTCCATCATTGCCCTGATCCTGGTGCTAGAAAGTAGCTCTGTTATATTTCCAAACTGTATATTCAGTAGCATTTATGTAACAGTTGCCTCCACATAACAAGAAAATGTTCTATGATAAAAGGAATGATCAGAGAAAAGAGTAAAGTGTATTAGAAAGTTCACTACAAAATGAAGAGACAAGTGTGGTGACAGAGAACATGAGTACAGTGGTTATTTTTGCCCATCTATGCTTGCTGATAGTTCCATGTGGTCAACTCTTTCAAGCTCAATGGATTTGGATTTACTATAAGTCTTAGAATATGGGACCTCTTTTCAGTAACTCTTTTACTATAGGACCTCACAGATGTTTGTAATTCCTAATGATAACCCATTTTTTTGGTATGTTTATTTTATGTGCTGTTTCCCCATAATTGCAGCTCTTGGCTTCTTGTTGACCTTCTTAGTAATTCAGTCCGCTAAAGACAAATGATGCTGCTTCACACCTACTTCTCTCATTGGCTGGAGAGGCGACCATTATCCTTGAAAACAACTCCTGTAAAGTCTCTTTGTCATCAATGTCTTTACTTAAGTCTTAGAATTGAGCGTTAGCTCTAAGTGTCAGAGTTTGGGGGAAGGAATTAGTTGTAGGAAGCCCCTTTGTGTGTACGTGTATCTTCCCTGCCCTTGCCTCTACAACATTGTCCTAATCTCAAAGGGAGATGATAGGATCAGCAATAGGATGAGGGGACAGATACCACTTCAGATCTTGAAGTCACAAATCAGGTCACTGATCTCAAACTAGGGGTGGACTGGCACTAGGAAGTATTGCAAGAAATAAATGAGTATAAATACCCGGAGCTCAGTGTGTTTCCCAGTTGGGAAATCCAGGACAGAATTCTTGCATAAGGGCTCACGTGAACATCAGAGTCTAATGAAATCATTTATAACCCAGCTGTGTCCCTGGTCCTGGCTCTAATCAATGAAAATTTATTAGAGACCAGACTCATTGATGAGTAGCTGATTCTTATAGTTTCTAGGTCAATAAAGATTGCATGGTATACTAGTGGATTGGAAGGAAAGAGGACTGGGGGTAGGGGAAGTGTGCACAGGTGCCTCCCCAGTTGTTTGGGGGCTAATATATTTTCTCAGGGAACCTAAGGGAATGGTAGAACTCTAGTACAAAGTGACTGCTATTATTGTATTTTTTGGTTTCTATTATTCTATTTTTATTATTGAGGGCTTACTATATGCCTAGGACCTTTCTATTTACTTTTTGATTATTGGCTCACTGAGTCCTTACAACAGGCTTTTGAGGAGGTATGATAATCATTGTTCACAGTTACAGATGAGGAAACTGGTGCAGGGGAGTTCACTGGTGTGCTGTGGCAACATTAGTCAAGAGGAACACCACAGTTCAAACATAGGCAGTATGGTTCCAGAGGGGCATGCATGCTTAGCCGTCATGCAACACTGCCTCTCATAGCTCCTGGGCCAGTCTTCATGATCCCCACTTCCATTAGTCAAAAGAGGTAGATGAATATGAGTCTCTCTAGATCTTCCTTCACTCATCCCTATCCAGGACCAGCCCTCTCTCAGGAGATAGAAATTTGCACTGTTGTTGCTGACTAAGTTCTTTTCTGCCAGATCACTAATGGGCAAGGTCTGGGTGGACATCTCTGTGTTCTCAGTACTTATTATAATGCCTGAAATCTATGAAGTAGATGCCTAGTAAATAAAAATAAATAATTTATAAATAAGCATCCACACATAGGCTTGGCTGTATGAATGCATACTGTACGGAATCTGCACAGGTTAGAACCCTGGAACTTGGGGCGCCTGGGTTGCTCAGTCGTTAAGTGTCTGCCTTCGGCTCAGGTCATGATCCCGGGGTCCTGGGATCGAGCCCCGCGTCGGGCTCCCTGCTCCGCAGGAAGCCTGCTTCTCCCTCTCCCACTCCCCCTGCTTGTGTTCCCTCTCTCGCTGTGTCTCTCCCTGTCAAATAAATAAATAAAATCCTAAAAAAAAAAAATAAAAGACCCCTGAAACTATCTTTATCTTATGTACACGTTTTACGAACCGTTGTCCTTTGTGGCTAGTAAAACTTATCTTCTCACAGCAAGACAAGTAATTGTGGTCATTTCCAGCTGAGAGGGGAAGGGCCTGTATGGGCTCCAGGATGAGGGGAATACTTTGGACAATTCTCTTCTTCCATAGAAGAGTGTGCCCTGTCCTCGTCAGCGTTCCCAGTGTTCCCAGTGTTCGTGGTTTCAAGATTTAGATCATGTGGAAAGTGTCAGAGCTTTCTTCGCCTCTGCTTTTCTCACTTTTTAAGCGAAATATGATATAAATTTATTGTTTTAATTTTTTAAATGAATGTTTAATTATTAAAGTATACTTGAGGGAAATGAGAAAGATTGATGGCAAAGGCCATGTAAAAAGATTGGGAAGTATGAAAACACTAATTTGAAAAGATACATGCACTCCTATGTTTATTGCGGCATTATTTACTATAGCCAAATTATGGAAGCAGCCCAAGTGCCCATTGCTATATGAATGGATAAAGAAAATGTTGCGTATATATACAGTGGGCTAGTAGTCAGCCATAAAAAAGAATGAAATCTTGCCCTTTGCAACAACATGGATAGAACTAGAGAGTATGAAGCTAAATGAAATAAGTCAGTCAGAGAAAGACAAATACCATATGGTTTCACTCATATGTGGAATTTAAGACACACAACAATCAAAGAAAAAAAGAGACAAACCCAAAACAGACTCCTAACTAAGGATTAGTTGGCAAACTGATGGTTGCCAGAGGGCAGGTGGGTGGGGGATGGGTGAAATAGGTAAGGGGGTTAAGAGTGCACTTATTGCGATGAGAACTGAATAATGTATAGAATTGCTGAATCGCTATATTGTAGACTTGAAACTAATATAACACTGTATGTTAACTATACTGGAATTAAAGTAAAATAATAAAAGTAAATGAGTGAATGAATAAATAAGTAAATAAAAGAATGAGAAGTGGGTTTGGCAGTTCAAATGAGATTGAAAACGGTAATCGTGTGCCTTGACGGCAGGTCTGGCAGAGATGAACAAAGGGACAGAATATTTGGTTACTCAACTTCAAGAGTTCTGTCTGTTATGGTGACTAAAAGCTCCACATGCAGATTTCATTTAACTGCTGTGTTTTTAAAGCCAACCACAATAGATTTGTCAGTCAAAATTTGAATTGGAAAGAGGAGAAAACAAGATCACCTTTATTGTATTCTAGATCCTTAAGTGACATTATTTCCTTCCGAGCTTTGAAAATATAAATGTAGATACATATATAAATAGAAAGATGTTTAGAGGTTTGAGATCATAGTGAATAGGCTAATTTGTAACTACTTTTAGATCTAATAGATGATGCACAATTTTGTTTTGTCACTAAATGTCCTTCTAAAACATTGTTTTGAAGGACTGTATATAATTGTGCTATAATTCATTTATTTAGTTCTTTAACATTTTGTACACTTAGGGGAATTAATTGAAAGCATCTTTAGCCTCTTTATTGAATGGTTGGCCTTCCCCTACAATAGAACATGAGCATCCATTTATTTACCATACCCTCACCCAACCTCCCCCAACTAAAAGGCTAAAAGTTTCCTCTTTGGATATATGAGTCACCTAAAGAGAAAAACTTCACATTATGATATTTCCAGTGAATTGTCAGTCAAGTCAGCCCAAAGCCCATCTTTTCATAAGCCTCTTACTGCTACAGTCTCTTAAGCCACCTTTTTTTTTCCTTCAGAAGACATGACACTCTTGAAATACATAATTTTATTTAGAAACTCTTTAAAGTAGGAAAAAAACCCTATCAAGAAAGACCAGGGGGAAAATGGGTTCCCAATAAAATGGAATTTTAGGACAACAAAAATCTAAAAGGCCACAAACAAGAAATAGCATCACTGATATTTGAACAATGGCTAGTTACTTGCATTTTTTTGGTATTGTTAATCACTGAATCTGGGTTTTCCTCTGAATTCCACACAAAGCATGCACCACACAACAATTTTATCATAAAATACCTGCTTTCTACACACATTTTAGGACAAGCTACCACCAGGAACAAATCAATACAAATACATCTCGGGCTGAACAATCTCAGTAGTGCATGACACACATTTTGCAGAATTCTGCCAAACAAAGGAGCTGAACAGGCTAGGGGCAAAGCAAATGAGGAAGAGTTAGGGAATGAAATATTTTAAATATTAATAATTAATTCAGACACGGTACTGTAACTTCTGCAAAAGAAAATTAACATTTAATAACATGCTAACGAATTTTATCCCTGAAGAGATTAGTGTACTGGCAAAGTATTCCGATAATAGTGGAGGGTGGTGGACAGCAGGTATGGAGAATACCCAGCCTTGCAGATCCCAAGGAAGCAATGGCATTTCACTGGTCACCCCCTTTGCCAGAGGTCCAGAAAGAACTTGCCTTTGCCAGACGTCCAGAAAGAACTTGCCTGCTGAACTTACACTCTAAGCAGCAAACTTTAAGGAGCCAAAGAGGAGTCCCCAGTGGGCAAGGAGAGCAGAGAAGAGAAACATGTTCAATGTAAACTTAAAAGACAGTAAAATGGGACACGACCCCCGTTCAAATCCCAGAGATGTGGGCAAGTCCCCAAAAGTAGTTGTTAGATTTAAAAACTGGACCCATCTCATTTCCCAAAAAACACTATGCATAGAAATTTCAGGAATAACTGGAAAAATCATCAGAGAAATGTTCGATGAAATTCAAATTCTTCAACTCAAACATCTCAGGGCTGAAACACACCCTCTATTCATCCAGGCAACAATGCCTCTTGCTTCTTAGAGCAGGGATCCTATTGGTCAAGGACACCAACTGGCTTTACAGACCAACTTTTTTAAACTTTCCTTTTGGGCCAAGATCTAGGTCTTTGAGGATTCAAGCAGCCGTCCAAGGCCTGTGAACAGCACATTCTAAAGGTCCAGAGGTCTGGTCCTTCTTCCTTCCTGGACACAATGTCAAACATGTAAAATCTCCAGTCATGTTACATTTTATATTTTGAAATATGGAAGCACATTTTAAATACTCCTAAGGCATTCATTTATTAAAATGTTCTCTGCCAAAATTTCACATTAGCTTAAAATTCAAATCAGACTTTACATTTCTCTGCTGAGATCTCCACCTCAGTGTATTACATAAAAACTCCTTCTCCAGGAATCAGTGTTATCAGCATCCACACGCTGAGCCCCATGGTCAGCCTCTTTGTTCCCTATGTGACCCAACTAGATGTTAATACCGCTCAGCTACAGGGTAAAAGTTCCTAACTCAAACTCATTGGAAAAGGGGTGAAACTTCTGCAAAGAGCACTTTATGAAGAGGTACTGTTTGCTCATGAAAAGAAACCAGTGAGTCTTCTAAGAATAATAAAAGGGGGTATTTTACAGGTAAGCACATGATTTTGAGGGAAGAATTCAGATGTTGTTCTGTTGGTCCAAGGTGTTAGTACTCTTCTTGTTCCTCCTGTGGGCCCCCTTCATCAGGTATCACAAAGCCTTCGTCTGTGCCATAGAGAATGTCTGCGATCCTCTACAATACAGGGTTGTTTTCCCTCTCTTTCTCCTAGCAAATCAATTCAATGCTCCTTAACTTTCCAAAATAGAAGTATCTTTCTCCAAGTCTTTGACGGTTAGTTTCCATACGTTGACCTGCTGCATCAATTCACTGCTTCGTCATCCCCATTGCCCACGCCAGGATTCTTTTGCACCACACCCGGCCAGCCTTAGAGATGGCAGTTGTTCTGTGTGTTGTAATGGGCCTCTGTGGAGCTGCACTGCTGGAGCTGAGAGGTTTCTTCGGTTTGTTCAGAGCTGGAGCAACAAAGGAGGGAGCCACTGTAGCTTCTTGCCCCATGTAGCATGTAGAGTTTACTTCAAAAAAAATAAATTTTCACCTCCAATCTGTGGCTGTCTTTCTCCTGGGTTCCATGGTTCCCTCCTTGCCGCAGTTCTTCCATTCCCCTCCCTATTTATTCTCCCTCCTTCTCTGCCTTGCTCTGTTCTCCCAGCAGCTGATCCACATGGAATTACCTCCTAGCTCCTTGATTGCTTCGAGTAATGAAAAGCATAATGAGAGGACTGGAGGAAGAGAGGAAAGTGGGCTGACCTGTTCCCCCAGCCCCCACTCCAACTCTGGGCAGGTCACAGGAGGCTGCCAGTTTCACTTAACTAGAAGGTCACCTATGTTATCAGGTGGCTGTCTACACAGTACTCTCTGCCTCCAGGGCCCCTTTGTCAGTCTATTCCTTCATCCCTTCAGGTTTGAGGAGGGTAACAATGCTCCTGCTGTCCCTAGCCTAGGCTACCTCTCTGTTGCTATGGTTTGCCTACACTCTGATGATCATAGCTTTGTAAATAGATCTTTTATTAAACTCTCTTCAAATTAACCAATTTGAGTTTCCCATCTTATTCCAGCCAGGAACCTGACTGATATACATTTAAACCCAACTTCCACCTGCCTCCTTCCTCCCAGAATGTCCCTCTCGTTGTTCTATGCTAAAACCTGACTATTTGTCCCTTGATAGTAGCAGGAAATATTAATGTCTGCCACGAGTCATGGGGCCAGTTCGGGAAACACCCATAATTTCTATCTGTAGTATCAGTAAATGAAGCTCTAGGACAAAGGATAAAACATTAATTTACAGAGTAGGCAATGAGTGATAAAAATGTAAGAAATCAGGGTACCCGTCAGTGTTGCAACATGAGGTCTCTTGGGAAATACCTCTACCTACACTAAACATGAAACCAGTAGAAGATTATTATAAAAAATATACAAAAAGTAGCTAAAAACCAAGAAAAGTGATCTACAGATATCAAAAGCTAAGAGGGAAATCCCAGCTGCAGCTGAGTGGAAGCTGAAACTTAATATTTTGTGCAGATACTGGAAAAGACACTAGCCAAAGAAACTAGAATTATTTTATGCATATCAGCAGTGTTGCTCTGGAACATGTTCATACAAGCTTGCAAGAGCAAACTGTTTCATGAATCTGCAAGTCAGTTGTTAAGCACAGCCATTATTAAAAATTAAATTATGTAAATTTGTAATTAATATTAAAAATGAAATAAATACTAAACATTCCTCACTTCCTAATTATTTTACTGCATGTTACTCTTGTATATGCTCTTGAGGTTATTTACAACTGTTGTAGGTATATGTTGAAAATGCTATACAAGGGTGTTCTACTGAACATCTCTTTTCAACTCTTAGTTCAGTGACATCACGTTGGTAACTTGAAATCAGCCATGGTGGGAGTATTTATACTACGGAAATCAGCAAATGCTGGAAGTCAGGGCTTTACTTACTTTTTGGTTGATTGTTTAGATCAGAGTTGGCAATTTTTTTCAAGGCCAGATAGAAAATATGTCAGGCTTGTAATCCATAGTTTCTGTCACAACTCCTCAATTCTTCTATTGTGGTGTTAAAGGTGGCATAGACAATATATAAATAAATGAGCATGGTTGTGTTCCGATAAAGCCATACTTACAAAGACAGGTAGCAGGCCCAATGCCTTCAGTTTGCAGACCTTGGTTTAGATTTAAGAAAGTGATGGATGCAGATTAAAATTAGCAGGATATCATGTTTGTAACCAATCCATTGTGAATAGCACAAAAACAGGAAAAAAGAGCCTTCCAAAATTTGAAAACTATTACCTGACTGAGCAAAACAGTTGTTCACATCATTGACAAGTAAGTGAAGTTCTGACATGTCCTTGGTTTCATTTTCCTTATTCATCAATGTAAATGAAAATATCCATCAGGGCATCTGGGTGGCTCAATCAGTTAAGCTTCCAACTCTTGGTTTCAGCTCAGGTCATGATCTCAGGGTCCTGGGATCAAGCCCTGCGTTGGTCTCCACACTCAGCTCAGAGACTGCTTGAGATTCTTTCTCCCTCTCCCTCTCCCCCTCCCCATGCTCTCCCTCTCTCAAATCTATCTTAAAAAAAGAATAAAGTATCTGTCCTATTGATAAAAATGAAACTGTAAAACCTTGACCTCTTACTTCTGTAAAAACACCAAAGTAAAACATTGACCTAAAACTGGTCGAGGATCATGAAATTTCTAGAACTATAATGGAAGAGATAGAGCCACTTGCCAGGAGCATAATGTAACCAGCGGCTACAGGACTCTCATAAGAGAAAAAAAGCCCTAACAAAAATGAGATCATCATAAAAAGTACAGACACAAAACATGAAACACCCAGAATAATCACAAGGAGATAAATGATGAGGACTTCTGGTCAAAGTGGTGCCAAGACTTTGATACTGGATAAATCCAACCACTCCACAGCTGCAGCACTGATAGACAAATGAAAAAGGAGAAACAAACAAAGAGAAGCTGCTGGAGGGCCCATGCTGCCCACACCAGAGCTAACAAAGACTAGGTGTGGCACCCCATTCCCCACACACAGCCAACCACACTAGCAGGCCAATGTCCCTTGGTCACCTAGAGGCAGAGACTGATCCAGGCCCAATAGTTCCTGCCATTCTGCCCCCAGCAGTAGGAGGAAGCACAGGTTGGTGCTTCTCGCCCCCTGTGGCACCAGCAAAGAACAGCAAGAAGCCTTTCAGCACTGGGGAGGCTGGAGACCAGGCCAACGGATATTTCCTCCTCTGGCTGATTGACCCCTTCCTCCATCTAGCAGCACCAGTTGGCCTATGGGGTCCATCCCCATGGATGACACCAGCTGAAACTGAGTGGGAGGCCCCAGTGGTACCAAGTGAATGAAACAGACCAGGACAGCACTGCAAGGGCTCTGAAAAAAAATTGTCTTTAGAACCACAGACCAAAAGAGGATTTCCAGGATGCATGCTAATCCTGAAAAGGGGGACTGTCTGCTAAAATAAAAGATTTGAATAAGATCCCGAGTCTCCCAATATAATAGCAAAAGTGTCCGGGATACAATAAATTATTGCTCTTGTCATACTGAGGATTAGGAAAAGAACAACTTGAATAAGAAAAGACAATCAATTGATATTAATACCAAGATGAATGAGATGTTGGAAGTACCAAACGAGAAATTTAAAGTATTTATTACCAAAAGCTTTGACAAGCAATTATGTATTTTCTTGAAACAAATGAAAATAATAGAAAATCTAAATAAAGAAATAAAAGTTGTAAAAAAGAACTAAATGGAAATTACAGAGCTGAAAGACAAAATAAATAAAATAATTGCCAGGTGGGCTCATTAGTAGAGTGGAGGATAGAATCAGCCAACATGAGAATAGATCAAAAGAATTTATTCAATTTGACAACAAAGAGAAAACAGACCGAAAAATATGGACAGACACACTGAGATTTTTGGAGTAATGACAAAAGAACTAACATTTTTATCATTGGAATCCTAGAAGGAGAGGAAAAAGAGTGTGGGGTTGAAAAAATATTCAAAGAAATAATGGCTGAAAAGTTTCCCAAATTTGGATAAAGACATAATCCTACACACTCAAGAAGTTGAACTAAGCCCAAGTAGGATAACCCAAAGACACCTGGAGTATTGAATTTGTGAAATCTAAAACAAAGAAAAAAAATCTTAAAGGCAGCCAGAGAGTAATGATACTACGTTTTTAAGGGAACATTAAATTGAATGACAGTGGATTTCTCATCTGAAACCACAGAGGCCAGGTAGAAGTGGTACAATGTTTTTCAAGTCCTGAAAGAAAAGAATTGTCAATCATGAATTCTCTATCTGGCAAAACTCTCCTTCAGGAGTGAAGGGGAAATAAAGATACTTAGACAAAGGAGAATGAAGAAAATGTTGTCACTAGCAAATCTATCCTTAAAATGGGTAGAATGGGTAAGAATGACTAAGGGAAATTTCCTGAACAGAAGGAAAATGACAGTAGGAGAAGGTTTGAGATTTCAGAAATGATAGAACAGCAACAGAATGGGTAAAAATAATTCTAAATATAACAAATTATCCTCTCCTCCTCTTAATGAGCCCCTTAACTCATTTGGTGGTTGAAGTAAAAGTTATAGCTCCGTTTGAAGTGGCACTCAAAATATGAAGAAGAAATACTTAATATAGTTATATTTAAAAAGTGGAAAGTGTAAGGAGTACTAATGGTACTAGAGGTAAGGAATCTATACTTCACTTGGACTGGGAAATTATCAGTACCCATTGAGTGTGATAAATTACATGTGTATATTTCAACACCTAGAGCAACCACCATCAAGGCTATACAAAGTAATATACTGGAAAAAAAGAGAAAGATTAAAAAACATGGTTGTGTTCAAATACAAAAGAGAACTTCAAAAACACAGAAATGCATATAGAGAGTGAGGCTGAAGTCTTGATTTCCATGTCTGGAAGCAGGCTTCATTCGCTGGTTATTTGGTTACTAAGTGGGGAAAAAAACGAAAAGCGCTCCATGTGGAAAGGAGAGTCAAAGATAGACTTTCTGCTTCTCACTAGGGGCTGAGGTTTGTCTCCTCCTGATTTTAAAGGAGATTGAGGGAAATGTTTCCAAACACTTGTGTACTATAGATAATAGATGAGAGGATATAGAACAGCTCCCCATCAGGAGGTGAAGAAGCCAAGCATGACTTCTCTGAGATTAAAGTTGTTCCAGACATCATGACAACATGATAGACCTGAAGGGCCATTGGAGAACTGGGATTTCAACTGGGAACCTACAGAGCTGGGGTGGTGGTGGCTAAAAACTGAAGGTAGGGAGAGTAGAGTATGGAGGAAAGAGGGGTGGAGGTGAAGCAAGAGAGAGCGTAAAAGAGAGGGACAACAAAACCATCTAGAATATAAGTTCCCTGGAAATGAAATTACTTTTATAAAGTATTTTAGTACATACTATGTCAATACATAAAATATAAATAAGTAGAGTGCAGATGACATCAATAACAGTAACTTCATTTTTATTTGTGTTGGTGAAGAGGGGCTCCTGCAGGTCTGGCTAGTTATCCTCCTAGATGTGCCTTCTCAGTGGCCTGCTAGTGAAGTTAGTTGTGGGTTGAAAAAATAGCACCCAGTCCTTCTAGTTAAATAACTACAAATGTCATCACATCTGTGTGATTCCCTATCTCTACCCTCAGGGATCCGATGACATTGACACACTTTGTTCCCTGGATATTAGTTAATAAACCCATCTCATGACTTCTTCAATGTTGGGTTTGGCCAGCAAACCCTGAGACAGTGAATGAAAAGATTACTCCAGACACCTTCGTAGGAGAAAGGAGAGGCCTGGGAACCAGACACTCTAGTGGCGAAAGGCCCTGAGCCAAGTTTTGTCCCCACTTTTATTGGGGTCTTATCAATACACCAAGTGCAAGCTCAAAACGAGGAAGAAAGTGTAACCTTAATGGTCAGGACAACAATATATGGAGCAGTGTGTGATAAGGGCAAGCAGTGCTTGTGACATTTGTGCAAGGCAAGGTGGCAAGGAGTTTGTGAAGTGTGTGACCACCACAGGTGCCTGTTTTTCTTCAAAATTTAAACATTTACCCTCTAGATGAGAACCTTGAGCTGCAGTAAGAATCTGACAGCTTTCAGCCTAGAAACTTCAAAGGAAGCCCGGCGTTCGGGGCACTCCTCTTTTGCTTTTTCAATTAGTCTCATCCAGGGAGGCATATACAAGTCAGATTTTGTCTATACAGAAACTGGGAATTCCCACACTTCAGTCGTCACACACTGGGCATTTCAATGAGCTCCTGACTCTCATACCTCTAGGTCCTGTAATTTGATAGGAAGGTAATGAGAACTTGGACTTTAAGCTAATCGGACTTAAATGAAATATTCAACTTAAGCAGAGGCTATAATGGAGTAACACATTGGGGCTAATGTATTTCCCATTTGGGAAGGATGTGAATTTTTGGGGGCCAGAGGAGCAGTGTGTGATATAAGGGTGGAATAAGGCAAAGTGAATTCTAAAATGGTTCCCAGGAATATTGCCCCTTGGTATACATGCCTTATAAAATCCCCTTTCCTTGAGTGTGGGTGGAATCTGCAAATGTGATGGGAAAATCACCCCTCTGGTTGGGTTATGTGTTGACCACAGTTGACCTTAAGAAAGGGAGATGATTTGGGGTGGGTATGATCATAGAGGTGAGCCCTTAAAATGACTAAACTTCATCCCGATGAGGGAAATTCCATGTGAAGGAGATTCTCTGTTGTTGACTTTGGATATGGGGAGAACCATCTGGCAAGGATCTAAGAGTGGCCACTAGGAGCTGAGAGTGTCTCCTGACTGACAGCCAGCTGGAGAGCAGGGACTGAACTCCCACGAGAAAATGAATTCTGCCAATAGCCAGCAAGCTTGGAAGAGGACCCCAATACTCAGATGAAAACTGCAACCCCAGCTTGTGACTTCAGTCTTGTGAGACTTTAAGTGGAGAGCCCCATTGAGTCCAGCATTCACTTGTGCCTTTCCAATAAATGAGTGTTGTTTTAAGCTGCTAAGTTTGTACTGATGTGTTATGGCAGTAGAAGGAAACTAATACAATATCTTTTGCTCAATAAATTTTACATACTGCATCTCAAGGTAGTTTTTTTTTATATAACTGGAATGCTTAATGATTGATATACATTTCACATATCCATTCTTGATTTTTCTTTTAACTTGTGGTTGTATTTATGATGAGTTTTAAATACAAAGTTATTTTTTAAATTTTTTATTGTTATGTTAATCACCATATATTACATCATTTGTTTTTGATGTAGTGTTCCATGATTCATTGTTTGTTCATAACACCCAGTGCTCCATGCAGAATGTGCCCTCTTTAATACCGATCACCAGGCTAACCCATCCCCCTACCCTCCTCCCCTCTAACCCTCAGTTTGTTTTTCAGAGTCCATCATCTCTCATGGTTCGTCTCCCCCTCTGACTTACTCCCCTTCATTCTTCCTCTCCTGCTATCTTCTTCTTTTTCTTTTTTCTTAAAATATGTTGCGTTATTTGTTTCAGAAGTACAGATCTGTGATTCAACAGTCTTGCACAATTCACAGCGCTCACCGTAGCCCATACCCTCCCCAAGTCTATCACCCAGCCACCCCATCCCTCCCACCCCCAACCACTCCAGTAACACTCAGTTTGTTCCTGAGATTAAGAATCCCTCATATCAGTGAGGTAATATGATACATGTCTTTCTCTGATTGACTTATTTCACTCAGCATAACACCCTCCAGTTCCATCCACATCGTTGCAAATGGCACGATCTCATTCCTTTTGATGGCTGCATAATATTCCATTCTGTATATATACCACCTCTTCTTTATCCATTCATCTGTCCATGGACATCTTGGCTCCTTCCACACTTTGGCTATTGTGGACATTGCTGCTATAAACATTGGGGTGCACGTACCCCTTCGGGTCCCTACATTTGTATCTTTGGAGTAAATAGCCAGTAGTGCAATTGCTGGATCGAATGGTAGCTCTAATTTCAACTGTTTGAGGAACCTCCATACTGTTTTCCGAGTGGTTGCACCAGCTTGCATTCCCACCAACAGTGTAGGAGGGTTCCCCTTTCTCCACATCCCCACCAACATCTGTCATTCCCTGACTTGTTAATTTTAGCCATTCTGACTGGTGTGAGGTGGTATCTCATTGAGGTTTTGATTTGGATTTCCCTGATGCCGAGCGATGTTGAGCACTTTTTTATGTGCCTGTTGGCCATTTGGATGTCTTCTTTGGAAAAATGTCTGTTCATGTCTTCTGCCCATTTCTTGATGGGATCATTTATTCTTTGGGTGTTGAGTTTGATAAGTTCTTTATAGATTTTGGATACTAGCCCTTTATCTGATATGTCATTTGCAAATATGTTCTCCCATTCTGTCGGTTGTCTTTTGGTTTTGTGGACTGTTTCTTTTGCTGTGCAAAAGTTTTTTATCTTGATGAAATCCCAATAGTTCATTTTTGTCCTGGCTTCCCGTGCCTTTGGCGATGTTTCTGGGAAGAAGTTGCTGCGGCTGAGGTCGAAGAGGTTGCTACCTGTGTTCTCCTTTAGGATTTTGATGGACTCCTGTCTCACGTTTAGGTCTTTCAACCATTTGGAGTCTATTTTTGTGTGTGGTGTAAGGAAATGGTCCAGTTTCATTCTTCTGCATGTGGCTGTCCAATTTTCCCAACACCATTTGTTGAAGAGACTTTTTTCCATTGGACATTCTTTCCTGCTTTGTCAAAGATAAGTTGACCATAGAGTTGAGGGTCCATTTCTGGGCTCTCGATTCTGTTCCATTGATCTATGTGTCTGTTTTTGTGCCAGTACCATACTGTCTTGGTGATGACAACTTTGCAATAGAGCTGGAAGTCCGGAATTGTGATGCCGCCAGCTTTGCTTTTCTTTTTCAAGATTCCTCTGGCTATTCGGGGTCTCTTCTGGTTCCATACAAATTTTAGGATTATTTGTTCCATTTCTTTGAAAAAAGTGGATGGTATTTGATGGGGATTGCATTGAATGTGTAGATTGCTCTAGGTAGCATTGACATCTTCACAATGTTTCTTCTTCCAATCCATGAGCATGGAACGTTTTTCCATTTCTTTGTGTCTTCTTCAATTTCTTTCCTGAGTATTTTATAGTTTTCTGAGTACAGATCCTTTGCCTCTTTGGTTAAATTTATTCCTAGGTATCTTATGGTTTTGGGTGCAATTGTGAATGGGATCGACTCCTTGATTTGTCTCTCTTCTGTCTTGTTGTTGGTGTATAGGAATGCCACTGATTTCTGTGCATTGATTTTATAGCCTGCTACTTGACTGAATTCCTGTATGAGTTCTAGCAGTTTTTGGGTGGAGTCTTTTGGGTTTTCCACATACAGTATCATATCATCTGCAAAGAGTGAGAGTTTGACTTCCTCTTTGCCGATTTGGATGCCTTTGATTTCTTTTTGTTGTCTGATTGCTGTGGCTAGGACTTCTAATACTATGTTGAATAGCAGTGGTGAGAGTGGACATCCCTGCCGCGTTCCTGACCTTAGGGGAAAAGCTCTCAGCTTTTCCCCATTGAGAATGATATTCGCTGTAGGTTTTTCGTAGATGGCTTTTATGATATTGAGGTATGTACCCTCTATCCCTATACTCTGAAGAGTTTTGATCAAGAAAGGATACTGTACTTTGTCAAATGCTTTTTCTGCATCTATTGAGAGGATCATATGATTCTTGTTCTTACTTTTGTTAATGTATTGTATCACGTTGATTGATTTGCAGATGTTGAACCAGCCTTGCAGCCCAGGGATAAATCCCACTTGGTCGTGGTGAATAATCCTTTTAATGTACTGTTGGATCCTATTGGCTAGTATTTTGGTGAGAATTTTTGCATCCATGTTCATCAAGAATATTGGTCTGTCATTCTCCTTTTTGATGGGGTCTTTGTCTGGTTTTGGGATCAAGGTAATGGTGGCCTCATAAAATGAATTTGGAAGTTTTCCTTCCATTTCCATTTTTTGGAACAGTTTCAGGAGAATAGGTATTAATTCTTCTTTAAATGTCTGATAGAATTCCCCGGGGAAGCCATCTGGCCCTGGGCTTTTGTTTCTTGGGAGATTTTTGATGACTGCTTCAATTTCCTTAGTGGTTATAGGTCTGTTGAGGTTTTCTATTTCTTCCTGGTTCCATTTTGGTAGTTGATACATCTCTAGGAATGCACCCATTTCTTCCAGGTTATCTAATTTGCTGGCATAGAGTTGCTCATAATATGTTCTTATACTTGTTTGTATTTCTTTGGTGTTGGTTGTGATCTCTCCTCTTTCATTCATGATTTTGTTGATTTGGGTCATTTCTCTTTTCTTTTTGATCAGTCTGGCCAGGGGTTTATCAATCTTGTTAATTCTTTCAAAGAACCAGCTCCTAGTTTCGTTGATCTGTTCTACTGTTCTTTTGGTTTCTAGTTCATTGATTTCTGCTCTGATCTTTATTATTTCTCTTCTCCTGCTGGGTTTAGGCTTTATTTGCTGTTCTTTCTCCAGCTCCTTTAGGGGTAGGGTTAGGTTGTGTATTTGAGACCTTTCTTGTTTCTTGAGAAAGGCTTGTATTGCTCTCTACTTTCCTCTCAGGACTGCCTTTGCTGTATCGCAAAGATTTTGGACAGTTGTGTTTTCATTTTCATTGGTTTCCATGAATTTTTTTAATTCTTCTTTAATTTCCTGGTTGACCCATTCATTCTTTAGTAGGATGCTCTTTAGCCTCCATGAATTTGAGTTCTTTCCGATTTTCCTCTTGTGATTGAGTTCTAGTTTCAAAGCATTGTGGTCTGAAAATATGCAGGGAATGATCCCAATCTTTTGGTACCAGTGGAGACCTGATTTGTGACCTAGGATGTGATCAATTCTGGAGAATGTTCCATGGGCACTAGAGAAGAATGTGTATTCCGTTGCTTTGGGATGGAATGTTCTGAATATGTCTGTGAAGTCCATTTGGTCCAGTGTGTCACTTAAAGTCTTTATTTCCTTGTGGATCTTTTGCTTAGATGATCTGTCCATTTCAGCGAGGGGGGTGTTAAAGTCCCCCACTATTATTGTATTGTTGTCAATGTGTTTCTTTGCTTTTGTTATTAATTGCCTTATATAATTGGCTGCTCCCATGTTCGGGGCATAGATATTTACAATTGTTAGATCTTCTTGTTGGGTAGACCCTTTAAGTAGGATATAGTGTCCTTCCTCATCTCTTATTACAGTCTTTGTTTTAAAATCTAGTTTGTCTGATATAAGGATTGCCACCCCAGCTTTCTTTTGGTGTCCATTAGCATGGTAAATGGTTTTCCACCCCCTCACTTTCAATCTGGGGGTGTCTTTGGGTCTAAAATGAGTCTCTTGCAGACAGCATATTGATGGGTCTTGTTTTGTAATCCAATCTGATAGCCTGTGTCTTTTGATTGGGGCATTGAGCCCATTTACATTCAGGGTAACTATTGAAAGGTATGAATTTAGTGCCATTGTATTGCCTGTAAGGTGACTGTTACTGTATGTTGTCTGTGTTCCTTTCTGATCTTTGCTGCTTTTAGGCTCTCTCTTTGCTTAGAGGACCCCTTTCAATATTTCTTGGAGGGCTGGTTTCGTGTTTTCAAATTCCTTTAGTTTTTGTTTGTTCTGGAAGCTTTTTATCTCTCCTTCTATTTCCAATGACAGCCTAGCTGGATATAGTATTCTTGGCTGCATATTTTTCTCGTTTAGTGCTCTGAAGATATCTTGCCAGTCCTTTCTGGCCTGCCAGGTCTCTGTGGATAGGTCTGTTGCCAATCTAATATTTTTACCATTGTAGGTTACATATCTCTTCTCCCGAGCTGCTTTCAGGATTTTCTCTTTGTCTCTGAGACGTGTAAGTTTTACTATTAGATGTCGGGGTGTTGACCTATTATTATTGATTTTGAGAGGGGTTCTCTGTGCCTCCTGGATTTTGATGCCTGTTTCCTTCCTCACATTAGGGACGTTCTCTGCTATTATTTGCTCCAATATACCTTCTGCCCCCCTCTCTCTTTCTTCTTCTTCTGGGATCCCAATTATTCTAATGTTGTTTCGTCTTATCGTATCGCTTATCTCTCGAATTCTGCCCTCGTGATCCTGTAGTTGTTTCTCTCTCTTTTTCTCAGCCTCTTTATTTTCCATCATTTGGTCTTCTATATCACTGATTCTCTCTTCTGCCTCATTTATCCTAGCAGTTAGTGCCCCCATTTTTGATTGCACCTCATCAATAGCCTTTTTGATTTCGACTTGGTTAGATTTTAGTTCTTTTATTTCTCCAGAAAGGGTTTCTCTAATAACTTCCACACTTTTTTCAAGCCCAGCTAGTATCTTTAAAGTCACGATTCTGAACTCTAGGTCCGACATCGTACTAATGTCCGTATTGAGTAGGTCCCTGGCTGACGGTCCTACCTCTTGTTCTTTTTGCTGAGGTGATTTTTTTCGTCTTGTCATTTTGTCCAGAGGAGA
This sequence comes from Eumetopias jubatus, assembly GCF_037043125.1. Taxonomy (NCBI): domain Eukaryota; kingdom Metazoa; phylum Chordata; class Mammalia; order Carnivora; family Otariidae; genus Eumetopias; species Eumetopias jubatus. Next base: position 119,191,725 of record NW_028274812.1, read on the forward strand.
ATAGATGAATGAGAGAACAAAATGCTAACAGGTTAAAAACATCCCCAGCAAATATACTGTATACAAATCAGGAAAGACCTGAAACCAGGGGAAAAGAAAGGGAAAGAAAGAAAAAACAAAGAGGAAAAAAAAAAAGAAAAAAGATAAAAACAAAAACAGAACAATACAAAAAAAGCAGAATATGATCAAATATGATCAGGCTAGTGCATAGATCAGTGCCACACACTAGATTTTGGGCGTATTTTGGTCTGTTAGAAAAAAGTGTCTCCTAAAATTTTAAAGGAAGAAAGACATATATGTACAAAATAACGGTTGATACAATGAAGGAATGGAAGATGACTGTAAAGATGAAAATTATAAAAGATTTTATAAAAGGACTTGATAAGATAAGAAGTTGTTTGAAAAAAGAAAGAAGAAGATTTAAGTAAAAAAAAAAGAAAGAAAAAAGGGAGAGAATGTGATCAGGCAGGAGACTAGAACAGAGCCATACACTAGTGATTTAGGGTATATTTTGATCTGTTAGAAGAAACTGTATCTCAAAATTTTAAAGAGAGAACAACTTATATATATATGCCAAAAATAAGGGTAACTACTATGAAGGGATAAAATATGACTCTAAAAATGAAAAATAAAAAATGTTTTTTTAAAAAAGGAGATTGATAAGATGTTTGTTGAAAAAGGGAAAAAGAAAAATAAAAAAAAACAGTTAACAAAAAAATAACTTTGATGAACTAATGAATCATGGTAAAAAAAAAAGCCATGAATTCTATGTGCAGTATTCCCCTAGCGCTGGAGTTCTCCCGTTCTCCTTGATCTGTCAACTTGGTCTTGGCTTGCTGGCTGTTCGTGCTGATCTTCTGGGGGAGGGGCCTGTTGCTGTGGTTTCCAAATGTCTTTGCCGGAGGCTGAATTGCCCCGCCCTTGTCGGTCTGGGCTAAGGAAGCTGCTTGGGTTTGCTCTCAGGAGCTTTTGTTCCCTGCAAGCTCTCGGTACAGCCTTGGAGGACCAGGGCAAAAATGGTGGCCTCCCAATCTCCACCTGGAGGAGCTGAGAACTCGGGGCCCCGCTCCTCAGTGTGCCCCCAGAGAAAAGCAGTCACTCCCTTGTCCCCGGTCTCTGGCTCCTCTCCGCGCTCACCCGGCCTGTGACCGAGCGTTTGTATCTCTGGCACCCGACCCCGTGTGGAGTCTCCAAACCCAGCAGATCCCTGCGGTGCGTTCCCGCGCCGCTCCTCCCCGGAAAGGAAGGGGAGTCTCCCTGGCTCTGCCGCTTGTGGGGTCCCTGCTGGAGGAGCAGTGGCCAGACTGGGCCGCGGATCACGGTTTATGGCCACCCCGAGCTGAGAGCCTGCGCCTTGGCTCCCTCTCTGCAGCCGGCTTCCCTGCTCTGATACCTGGGAGCTCTGCTGCACTCAGGCACCCCCGGTCTTTCTGTGACCCCAAGGGTCCTGAGACCACACTGTCCTGGGAGGATTCCACCCCCTGCTTAGCCACTGGAGTGACGTCCCTCAGCGGAGCCAACTTCTAAAAGGTCCGATTTTGTGCTCCGGGGCTCTAGCACTTGCCAGAAGCGGCCGGCGGAGGCCCCTCCCCCGCGGTCTATCCTCCCGAATATCGCCTCGGATTCACTTCTCCGCACGTCCTACCTTCCAGTAAGTGGTCGCTTCTCTGTTCAGAGAGTTGTTGCTACTCTCCTCTTCGATCTCCTGTTGAGTTCGTAGGTGCTCAGAATGGTTTGATCCCTATTCATCTGAATTCCTGAGACCAGACAAAATCTAGGTCTCCTACTCCTCCGCCATCTTATTCCGCCCCCTTAAATACAAAGTTTTAAAAATATAGTTTAATGATGTTTTTCTCTATAATTTCTTCATTTTGTTCTTTAAAATTATCCCACTACTTTTTAATAAAATAAATATTAATATTTTCTCTATATTTTGAATACCTTCTTATTTCATATGTGAAATTTTACTCTGTCTCAACACCACCATATATGCATTTATGTATGAGCTCTTTTTACTTTGCTAGTAATAATCAATAGACCCAATGCTAGTTTTAGCATTCACTGCATCCACTGCACTAGAAATTTATTTTTATTATGTACCACATTCTTAATTTATCCAAAATGAAGGCAGAATAACTTGTTCTGTCCTTGAAACTAGTCTAACCTGGCTTTTTTTTTTTTTTTTTTTAAAGAAGCCAGAGTAAATGCCCTAGGACATAATTAAAAACAATTTAAACCTTTATTGCAGTCTCTTGAGAAATATCAAATTTGTATTATATTTCTAACACCATGAAAAATGATTTAAAATTCTTTTAATATTTCTTCTTCCCCTAAAACTTCATACTAGAATTTTTTCACTCACCACAGTTTCCTTACCACAATGTTGCCCTCCCTTCCATTCTACCTCTAGGTGTCATAATGATCAAGCATATCTTAAAAGACTCTCAAAAATTGGTCTCTTGACCTCTTGGATCCCACTGATTTCCACTCACTGTTTGTAACTGCCCTTTACCCCACAAACCAGGGTTGACTCCAGAAAAAGGTGTGAGCCCTTCTGTGCCACGGAGAAGTAGAGAGCATAACTGGTAATATGAAAGCTTCTTAAAAATCTGTTTCTGTCCGCCCTCCCCAAATTTTCTTAAAAAGTTAACAGATTCCTACAAATATAGTAATGTTTCCCAGTCTCATTAATCTTAAGAAAAATTAGGTTCTGTTTCTGTGCATTTGATTTCATTCTCCAGCTATCCTTTTTCTTGGTGGCAGTATGAACATGTTTTAATTGTTTGGCTTTAAAATAACTCATCAACATCTATTACAGCAACTCCCCATTTTACTTATTAACAACTATTTGTGTACAATTATTATTCTGGACAAAAATTAGAAATATTTTATTAATAAAACTATCTTATGGATATTTAGATTAAAGCATTACCAAATCTAAGTATTTTGTTTGGGAAATTGACACAAGCTGTCTTGTTCAAGAACATGATTATCTTTATTATTAAACGTCTTTCTGTTCTTAGGTCAACTCTTTTCTTTTTGGGGGATTGTACACATGGTTGGTGAATTTTATTGCTTTGAGTTTTGTATGTTTATTGCTCTTATAAATAACTTTTTTCTCTAACAGACTTAGTGGTTTGGTCTGCCAGAGACAAGTGATGCTACCTCACATCTGCTCACTGGCTGGAGAGTATTTAATGATTTAACTCAAACACAACCTCGATGAATCTTTTTTTTTAAGCAACATTCCATATTTGGTTATGCCCTGGCGTAGTAACCACTTCCTTCAGCCAAGGCAACCCTCTCCTCCTTCTTTAAATGTTGGGTTTACTATTGGAGGGTTTTATATTTGAGAAGTCTGGCCCAGAAACAAGAACTGGATAAAAGTAACTTTGGGTGAAGTTTCCTGTTCAGTCTCAAGGAGGTGCCTGACAGGTCAGGGGGCTTATTTGTCAAAAGATCAATTTACTTAACAAAAGACCAATTCACAGCAAGTAGCCCAAGCCTCAGTTTGCTGAATGACATGACTAGATTTAGTACATTTAGTAATTTAACACAACTTTGCTTGAGAAATAGTTTTACTGAATTTACTCATTACTTGTCTAGTGAACATAACAAAATGTCAGGATTTCAGATAGAAACATTTCAGTTTATATTTAGTACCAAATCCTTTTAAGAGTTGTATTTTATTTCATGAATTTTAGTATTTTAAAGGTTTTTTGCTAATTTCTCTAAAGGATCAATTCATAACATTTACCAAATTCAACCAAAATATATCTTAAATAAAATTTTTATTCCAATTTATATTAAAACATTTTAAACAACTTCTGAAATTGTGAAGTGTAATTGACCAGTTTTCATTTTGTGTTTGTAAATGCATTTATTATAAATCTTCATGAAAATGGGGGGTTGTTTTGTCAGCAGAAAGATGGAGTGGAGCCCAGACAGCAAGACAATGGGGATCATGGGAAAGCGAGAGGGCCCCAGAAACTCGGAGGTCTGGGACTGACAGTCTCCTAATACACTTCCAACACATCATTATGAATATCTACAAACTTTAGAAATAGGAAAAAAAAGAAATGAGTTTGGAGCACATTAATAATTTTGGCAAATTTGGTAAACTGACCATTGGCAAATTTGTTCCTTAGTAAACTAGATTTTGGTGGATTGGGCTCATCAAATTAACCTGGATCCTTTCCAGATCTGTAAAAGGTCATGTACAGATCCTCTGAAGAGTCCCCTCCATGCTGCTTCCAAGGTAGCTTTATGAATGGACCAGCATGTCATGGTGCTTCTCTGCTTAAATTCCCTCTATTTTTCCTTATCTTCTATCTTCCTGTGAGGAAATCCCAGACAACTTTGAATGGTGCTGTCATCAAACCTCACAAGGGCTAGGATAACCGAATCCCACTCTCTACTCACATCAAACCACACGCTGTGAGTGTCCCATCTACCCCTGCACTCACATAAGCCTTTTTGCCTGAAATGAACGGAGCCCTTTATCTGCTGAGCCAACACCTCCTCTAAAAGACACACCTGAAAAGCTTGACTTTCAACTCTCTCATTACTGCCACACCATCAACTCTCCATTCTCATCTTGAAAAATTATTATTCATGAATAAATCTACCACTAATCATCATCTTCTAGTCCTATGTTGCCAACCCTTTCCAAGAGAAAAGAAAATAACTGAACTAATGGGTACCATTATTGTTTTATAGTTTTAAGTGTCCGCTGAACTTTCAACACTGTTGGGTCTTGCCTTTAGTTAGCAGTATTTCACATTGCCCTTTAGTGGTTGTTACAAACTTCTCTTTTATTTTTCCCCACATGTCTCCCCTCCAGTGTGTGACGTCTTAGAAGATAGCATCCATGCATGTTCACCTTTGAAACCCAGGACTTTAACTGTGTAGGTGTGTAAAAAATATTTTTTTAAAAGATTTTATTTATTTATTTGACAGAGAGACACAGCGAGAGAGGGAACACAAGCAGGGGGAGTGGGAGAGGGAGAAGCAGGCTTCCCGCTGAGCAGGGAGCCCGACGTGGGACTCGATCCCAGGACCCTGGGATCCTGACCTGAGCCGAAGGCAGACGCTTAACGACTGAGCCACCCAAGCGCCCAGGTGTGTAAAAAATATTAAGTGACAGTACCCACTATCTGACATCTGTTGGATTTTGTGGTGAAGAGAGACAGAACTATCGGAAATGAAACTACATAGATGTATGTGTCAGAGCTTAGACGCAGGGGGACTCCTGATCATGAAGGTGAGGAATATAGGGCACTCGGGCATGTGGCACAGGATGGGGCTTTTAGACATTTGTCAGTAGTCACAATGAGAAGCGTCCGGTCTCTCTTCCTCTCAGTCAAACCTAGATGAGTGCCATAATTCTCCACGTAGCCCACAAGGCTGTATTCACTCTCTTCTTCTTTCCTCAGTTTGTATTTGCATTCAAGTTTCCACACTTGGCAGCACACTCAGAGGAAGACCAGATTCTGAGACCTGAAATTATAGCTGAAATGGTAGTTCTGTGCAGTGGTATTCATGGCCCTTCAGAGAAGGAACATGTAGTGGGTTCAAGGTTAAATATGTCTACTATACTTTCTGCTCCCTTTATCTGATGAGGTAAGAGGCAGGGATTTAAAACTATCATGATTCTGTCATCTGAAGAGAGATGAGAAACAACAAGAAGAATTTTCTGTCTTTGTTAATGATGTTTAAAAAATGAGCTCACTACTAATATATTAAAAACTAATGTGTGTGTAGCTCAGCATAGATTACAGAGGACTTTTACAAATTATATCTGTGTTCATGACAGTGGTCCAGTGAGGTGTGTACTCCTTCTACAGATGAGGCGAACCAAGACTTTCAGAGCTGAAATGGTTTATCCATGGCCAATCTGCTACTAAGTTCACTCCTTCTTCGGATTTCTAAAATGTGACTTTAAAGAGATAACTGTGCCAAGAGCAAGGGCCTGCTTTATATGTGTCATTGAAAATTCATTTAACTGGGTTGATATAGGGGACATATGTAAGCAGCTTTATAAAGATTTAGACAAATTTAGGGACAATTGCTGGCTAAATTTTTATTAAAGGGAAATAAAATTCTGGGGCGGTATTTCTATCATCTATTATATTACTACTGGCATTAAGGAAGTCGCAGAATCTTTCAGAATATATAGCATTTTAAAATTCCTGAATTAATGCAGAATAGGGTCCCGAATGGCCCTTCTGGTCACAGATGATTATTATTATTATGTTCACAATGAACTCCATTGACCAAGCACATTTTCCAAGGGATACTGACCAGGGATGATGACTTCTCCCTGAATTTCCACAAAGAGTCCAAAACTTTTATCTTTCATCCTAGGCGAACAGAGGATGTCCCCTGGGGAGAGTCTCCCTACTGTAACCCTGACCCATTTCATGACTATTTCTTGATCGCATCGACTAACAACACGAGGCACACACTACCTTCATCCTAAGTGCCCTGCCTCCACAGAGGCCCAGCAGGGTGACTGAGGTAAGCACCTGGAATCAAGTGTCCGAGTTGCCTTCCCCTCAGGCCAGACCAGCAGTGGCTGCCCTGAGTAATGTGGTGGACTGTGAGCAGCACAGAGAGCTCTAGAAAACGTAGAGAATGCTGACTGGCTCAGGGGGAAGCTGCAGACAGAAGCCTGAGCCAGAGCCTTGCAGTTGAGATTTTAGCCAATCAGAAAAAGGGTTCTAAGCTGACACTTTTGTTGCTCATTGAAAAGTCTGTGTGAAGAGGCCTGAGAGACTGGGCAATGCCCAGGTCTGTTGCAGCCTCTACCACACAGTCCCACAATAGAGTGGGGAGAATTTCCCCTTAGGACAAGAGGGAAGGGATGGGCCAGAGTTCTCTGTTCTGAGGGACACTGAGGTGGGGCTTGAGGGGACTAATGTACCTTCCAGATCCCCTTTTGACCATGCTTCCTTGCCCCCCAACCTTATTCCAGCTCTGAGTTCAATGTCCTTCCTTTCTCCTTCCATCCCACCATGGAAACTCTTCTTATTCCAGAGCTACCCTGATCCTTAGTACACCACTGCTAGTGGAAGCCCAGGGACTACGTCTCAGGTGCCCTGGAACCATGCATCTAATATAGAATACTGGAATGACTCACTGCTTTCATGTGCCACTAATGGAAACTTCTTGTACCTCTGCTCTATTTCCTCTTACCTGGTAAACTCCTCATATTCTGCTTTCAGATCCCGGCCTCTATTATAAAAGGAGAACCTAAAATACAGGGAAGAGATAGAAGGAGGGAGAAAAGACAGGGAGATGCTTAATGTTTTGTTTATTAATGTTTGCCACACACTGTTCTAATTGCTCTATAACCATTTAGAACTGACCCTAGTCATGGCAAGAGGAGTCTGATAAATAATAGATCTGTTAAAAAAACACATTGATACTGCTACCATTCAGTTTGATAACTTAGGACTACTTGCACAGTAAGTGCCACATCTGTACACAATCTCTAACTCTTAACATTTGCTCCCTCATTAACACCATTCAGGCCCAAGGAAATGCTTCTCCACGTCTTTTGCTTCTACCCTTGTAACTAGAGGTGATAGTGTCTGAATGCTGTGAATGTTTGTGGATTGCGCCTTTGCTGACATAGGATGACCCTGCTTAAAAGTGAACTTAACTTTTCAAATACTTTCAGTCAAAGAGCACAAATGTAAAAGATTTTTGCGTAGGGGCGCCTGGGTGGCTCAGTTGGTTAAGTGTCTGCCTTCGGCCCAGATCATGATCCCAGGGTCCTGGGATTGAGCCCTGCATCAGGCTCCCTGCACCGCGGGAAGCCTGCTTCTCCCTCTCCCACTCCCCCTGCTTGTGTTCCCTCTCTCGCTGTGTCTCTCTCTGTCAAATAAATAAATAAAACCTTAAAAGAAAAAAAAAAGAAAACAATCATTAAAAAAAAAATTCTTGCATAATGAAGCATCAGATGCCCACAGGGCTGGGTGTCACTGTTTTTCTTTTTTTTTTTCTTGCACCACATATTAACCCAGTATTCCCAACACTTACACATGGCAGCTGAGGAATATTTTACAATATTAAACAAGTCATATTTGTCTTAAGTTTATATATATGATGATCTGGATATAAAATGCATGAAACGTGATCCACATTTTACAAGAACAAGCCTGGGGCAAAAGAGGTTCAGTAATTCGCTGACTCTCATAAAGTCTATTAGTGGTAGAACTGCAGCTAAAAACCATTTCCTCCTAAGAATTATACTTTTCCACCACAACTTAAGGCTCCTCAGAGTGTCTAAGATAATAGAAGTGAACATCTCGGAGACAATAATTCTCTTTTCTCCGAAATATGATCCCACTTATTTCCTACTAAAACTCCCAGGTATACAAACTAAAAACGCCAAATGTCACAAAGATGTCTACTCTTGAGTCATTTTTCATTCAGTTCTTTAAATCCTTGAGGCATACAGTCTCTAGAATTTCTATAACTGGGAGAAAATCTTCACCTCAAATGTTCATCTAGTGTAATTTGATGAAAACATACTGCCAGGCTGAGAATCTTCGTAAAAAATTGGACTAAGAACCTTCATAAAAAATGTCTGCCCAGAGACAGGTGAGGTATTTCAGCTCCAGTGCTGATTGGTTCACTTTCTAGGGACTCTGAACCTAGGACTGAAAACCTTCATAAAAATTGAGAACCTTCATAAAAAATGTCTGCCCAGAGACAGATGAGGTACTTCAGCTCCAGTGCTGATTGGTTCCCTTCACAGGGACTCTCCAATCCTACTGTGGATGGAAGCTTTCACAGGTTTTTATTCTCTGAAGTGAGTACTCAGAGCCACCAGGTAGGAGCTGCGTTGACTACCATTTCTTTCTCCTTGTTCCCAATGATGCCTGGGAAGATGGCTCTGTGGATCCCCAGAGGCCTCTGGACAGCAGCTGAAATGATGATCCTGGTGGTGCTGAGCATCCCAGTGGCTGAGGGCAGAGACTCTCCACGTAAGTGCAGAGCACCTCTTCCCCAGAGCCACCACCCTAGGGAACGGGCTCGGAAGGACCTTTGGGCTGGGGTGTGGAAGGTTCTATGATCTCAGAATACAATCTTTTTTTTTTTTTTTAAGATTTATTATTATTTATTTATTTAGGGAGAGAGCACAAGCAGGGGGAGCGGGAGCAGCAGGGAGAGGGAGAGGGAGAAGCAGGCTCCTTGCTGAGCAGGGAGCCTGATGTGGGGCTCATCCCAGGACCCCGGGATCATGACCTGAGCCGAAGGCAGTCGCTTACCCGACTGAGCCACTCAGGTGCCCCCAGAATCCAGTCTTTTATTACAGATTTTCTCTCTTTGGGGAAGAGAGCTCTGTTACATTCTCATTTCCATCTCTAAGGATGAGATGAGGACAATCCCCATACTATGGACTCAATCCATCCTGGGGATGTCATAATGGGGAGGAAGAAACAAAGTGTGCATTTGCTATCACTGATAGGACAGCGTGACATTTGGATTCCTTTTGAAAATAAGAATTTGTTCAAAGGAGACACAGCAGGATTTTCCATTTCAGGGTCCCCCAAGACCTTGTCCTGGCTACACACTATGGGATTCTCTGTTGGAGAAATGTAGGGCAGTGAAGGTCTCTGTAGTCTTAGTATTTGATAAAAAGGACTCTACATTCCTGATTCTTTTTTTTTAAAGATTTTATTTATTTATTTGAGAGAGAGAATGAGAGAGAGAGAGAGAGCACATGAGAGGAGGGAGGGTCAGAGGGAGAAGCAGACTCCCCGCCGAGCAGGGAGCCTGATGCGGGACTCGATCCCGGGACTCCAGGATCATGACCTGAGCCGAAGGCAGTTGCTTAACCAACTGAGCCACCCAGGCGCCCAGATTCTGAGTGGAGTGCGCATTGAGGCAAACTCTTGGTATTTGCGTGAAACTGGGTGACCACAGACAGGGAGTCTTAACTTCAAGTTTCACTGGTTTATGGTCAGATAGTAACTTGTGTGGGATTCGGAGAGTTGAGTTGATGATGGACTGAATTTAGGAGAAAGGAGAATGTAAAGAAGAGAAATAGCGCATACTGAGAAACCATTTCAGCCACAGGGTTAGTAACTTACCATAAATTCTCTCTGATCTTCCTAACACCCCTATGTGTGGGGATTATGACTTCCGCTTTACAAATTATAAGTATGATATGGATACTTCGTTTAGTAACCTACCAAAGCTGGTAAGTGGCAGGGTTAAATTGAAATCTATTTTATCTTATTCACAAGACTGTGTTCTTTCCATGAATAAAATGTTTTTTTCTAGGACTTGGAAGGTGTGTGTCCCTTTTAGCCCAGCAGGAATGAGCAAACTTCACACTGCAATTGGGTGGGTGTGACAGAAACCCAGTGTAAACCCACCCATGGGAAGGAAGGCCCTTTGCAGGGCACCAAGAGAATATGTTGTCAGGAGGAGGTCAAGCTTAATTTTAAAAAAATTTTTTTATTGTTATGTTAATCACCATACATTACATCATTAGTTTTTGATGTAGTGTTCCATGTTTCATTGTTTGTGTATAACACCCAGTGCTCCACGCAGAACGTGCCCTCTTTAATACCCATCACCAGGCTAACCCATCCCCCCTCCCCCCTCCCCTCTAGAACCCTCAGTTTGTTTTTCAGAGTCCATCGTCTCTCCCCCTCCGATTTCCCCCTTCATTCTTCCCCTCCTGCTGTCTTCTTCTTCTTCTTCTTCTTCTTTTTTAACATATATTGTATTATTTGTTTCAGAGGTACAGATCTGTGATTCAACAGTCTTGCACAATTCACAGCGCTCACCATAGCACATACCCTCCCCAATGTCCGTCACCCAGCCACCCCATCCCTCCCACCCCCCACCACTCCAGCAACCCTTAGTTTCTTTCCTGAGATTAAGAATTCCTCATATCAGCGAGGTCATGTGATACATGTCTTTCTCTGATTGACTTATTTCACTCAGCATAACACCCTCCAGTTCCATCCACATCGTTGCAAATGGCAAGATCTCATTCCTTTTGATGGCTGCATAATATTCCATTGTGTATATATACCACATCTTCTTTATCCATTCATCTGTCGATGGACATCTTGGCTCTTTCCTGTCAAGCTTAACTTTTGACCTTTCTCCTTATTCTCTTGAACTCTTGTGCTTAGGTGGACACTTGTTTGTCTCTGAGGTTCCCTGGAGTTCTATGGAAAATGGGATTTCATGTGAGAACGTCCTGATCCGAGTACAGGGATGAATGTAAAATCAACCCGACTGCCCTATTTTCCTCACTTCTCAGGCTCAGGCAGGGCTCACAGGTCCTAAGGCTTGTTCCTCCCTCCCCTCCCTGGAGGAAGGCAGTTCTGGAAGCCCTCAGAGGAGGGCAGGCAGGCCTGGAAAAGAGGATGCCCCGGGCCTGGTTGAGAGGCGTCCAAGGTGGGCGGCCTTCAGGTTTATCAGGCTGCCTGACCTCGCCCCACAAGGCCCGCGGGGCGGTGGCTGTTGGTTGGGCTGAGGGGCAAGGGCCTGACTGACCTGCGGTGATTCCCTGCAGAGGATTTCGTGGTCCAGTTTAAGGGCGAGTGCTACTTCACCAACGGGACGGAGCGGGTGCGGCACCTGACCAGATACATCTATAACCGGGAGGAGTACGTGCGCTTCGACAGCGACGTGGGGGAGTACCGGCCGGTGACGGAGCTGGGGCGGCCGAGCGCTGAGTACTGGAACCGCCAGAAGGACGTCGTGGAGCAGACGCGGGCCGAGGCGGACACGGTGTGCAGACACAACTATGGGATTGAGGAGAGAACGATCTTGCAGCGGCGAGGTGAGCGCCGGCCATTCGCCCTCCGGGGGCCCATCCCCCGGGCCCAGCAGAGACCCCGCGCGGGGAGGGGCGGGGACGCGGGGCCGAGCTGGGGGACTGACCCGGCAGCCGCGCACTGTTCCTGCTGAGGTGGGTGGGTCCACCAGCGGGGCTGCGCTTCCTCTGACGTTTTCGCCACCTCTGCGCGGCCCCGGCTCCCTACTTGAGTGTTTGGTTTCTCCCTCCGCACCTTTCGCTAAGCGGAGCCCAGGGAGCCCCCCATCCCCGCCCCGGTCCCCGCAGTGAACTGCCCCGGCCCCTGCGCAGCTTAGTGGGCTGGGCCTGGGGAGGGGAGGGTACCTTGCACACGTGGTGAATATGTTACAGTCGTCACCGGCCAAATTTTGACTTTTTGGTTTCAAATTATGATTCATCTTAATTGTTATCTTAAATGGCTGTGACTAGTCCCGGACTTCTTTGAGGCGAGGAACTGCCTTATCCTTGTCTGCCTAGTAGTACCTGAGGCAGTGACTGTTAGGTAATGTGAGTGCAAACCTTTGTGGAATGAATGAATGTATTCGGCTGCCCATCCACTTAGGCTCAAGGGAAAATAGAAGGGTAAATAAGCCTTAAAAATGGACTCTATTAATTAGTCTTTACTATTTTGCTTAATCCTTTAAAGTAAACTTTGTGCGTTGGATCTTAATACCTTAGGATTTGTGAATGCAAAGTCTAAGAAAAAAGTGTTTACTAAAAATATAAATTATATTTGGATGGTATTGTAAGGCAGAATTTGAATTTCTTAGAAAATCTCCACAAATGTCAGAATAGGAAGAGCTGAGGTTTGGGAGTCAATAAGTTGATGCTATTAAATTATTAAATAAAAATTGTTTCGGGTCTCCTTCGGCCTAAACCTTGCCTATCCTCCTGCTTCTGTCTGCATCCCCTCCTCCCTGCGTCACCAACCACTTCAGGGGTAGACGTTCGGCAAGTTAATTGTAGCCATTTAATAAGCACCTATTTCTAGACAAATACTTTACCAAACACTATCTACATTAGGCCATTTAATTTCCACTTAACTGCCTTGGGCGTTAGGGATTAGCAACTACTTTATGTATCAATAGGGATATGGGGCGCGCCGGGGTGGCTCAGTTGTTAAGCGTCTGCCTTCTGCTCAAGTCATGATCCTAGCGTCCTGGGATCGAGCCCCGGGTAGAGCCCCAATGGAACCCGGAATGGAGCTCCGAATGGAACCCCGCGTCAGGCTCCCTGGGCTCCCTGCTCCGCGGGAAGCCTGCTTCTCCCTCTCCCTCTCCCACTCCCCCTGCTTGTGTTCCCTCTCTTGCTGTGTCTCTCTCTGTCAAATAAATAAATAAAATCTTTTAAAAAAATAGGGATGGAGGGAAAGAAGTCCAGATTTATTATTTTTATTTTTAAAAATTTTGAGAATAATGCCCTGTGTAATACAGCCATCTAAATTTTAAAAATGCTTTATTTTGTCAATTAATATCAACAGAATAACTTTCATAGAATTAGATTACTATGATTTCTTCAGACTCTGAAAAGTAAGCTGACTCCTGTGTTTATCCAAGCTAATAAAGTGGCTAAGCTCAGATCCTAATCCAAGACTCGGAATCCAGGGATCTTTCCACCCTGGTACCAAGAGAGGACTCTTCTCCACGGGGAGACTTGCTGTGTAGTCCCACATCTCAGTGTCTTTTCTTGTCTGTTACTCCCCTCAGTGGAACCTACAGTGACCATCTCCCCGTCCAGGACAGAGGTTCTGAACCACCACAACCTGCTGGTCTGCTCAGTGACAGATTTCTACCCAGGCCAGATCAAAGTTCGGTGGTTTCGGAATGACCAGGAGGAGAGAACTGGTGTCGTGTCCACTCCACTTATTAGGAATGGGGACTGGACCTTCCAGATCCTGGTGATGCTGGAAATTACTCCCCAGCGAGGAGATGTCTACACCTGCCATGTGGAGCACCCCAGCCTCCAGAGCCCCATCACAGTGGAGTGGAGTAAGGGGCAGTTTTTCTTTTCACTATGGGCCCCACAAGACAGAGCTTCCTCCAGCCCGTCCCATTCTAGTCCTCATCCTTGATGTCGCTACTGAGCTGGAAATGCAGGAGATGAGAGCGCCTCTTGTCCCATGGCAGGGGCATTAGAAGAATCTTGATCGCACTGTCTTTCTAGATACTAGGGAGATCATTCCCCACACCCTGGCCCTACCACCCAGCCCTGTAGCTCTGAAGGATTTATTACTCTGGCTGGTGACTGGGGTCTTGGAGTCTGAAGTTAGGGATGTGTCTGGAGGAGCAGGTTTAACTTCCCCCTCTCTCTCACACACCCACCATGTGTGAAGATCTCTCCGTGGGTCCTTCCTTCCCCTAGGGGTGGTCAGAATGGAGCACTGGGTTCGCCTGGCACCTCCAGCTCCTCTACCTCAGGCTGGACTTCAGGCTTCCCAAAGGGACCCTGTGGGGTGTGGGGACAACCCTGACACTCAGGCTCTGCTCCCCAGGGGCACAGTCTGAATCTGCCCAGAGCAAGATGCTGAGTGGCATCGGAGGCTTTGTGCTGGGGCTGATCTTCCTCGGGCTGGGCCTTATCATCCGTCACAGGAGCCAGAAAGGTAAGGCCCTCTGGGGAAATGCGGGAGAAGAGCTGTGCCTGAGGCCCTCTGCTCAGCGGGAGCTGTGCCTCTAGATTTAGCTCTTTCCTTCTGACCTTGGAAGGAAGGAGGCTGGGCTGGTGGTGGAAGGAGATGGAATAACTACGGAGAGGCTTTGGAATCTGATGTTACTGGTTGAAAGGAGCCTTATCATAGAGGTAACAGGTGGAGTATATTCTAGGGCTTCCTTGCAGTTCATCATTGTCTCGCTGGCTCCTTTCTGAAAGCTTCCTTCTTTAAGAGGGTCAGAGCATCTGCTTCCCTTCCTTTCATTCATTTGGGAGGATTTTAGCTTAGGGCAGTTAAGCTCTCGTGGTTGCTGGGTAGGGAGAAAGTAAAATTTGAATGAAGTTGCTTATCTCACCTCCCTTTGGGGTGAGTGAGACACTGGCTATTTGTGTAATGAGACCTTTCTCTGTATCACTTCTTTTTGTAGGACCTCGTGGGTCTCTGCCAGCAGGTACTATTTCTGCTCTGATTCAGTGGGGGTTTGGGCACGAGTGAAAGAGGGAAGAGATTAGGTGAGTGCACCCGGGCACAATGGTCTCAGTTCATGGCCTAGTCCCTGCTACAGAGATCAAGAGTTAGGGAGAAGTTTGCCCAGTTTGTGTAGGCAGATCCAGCGTTGTTCTCCAGCGCCAAGTCATAACCTCGGTGGTATCTTTCTGGGAAACGTGGAACCAGAGCCATGTCTTGGGTGTTAGACACCAGGATGATGCCCACGTTGTGTTACATGCTGGTGGCTACTGCCTGTGTGAGTTTATAAATGAAAGGCTACTACCGGTGGAAAGAAGGTGAGTTATCGTTACGTTTACTAAAACCTTAACATCCCCCAAATGAAGGATCACGGCTGCTCCATCACCTCCCACACATCTGTGTGAGGCTGGAGTGCCACGTTCTCTTGAGTTGATTTCACCTTTACAGAGACATTGGGGGAGGTGATGACAATATGCCCTGGACCTCAGCTTTCTCTGATGCTGTAGTGGCCCCGAGAGGAGGGGAGAGGGCATGTCCCTCAGGGTCCCCTGTGCTGATCACTCTCCTTTCTACAGGGCTCCTGCACTGACGCCTGAGGGTACCTGGGATTCCGCCGTCTGTAATGCCTGCCTGTCCTTGCCCAGAATTCCCAGCTGCCTGAGAGCCCATCCCCCACATGGATCCGAGCCCCACAGTGCCTCTGATACAGTCACCAGGTGCCCTCCTGGGACCCCTGCCTGGCGGATCTGACTGCGATGCTGCTCCCTGCACTGGTTTCAGAGCCTCTGCTGTGAGCTCCTTGCTAGCAGCATCTCCTCCGTCCCCAAGGGCTTTTCCGTTTCCATTCTTCCTCCTCAGATTGTGCAAGAGGAGCACACAGAAGCCCTTTAGCTGAATGTAGAGATTTTATCATAATTAAACATGATTATTGGTTCTCTGTACCTGAGTCTCTTCTTAATTGGATGGAGGCAGGAAACCAATGCAGAATGAAAGGACCATACTGCTCCTTGAAGGCAGAATGGAGGCGTCTGGGGGTGCCAAGTTACAAGCAGGCAGAGGAGAGAGAAAATCAATTCAATAGTCACATCCTTCATGGGTATTTAGTATTGTTGAGTGCAGTGGCCTAAGGATGTGCCCGCCTCTCTTTAGGTTTGGTGAGTATTGTGTATATAAGCTGATAGTGGAATTATGCGAACACAGATAGAGGGGCCCCTGGTGCCTCAGAGAACCACAGTGATGTTTCAAATATATCTTGGCAAGTCACATTGGTCAAGGTCCATTTTTATTTTTGAAAAAGTATAACTAGCAATAAGAGTACTGTTCCTGGTTTCACATGATAGGAACCCAACTCAAGTTTACTTTGTCTATGTTACAAGGAAGTCTGGAGTCAAGTGGATTTCAGAAGTGACTAGATCGAGGGGCGCCTTGGTGGCTCAGTCAGTTAAGCATGGGGCTCTTGACTTCGGCTCAGGTCCTGATCTCAGGGTCGTGAGATCCAGCCCTGTGTCGTGCCCTGTGTCCAGTGGGGAGTCTACTGGAGATTCTCTCTCCCTCTGCCCCTTGCAATTCCATACATTACTCAGTGGTTACCACAATATGGGTAGTCACCATTTGTCACCATATAACGGTCTTATAACATTGTTGAGTATAATGACTTTTTCTCTCCATGACTTATTTCTTTTATAACTGGAAGTTTGTATCTATTAATCCTCTTCACTTATTTTGCTTAACCTCCCATCCATCTCCCCTGTGGTAACCACTAGTTTGTTCTTTGTATTTGTGAGTCTGTTTTTTTGTTTGTTTTGCTTTTTAGATTCCATATATAAGTGAAATCATATGGTATTTGTCTGTCTTTGTCTGTCACTTAACATAATACCCTCTAGGTCCATCCGTGTTGTTGCAGTTGGTAAGATCTAATACTCTTGTGGTAGAGTAATATTGCATTGTATATACATGCCACATCTTCTTTATCCATCCTTCTATTGATTGACACTTGGGCTGCTTCCATACCTTTACTATTGTGAATAATAGTATTCATTATTGGGCACAATAATGTGTGCCCAATACATTGCAACATTGCAACGACATGCAATCAACATAAGGGTGTCTCTGCATCTTTTTCTGTCTGTCTCTGCATCTCTGTCTCTGTTGTGTCTCTCACTCTTTCACTGCATCTCTGCCTCTGTCTCTCTGTTTCTATCTTCACCTTTGCCGTTATTTATCTGGATCTCTTTTTTTTTCTGTTCCTTTTTGTATTTCCTATTGTCTGCATGTATCCCTTTGAATTAGTATTTTTGTATTGTTTGGTAAATACCTAGTAGGGCAATTGCTGGGTTGTAGAAAAGCTCGACTTTTAACCTTTTGAGCAACCTCTGCACTGTTTTCCAGAGTGACTGCACCGGTTTGCACTCCCACCAACAGTGCAGGAGGGTTCCCCTTTCTCTACATCCTTGCCAACATCTGTTGTTTCTTATGTTGTTAATTTTAGCCATTCTGACTGGTATGAGGCGGTATCTCATTGTATTTTTGATTGGTATTTCCCTGATGATAAGTGATGCTGAGCATCTTTTCATGTGTCTGTTGGCCATCTGTATATCTTCTTTGGAAGAGTGTCTATTCATGATTTCTGCTCATTTTTTTAAACTGGATTATTTGTGTTTTGGGTGTTGAGTCTGAGAAGTTCTTTATAGATTTTGGATACTAACTCTTTATCAGATATGTCATTTACAAATATCTTCCCATTCCATAGGTTGCCTTTTAGTTCTGAGGTTTCCTTTGCTGTGCAGAAACTTTTTATTTTGATGAAACCCCAATAGTTTATTTTTGCTTTCCCTTCCTTTGTCTCAGGGGACATATCTAGTAGAAATTGCTGAAGCTGATGTCAAAGAGGTTGCTGCCTGTGTTCTCCTCTAGGATTTTAATGGTTTCCTGTCTCACATTTAGGTCTTTTGTCCATTTTCAATTTATTTTTGTGTACTATGTAAGAAAGTGGTCCAGTGTCATTCTTTTGTATGTTGTTTTCTAGTTTTCCCAACACCATTTGCTGAAGAAATTATCGTTTTTTTCTATTGGATATTCTTTCTTGCTTTGTCTAAGATTAATTAACCATAAAGTTGTGGGTTCATTTCTGGGTTTTCTATTCTGTTCCACTGATCTATGTGTCTGTTTTTGTACCAGTATCATACTGTCTTTATCACCACAGCTTTGTAATATACCTTGAAGACCAGAATCATGATGCCTCCAGCTTTGCTTTTCTTTTTCAAGGTTGCTTTGGCTATTTGGCGTCTTTTGTGGTTCCATACAGATTATAAGATTGTTTGTTTGAGGACTGTGAAAAATGCAGTTGGTATTTTGATAGGGATTGCATTAAAATGTATAGATTGCTTTGGGTAGTATAGACATTTTAAAAATATTTGTTCTTCCAAATCATGAACATGCAATGGTTTTCCATTCCTTTGTGTCATCTTCAATTTCTTTTGTCAGTGTTTTATAGTTTTCAGAGTACAGATCTTTTGCCTCTTTGGTTAGGTTTATTCCTAGGTATCTTATTCCTTTTTGTGCAATTATAAATAGGAGTGGTTCCTTGATTTTTCTTTCTGCTGCTTCACTATTGGAGTATAGAAATGTACCAGACCTCTCTGTATGTTGAGTTTGTATCACGCAGCTTTACTGAATTTGTATAACAGTTCTAGCAATTTTTTTGCTGGAGTCTTTTGTGTTTTCTATATAGTGTAGTGAAAGTGTGACTTCTCCCTAGCTGATTTGGATGCCTTTCTTTCTTTTTGTTGTCTGATTGCTGAGGCTAGGACTTCCAGTACTATGGTGAGAGTGAACATTTCTGTCTTGTTTCTGACCATAGAGGAAAAGCTTTCAGTTTTTCCCCATTAAGGATGATTTTAAGTGTCAGTTTTTTATATATGGCCTCTATTATGTTGAGGTGTGTTTCCTATAGCCCAACTTTGTTGAGGGTTTTTATTATGTGTGGATGTTGTACTTTGTTAAATGCTTTTTCTGCATTTATTGAGAGGGTCATATGGTTCTTATATTCCCTTTGATTAATATTGACTGATTTGCGAATATTGAGCCACCCTTGCAGTCCAGGGAGAAATCTCACTTGATCCATAGGGGATGATTCTTTTAATGTACTGCTGGATTTGATTTGCTAGTATTTTACTGAGATTTTTTTTTTATCCATGTTCATCAGGGAAATTAGCCTATAGTTCTCATTTTTAGTGGAGTCTTTATCTGGTTTTGGAATCAAGGTAATATTGGCCTCATAGAATGGATTTGAAGTCTTCCTTCCATTTCTAGTTTTTTGGAAAAGTGTGAGAAGAATAGATGTTAACTCTTCTTTAAATGTTTGGTAGAATTCCCCTGTGAAGCCGTCTGGCCCTGGACTAGTTTTGTTGGGAGATTTTTTCTTTTATTACTGATTCAATGTCTTTGCCGGTTATTGATCTTTTCAAATTTTCTATTTCTTCCTGTTTCAGTTTTGGTAGTTTATATGTTTTTAGGAATTTATCCATTTCTTCCAGGTTGTCCAATTTGTTGGCATACAGTTTTTCATAATATTCTCTTATAATTGTTTATAATTCTGTGATGTTGGTTATGATCTCTCCTCTTTCATTTGTGATTTTATTTACTTGGGTCACTTTTCTTTTTGATAAATCTGGCTAGTGGTTTATAAATTTGATTAATTTTTTTCAAAGAATCAGCTCATGGTTTCATTGATTTCTTCAGTTGTTTTTTTAGTTTCTATATCATTTATTTCTGCTCTAATCTTTATTATGTCCTTTCTTCTGCTGCCTTTAGGTTTTGTTTGTTGCTGTTGTTGTGTGTGTGTGTGCTTTTTTCCTTTAGGTGTAGGCTCCTTTTGGTATAAGGTTATGTTGTTTATTTGAGACTTTTCTTGTTTTTTAAAGTAAGCCTGTATTGCTATATACTTCCCTCTTAGGTCCACTTTTGCTCCATGCCAAAGGTTTAGACCACTGTGTTTTCATTTTTATTTGTTTCCGTGTATTTTTTTTATTTCTTCTTTGATTTCCTGGCTGACCCATGCATTGTTTAGCAGCATATTGTTTAACCTCCATGAATTTGTGGTCTTTCCAAATTTTTTCTTGGGGTTGCCTTCAAGTTTCACAGCATTGTGGGCAGAAAATATGTATGGTATGATCTCAATTTTTTTGTACCTGTTGAGGCCTGAGTTGTGACCTAGGATGTGACTATTTTGGAGAATGTCCCATGTGCCCTTTAAAAGAATGTGTATTCTGCTGGTTTAGGTTGGAATGTTCTGAATATATCTGTTAAGTTCTTCTGGTCCAGTGTGTCATTCAAAGCCATCGTTTCCTTGTTGATTTTCTGCTTAGATGATCTGTCCATTGATGTAAGTGGGGTGAAAAGTCCACTACTATTATTGTATTATTACTGAACTCCTTCATGTTATTGTTTTATATATTTGGATGCTCCCATATTGGCTGTATAAATATTTACAATTGTTAGATCTTCTTGTTGGATTGACCCCTTTATTATGATATAGTGCTCTTCTTTATCTCTTGTTACTGTCTTTGTTTTAAAGTTTCGTCTCTCCAAAATAAGTATTACTACACTGGCTTTCTTTTGCATGATAAATTTTTCTCCACTCCCTCACTTCCAATCTGCAGTTGTGTCTAAAATGAGTCTCTTGTAGGCAGCATATAGATGGGTGGGGGTTATTTTTTTTTTAATCCATTCTGACACCCTATGTCTTTTGACTGGAGATTTAGTCTATTTACATTCAAAGTAATTATTGATAGATATGTGTTTAGTGCCATTTTATTACTTGTCTTATCATTGTTTCTGCAGATTTTCTCTGTTCCTTTCTTGTCTTTGTCACTTTTATTCTTTCCTTTCCACTCAAAGATTCCCCTTTAATATTTTTTACAAGGCTGGTTTGCCACCCATGAGCTCCTGTAGTATTTGTTTGTCTGGGAAACTCTTTATTTCTTCTTTTTTTTTTTTTTTTTAAGATTTTTATTTATTTATTTAATAGAGAGAGAGAGAGAGAGCATAAGTAGGCAGAGCAGCAGACAGAGGGAGAGGGAGAAGCAGGCTCTCTGCCAAGCAGGGAGCCCAATGCAGGATTTGATCCCAGGACCCTGGGATCATGACCTGAGCCGAAGGCAGCCGCTTAACTGACTGAGCCACCCACGTGCCCCTCTATTTCTCCTTCTATTCTGAATGATAACCTTGCTGGATATAGTATTCTTGGCTTCAGATTTTTCCCATTCAACATGTTGAGTATATCATGCCACATCTCTGGCTTGCTAAATTTTTGTTGAGAAATTTGTATCTAGCCTTATGGGTCTTCCCTTGTTAGTTAAGGACTTCTTTTGTCTTTCTGCTTTTAGGATTTTTTTCTTTATTCCTCTTTTTGGTAAATTTAATTATAATATGTGTTGGTGTTAACCTGCTTTTGTTGATTTTGATGGGAGCTCTCTGTGCCTCCTGGATCTGGATGTTTGTTTCCTTCCCCCGATTAGGGAAGTTTTTAGCCATTATTTCCTCAAATAAATTTGCTGCCTCCTTTTCTCTCTGTTCTTCCTCTGAGACTCCTATGGTACAAATGTTACTATGTTTCACGGGGTCACTGAGTTCCCTATGTCTGTTGTTGTTTTCCATAATTCTTTCTCTTTTTTGTTCAGCTTCATTATTTTCCATCATTTTGTGTTCTATATCACTTATTCATTTCTCTGCTTCTTCCAGCCTTGTGTTCATTGCATCCATCCTGTTTCCAGTCTCAGTTATTGCATTTTTCATTCCTAATTTGTACTTTTTGGGCCTCCCTGAAGTCTTCCATTCTTTTCTCAAGCCCAGCAAATGTCCTTATGATCATTGCTTTAAATTCTCCATTGGTCATGTTACTTATGTCTGTTTCACTTGGGTCTCTGGTTGTGACCTCATCTTGTTCTTTCATTTGGGATGAATTCCTCTGTCTTGACATTTTCTCTATGTCTCTGCCTTCTTCCCTATGTTAGAAAAGCCTGTTACATTCCCTGCTCCTGAGAGTGATGGCTTGATGAAGAAGAGGCCGTATAGTGTCCAGTGCCGGCACTTCAGGGAGTATGTCTGCTGTGTGCTGCAGGTGCCCTGCTCTTGGGTTTTGGCTGCTCCATTCTTCATGCCGGGTGTCTGCAGAGGCTCTCCTTGCCTGCAGGGGGCTGTGTTTGATTTGGTTCTTGACCAGAATGTGGCAAGTTTTAAGTAGGTGTGTGCTGGTCTGCTTGTTAAATGAGCCTTGATACTGCTTCCACTAGAACTGGAGCTTTGCAGGACTCTCTGGTTGGGAGACACAGTGTGGACTGGGGTTTCTGCTGGTCTTCTGGGGAGGGGGCCTGCCAAGCTGGGACTGAGGCAAACTTGACAGAGACAGGCAGTCATGCCAGAGTGCAGAGGGGTGGAACTTGTTGTAAGCAGGTTAGGCAGCCAGTTCAGGGCTAAGCTACTTTCTGCAGGCTGCTCTGTGTTTATGCTGAGGGGTGGGGGAGGAAATGGCACTGGCCAGCTCCCTTGTTCCCAGAGAGGCATCTCCCTGAGCCCTGCCTCTCGGGGACCAGCTCTAAGTAGAGGGAATAATCCCTCCCCACCCTTCATGTGTCCCCAGCGTTCTTCAGATCGCCCCCTGCCCTTTAAAACTCCAGTCATTACGTCCTGCTGGTTGCAAGAACTCAGGAAAACCAGCTCCCCTCATTTTCCCAGCCAATGACTTTGGGGAAGTGTGTTCTTCTTGCACGTTCCACCTGTGTGCTCCTCTCTCTCTTGCCTTTCTCTGTGACCATGGCTCCCTCCTGTCTGCAGCACCCTTGATCTGTTTCTCCCCCAAACCACTGCTCTGCACTTCCTACCTTCCTTGACGTGGCTTCTTCTCTCCCTTTAGTTGTGAAGTTTGTTCTGTCAGTCTTCAGGTTGATTTCTGTGGTATTTAGAATGATCTGATAGTTATCTAGTTGTGTTCAAGGGGTGAGATAAGTCTAGGGTCCTCCTGCTACACTGCCATCTTAGTTCCTCTGTCCTTTCATTTTGGATAAATTTCTTTGTCTCCTCATTTCATCTGCCTCTCTGCATCTGTTTCTCTGTGTTAAGAAAGTCAGCTATGTCTTCTGCTCGTGAAATTAGTGACTTTATGAGGAAGAGATCCTGGGATGGCCTGCAGTGCAGTGTCCCCTGTTCACCAGGACCTGGCACTTCAAGTAGTATCCTATATGTGTTGCTTATGCACTCTTGTTGTGTCTGAGACACTTTTCCTTTCAGTGCAGTCATTTGCACTGACTCTCTGCCTATTCTGGGCTGTGTTTGCTCTCTGTGGTATTAGTGGAGCCCAGGCAGCCCAGCTCTGAGGGTGTGTCTGCTAGGAAAATTGGGAGCAGGATGGTGGTTTTAGCAAAATTTGCACTGGGACACTAGTCTCATGCCAGATCCACTGAAGCACTGCAGTGTTTGGCGGCTGCCTGCTGGACTGGCCAGTGGACAGAAGCTAGGTGTGGCCCATGGTGATGGCTGGGTTCAGCAGGGCCCAGCACATGACAACGGTTGGGGGTGTGTGGCTGGTTACACTGTGGGGTGGCAGCTCTGCACAGCACTCAGCAGGGGCTGGGTGCTGCGTAGTGCCTGGGTGCTGTGCATGGCGGGTCACAGTATGCGGTGGGACCTGTGCACCCTGCCAAGGTTGTGTACTCTGCAGCTTGGCAGGGTGCCAAACTTTAATAAAATTTGCTCTGAGCCCAGGGCTGAGGCTAGTGGGCTGGGAGTGGGTGAGTCCTCAGGGGACCTCATGGGCCTGGAACACTGCTAGCAGGTTAGTTAGCAGGTGTCTGAGCAGTGCCACCTCCTGCAGTTGGCTCTGTGTTTATGCTGGCAGGCAGGGCTGGAAAATGGTGATGGACAGCTCCTTCTTTTTCAGAGAAGCCCCCCAACAGGCTCTGAAATCAGTATGAACAGAGCTGTCTCCTGTTTGTCCCCATCCTGTGGAAACCGTCTTTTTTATGTTGCCTCTTTGTGCAGGCTGCTGTCTTTTTAAAGTCAGTGATCCAGCTATTACTCACCTTCCCACCTCACCCAGGGTGGAGTCAGCTGACTTTTAAAGCTCCAGGCTCCAAGTCTCACTGATTTTAAAAATGCACAGAATTTAGCCCCTCTGGTTTTTAAAGCCAGATTTTATGGGGATTAGTCTTCCCTGGGAAGCTTCTTGGTGCGAGGGCCTGTTTCTCAGCCCTCTCCACGTGTGCAGCTCTGTCCCTCCTGCAGACAGCTTCCTTCCACCATTCTGACCTGAAAGGTTGACTTTCAGGTGCAGCTTCTTCTCTATTTAGTTGTGGAGTTTGTTCTGCCAGTCTTTGGATCACTCTCTGGTTTACTGACTTGGATGTGGATGATATCTAGTCATGAACATGGGACAGGGAAAGCTCAGGGTCCTCCTACGCTGTCACCTTCCCCAAGTCTATCTTTTCATTAAGGGTCTCATTGAGGTCCTCCACTCTTTTCTCAAGTCCATTGAGTATCTTTATGACCATTACTTTAATTCTTTATTAGGCATATTAATTTTCTCCTTTTGGTTTAACTCTTTTCCTGTGATTTTTGTCCTGTTTTTTCATTTGGGACACATTCCTCCTCCACAAAATGATCTCCTCATTTTGTCTAACTCTCTGGGTCTCTTTCTATGTGTTAGGAAAGTCAGCTACATCTCCTGCCCTTGAAATTAGTGACTTTATGAAGTAGAGGTCCTGTGGCGCCCTGCAGTGCACTGTCCCCTGTTCACCAGAACCGGGTGCTCCAGTGTTGTCTCCTGTGTATGTTGCATGCACCCTACTGTTGTGGCTAAGCCACATTTGCCTTCAGTTCACTTATCTACAATGGCTCTCTGGGCCTATTGTAGGCAGAGTTTGGTCCCTGTGTTAGTGGGGCAGTCTGGGGCTGGGTTGGGCTTGAGTTGAGTCAGACCAGGTGTTTGCCAGACATAGGGTAGCACTGAACTGCTCGTTCCTTTCTCTGTGTTGTCTCCTGAGAAGCTTTTGTTGTTGGGTGGGGACTGCAGTCAGACCAGATGTCTGTCCCCAGCCCACTGCTGGGGCTGTGATTGGACTCATGTGTGCAGTTATCTTCCCTCTTCCTCATGCAGGAGTCACTTTGGAGTGGTGCTGGCCCCTGTCAGGGCTGCTTGCATCCTGCCAGACATGTGGCATTGCTTCAGATGGCCTTTGGCCAGAGGTAGTGTAGGGGGCAGGCCCACAGGAGAAGGCGGGGCAGGCTGTGAGGTGTTAGAGGTGTTATCAAGGTTTGCGCAGGTCTGATGTGGAAGGGATCCCGGAGCTGAGGTCTGGTTGAAGTGGGTGTGTCACTAAGAGAATGTGGGGGTGGGGTGCACTGTTAGCAAGCTAGGTAACAAGTGTTGGTGCTGCTCTGGTTCCTGCAGGTGTCTGTGCATCTAGGGTGAGCAGCAAGGGATAGAAATGGCACCCATCAGCTCTTTTGTTCTTGAAGAAGTCTCCCAAAGATCCCTGCCACTCCAGCACATGCTCTGAGATTAGTAAACAAAACTCCCTCTTGTATACCTCAGGTGGTTTTCAAACTGCCGCTTGTGTGCTGTATCTCCCCGGGGCTGTTTGTTGTGTTGTCTGGGCAATGACTCAGTTTCCTATTGCCCTCTGGCCAGGAGCCAAGCCTGCTGATTTTTTAAAGTTCCAGGTATTAAGCCCTGCTGATGATAAGAACCTGCAAAATTCTGTCACCCTTGTTTTCAAAGTCAAAAGTTATGGGGATTCATCTTCCCTGTGTGGGTTGCATGTGCCTGGAGAACCTAGTGTGAAGGTCTGCTTCTTTCCCCTCTCTGAGCCCACAGCATCCCATCTCCTATGGACAGTCCTGTGGGTCCATTCAGCTCCTGACTGCATCTCTGCCCTTCCTTCCCTCTTGGATGTGAACTCTTCTCTCCATTTAGCTGTGGAGAGTCTGTTCTGCCAGGCTTCAGGTGGTTTTCTGGGGTATTTACACTGATGTAGATGTTATCTAGTTGTATCCATGAGATGAGGTGAGCCTAGGATCCTCCCACTCTGCCCTCTTCCCCGGAAGTCTTCCTCTGCCCTTTTTAAAATCAGTTTGTTTTCTTTGTTCTTGATTCGTATGGGTACCTTTATATTAACCCCCTGTTAGATAGATGGTTTACAAATATATGTTTTATCTCATTACACAGGTTGCCTTTACATTGGCTGATTGTTTGGCTGTGCAGAAGTTTTAGAATTTGATGTAGTCCCACTTGTTTATTTTTGCTTTTGTTGCTTGTGCTTTTGGTTTTATATCCAAAAAATTGTTGCCAAGACCTTTTTTCTCAAAGTGAAAAAAGTCATTTCTTTTTTATTGAGGTATAATTGACATACAACATTATATTATTTTCAGGTGTCCAGCATGACTTGATATTTGTATATCTTGTGAAATGATCGCTACAGTAAGTCTAGTTAACATCTGTCGCCATAGAAAATTAATTCAAGTATAAATGATATACAATATTATATGAGTTTCAGGTATATAACATAGTAATTCAATATTTATATGCATTTTGAAATGATCAGTGTAATAAGTCTGGTTACCATTTGTCACCCTACAAAGTTAGTACAGTATTATTGTCTATTCCTTGTGCTATACATTACATCCTATGATTTATTTATTTGATAACTGGAAGTTTATTCCTCTTGATACTTTCACCCATTTTGCCCACCACCTAACCCCCCTCTCCTCTGGCAACCATCAGTCTGTTCTCTGTATCTAGGAGTCTCGTTTTATTTTTTCATTTGTTTCATTTTTTAGATTCCACATATAAGTGAAAATGAATGGCTTTCTCTGCCTGATTTATTTCATTTAGCATAATACCTTTAAGGTCTATTCATGTTGTCACAAATGGCAAGATTTCATTCTTTCTTATGGCTGAGTAGTATTCCATTGTGTGATGTGTCTATGTGTGTGAGTATAACATTTGCTTTATCCCTTCATCACCAGTGGACACCTAAATTGTTTCCATGTCTTGGCTATGGTAAATAAAGTTGCAATGGATATGAAGGTACAGTTATCTCAATTTTTTGAGGAACCTCCATATCGTTTTGCATAGGGTTGAATCAATTTACATTCCTACAGTGTATAAGGGTTCCCTTTTTTCCATAACCTTGCCAACACTTGTTATTTCTTATTTTCCTGATGATAGTGATTGTAACAGGTGTGAGGTGATATCTCATTGTGGTTTTGATTTGCCTTTCCCTAATCATTAATAATTTTAAGTACCTTTTCATGTACCTGTTGGCCATTTGAGTACCCTTCTTGGAAAAATGTCTATTCAGGTTATTTTGGTCCAGGATGGCAGAGGAGTAGGAGACCTTAGTTTCATCTGGTCCCAGGAATTCAGCTAGATAGCTATCAAATCATTCTGAACACCTGCAAACTCAACTGGAGATCTAAGAAAAGAATAGCTGCAACTCTACAAATAGAAAAGCAACCACTTTCTGCAAGGTAGGACGTGTGGAGAAGTGAATCTGAGGCCATATACAGGAAGACAGACCTCAGGGGGAGGGAGCCTCTGTAAGCCGCTACCAAAAAGTGATAAAGCAGCAGAGCACAATATCAGACCTTTTAGAAAAGTCTGCTCCAGTGAAGAA
Source organism: Eumetopias jubatus (assembly GCF_037043125.1). Lineage (NCBI taxonomy): Eukaryota > Metazoa > Chordata > Mammalia > Carnivora > Otariidae > Eumetopias > Eumetopias jubatus. The sequence continues at coordinate 119,219,350 of NW_028274812.1, forward strand.
TGTCCCTGCCTGAAAAGCGCTCAGGTGGAGAAGCAGGGCAGAGTCCCACGTGGGACAGTGTGGTCTCAGGATTCCCTGGGTTCCCAGGAAGACCGGGAGTGCCTGAGTGCAGCAGAGTTCCCAGGCATCAGGATGCGGAAGCTGGCTGCAATCAGTGAGCCCAGGAGTGGGCTCTCAGCTTGGGGTTGCCATAAACTGTGAACCCCTGCACGGTCAGTTGACTGCTCCCCAAGCAGGGGGGCCCAGAAAGAGGCAGAACGCTGAGACCCCTCTTCCCACCCCCCACCCCCCCAACGCCCAGAGGAGCAGCAGTGCCCTGAAGGAAACTGCAGGGTTTGGAGACCTGTATTGGGGTCGATTGCCTGAGATAGAAAAACTCGGTCCCAGGCCAGGTGAGCATGGAGTGCGGCTGGAGACCAGGGAGACAGGAATGATTGACTGCTTTTCTCTGAAGGCTCACAGAGGAGTGGAACCCCAAGCTCTCAATTCTGGGGCTGGAGAGTGGGAGGCCGCCATTTTAATTCCCACCCTCTAAAGCTGTTGTGGAAAGCCTTCAGGGAACAAAAGCCACATAGAGCAATCTAGAGCAATCCAGAGCAGTTACTCAGCCTGGCCCCCTGGCAAGGGTGGAGCAATTCCGCCTGGGGCAAAGACAACTGAGAATCAGCGCAACAAACCCCTCCCCCAGAAGATCAGCAGAGGATTAGCTAAGACCAAGTTTACAGATCACAGAGAACCGCAAAACTGCCATGCTGAAGGAAAATAGTATATAGAATTTATGATTTTGCCCCCCATGATTCTTTAGTCTTTCAATTTGTTTCTCTTTCCTTTTTCAGTGAATTTCTTATTTTATCAACTCTTTTTTAAAAAATCATTTTATTTTCATTGTTATAGTTATATTCTATCCTTTCATTGTATTTAATTTTACGTTTGTATGTATGTAAGTTTTTCTTTCTTTACAATTTGGGATACAGATTCTTCTAACTGGCAGACCAAAATACACCCAGAATCTAGGGTATGGCTCTGTTCTCTGCACCTGTCTGATCATATTCTCTCACACTCTTTTTTCTTTTTGCCTTGTTTTGTTAAAGTCTTTTTAAATTTTCATCTTTACAGTTACAACCTATCCTTTCAATGTATTTAATTTTATTTTTGAGTATAATGTTTTTCTTTCCTTACAAATTTGAGATGTAGTTTCTAGTAACAAACCAAACAAAATAGACTCAGGATATAGTGCATTGATCTGTTCTGTTCACCTGTCTGTTTATATTCCTCTTTTGTGTCTTTTAATTTTCATTTTTACAGTTACAGTCTATCCTTTCATAGTATTTAATTTTGTTTTTGTACATATGTAGGTTTTTCTTTCTTCACAATTTTGGGATTTATTTATCTAACAAACAGACCAAAATACACACAGGATCCAGTGTATTGCACCATTTTGTCCACCTGTTTGATTATATTCTTTTTTAAATTTTATTTATTTATTTTTTGGTTTTGGGTCTCTTCTGACTTGTTTAGTGTATATTTCTCTGTGGTTGCTGTTGCCAGTTTAGTATTTTGTTCTCTCGTTCACCTATTTTTCTCTGGACAGAATGACAAGATGGAAAAACTCACCTCAAAAGAGAACAAGAGGCAGTACTGACTGCCAAGGACCTACTCACTATGGACATAATTATAAGATACTGGAACTAGAGTTCAGAATAATGATTGTAAAGATACTAACTGGGCTTGAAAAAAGTATAGAAGACACTAGAGAATCCCTTTCTAGAGAAATAAAAGAACTAAAATCTAATCAAGTCAAAATCACAAGGGCTATTAATGAGATGCAATAAAAAATGGAGACTCTAACTGCTAGGATAAATGAGGCAGAAGAGAGAATTAGTGATATAGTAGACCAAATGATGGAGAATAAAGAAGCTGAGAAAAAGAGAGGTAACAACTACTGGACCATGATGCGAGAATTTGAGACATAAGTGATTCCTTTTTGAATTCTTAGAGTTTATAATTATATGCTAGTGGAATTATTTTATATATGTATATTTCTTTCCACTGGAATGTAAATTCTCTGAAGCCAGTGAATGTATGGTATGTATCACAACACTGGTACTCAATGACCATTTTTATTTTTGCATTATGATTAAATTAGTGAATATATTAGTAAAGTTTGGGGCTTAGTCCAGCCAATAGAAAGTGAGCATTACTCTGCTTTCCTTTACTATTATTCCTTGTACATACATATTCTTTAGGGTTACATCACTGGGAGGTCTATAGTGTGGAGCAGGATTTGGATACTCACGGTTTCCTAACTGGGATAAAATGAGCAATATCTTAAAAACCAACAAAACTTCAAACAGAATGCTTCTTTGCCTATTTTTTTTCCTTTGTCTTTCCTGGAATACTTAAAAAAAACCTTTGTATTATGGAAAATTTCTACTATTTGTAGTACTGGAGAGAATAGTGCCATGTATCAATAGTCTGGCTTTAATAATTATTAATTCACAGATAATTTTGTAAACCCACCCACTTAATCTTACACATATATGGGATTAGTTTGAAGATAATCTTACACATCATGTCTTTTTCTTGACAGATATTTTATTATGACAATCTAAAATATAACTTTCTAGAAACATAATATTGCCATTAACGCCCTAAAATTAGATAATTTCTTAATACAACTAGTGTTCAATTTTTCCAATGGTCTCAAGAATTTTTTAACAGTTGTTTTCTTTGAATATGCATCCAAACAAAGCCCAACATTTGACTGATACGTATCTTCAGTTTTTTTTAATGTGAAGTTTCTCTGTTCTCTGTTTTTCTTTGCAAATTATTTGCTGAAAAATGTGATTTTTTAATTATGTATCTTTAAATACTGTATTAATATTAAATACTAATAAAGTCACACTTTATGTACACAATCAGAAATAACTCAAATGGAGTGCCTGGGTGGCTCAGTCGTTGAGCGTCTGCCTTTGGCTCAGGTCATGATCCCGGGGTGCTGAAATCGAGCTCAGTGGGAAGCCTGCTTCTCCCTCTGCCACTCCCCCGCTTGTGTTCCCCCCTCGCTTTCTATCTCTCTGTCAAATTAAAAAAAAAAAAAATAATAATTTTTTAAGAATCACATAATTTAATATCATGAGGTCTGATATCTAACTCTGTTTACAGTAATGTAATGTGGTAATCTACTTTTAACTTTTAGCTGATAAAATGAAATGATTGCTTTGTTTTTAGAATTAATTCCATTTTAAAATTATATGAAGACTTTATGAATGAATTCCCTTAATAAAATTCAACTTCCATTAAATTTGTTTTCCTCAGTATTTCATTGGGAAGGAGTCTGAGTAGGTCAACATTTGTATATTCCTGGAACACTGGTCATAATGTGATTCAATATAACCCTTATATTACAATAACACACACAAGGCACGTGCACACATGCACACACCATGTCCAAATTACTCATGAATCATTGAAATTTATATAACATTTATTTGAAAGCCTATTGACAAAACTCTTCCTGAGTACATTTGTGCATTTTCAGATGATCTACACTTTTTATACTAAAATTTTTATTTTATACATTTTATATCATAATTGCCGACATTTCCTTTTTTAAAATACACTTTATTTTAGAGCAATTTTAGGTTCACAGCAAAATTGAATGGAAGGTACAGAGGTTTTCCATATATCTTTGTACCCACCAAGCACAGACTCCCCTACTATCAACATCCCCTACCAGAGTGGTACATTTATCATAATTGATGACACTACATTGACAGATTATTAGCCCCCAAACTCCATAGTTTACACTAGAGTTCACTCTTGTGTACATTCTGTGGGTTTGAACAAATGTGTAATGGCATGTATCCACCATTATAGTATCATGCAGAGTAGTTTTACTGGCTTGACATCCTCTGTGTTCTGTTACTTACATTTTCATGATAACTTCTAGGTCAGATTCCCTAAATTTACTAATTCATAGTCTCTATTTTTAATTGTTCTCTTACTTCTACCTCACAATTAGCTTTTGATCCTTGAATCTTTCCCACCTTTCCCCAAAGTAAACATGCGTAAGATCTGTTAAATATAACAAACCTTTGCCTTAAAAACCCAAAGTCAAATATTACAACTTATTATTATAAGAATTCTCTTAGCAACCCTCCACCAGTGATATGTCACTGACAACCATACCTTATCTGTTCTCTTAGCCTAACTGAACCTCAGAGTCTCTGAGTTTCTGGGGAAAAAACCCTCTCACTAACTTACAAAAAGAAATTCATTCATATCTCCATGTTTGAATATGCTAAATCATTAATGGACTCAGAAAAAGAAAAGTGTTTTTTTATATGATATGATCCATTCTTTTTAAAAAAATTAATTATGGATACAACTAGCAACGATTTCTTATGTATTTGTATACTATGTGTAAGGCACAGCCTATATATCAAGATTATTCAAATTCTGTCAATAACTACAAGCCAAGTATTATCACTTCCACATTATGGATGAGAAATATGACTCAGAATATATTTAGTCAGTATTATAAAATTTAAAATACCAGCCATAAAATGCTGAGTCTTGAATTTAGGATTTAGGTTTCTATCAAACTATGTTCTATCAATTATTGTATTAAAATTTTTTTCCCCCAATTACACTTTAAGCTCATTCATGCAGGTGGCACGGACAGAGACAGCCTCATACATTCTATACCTATTCCACAATAGTGTCTTAGATACACTGCATGGACACAGTAGGTGCAGAGTGAAAAGACTGAGGCAAATTTGTGCCTAAAACAATTTCAAAGGACAAAATGACTCCAAGTCAAGTCACATACATTTTCAAGAGTGAAGTCTTGGACACACTCAAGAAAACCAGAGAATTCATCTGTTGATCCATTTCCTCTGCCAGAGTTTCCACTGGGAGGCAATGAACCCAGAAGAAAATATAGCATCCGTATCTGCCAGTACATTATCTCCACCACATTGTCCCTCCTGGGATTTCTCTCTCATAGGCCTCTTTTTTCCTTAATGAGAAAGGGTGAGAGGAGAGGGGCAGGGAGCTGGGGTTATCAGAGTGTTTTGCTATTTCCCAGGGTACACAGGGATTCAGTGAGCTTTGACCTAAGCTGATCTGCCTAGAACCATCCTGCAGCTATGTTCACTCTACTGTCCCTGACATGCCATGGTGGCATAGGAAAGTCTATTGCTTATCTAGCGGGGATTCAAATAGGAGGTGAGGCAAACCACACCTGTGTTCTCAGAAACTTAAATATGTCTGTGGTTTCTACTCCCATTCTTTTTCCTGTTGTTACTATCTTTAAGTAAGAACGAAGTATTTGGTTCTTCTCAGATTTTCACCTTATGGTCTTATTCTAATACCCCTGTAACAGACTTCCGTTTCTTTTCGTGCCTAAAGAATTCTTATCTTCTCATGGGTGAGGAACGGCGAGGAAAGCTGGTCCTATCATCATTCATTCTTCACAAATTGAAATTTTAAAGTTTTGGAAAACAATTTTGACTTTCAATACTTTTGAAATTGAAAATTTCTTTATCTTAACTTAGTTCTCTGTCATAGCTTTTTAAAACTATACTAAAAGGAGTATGAACTTATATCTTGTTTTTGTGTGTGTGTGTGTGTTTCTTCTATAAGAAATCTATACCAAGGACAAAGGGCATATACTACTTTCATTGATGTCTGAATTGGGGGGGAGAGTGATAATGCCCAAGCGTGGGAATAATAAGAAGAGAAATATTAACCTCAGCTAAGATATCAAAATATTATCAGTCTATACTTGCTTGCTCTGGTATTACTGGGCATGAAACATAATCCAGAAAGTGAGATTAAGTGGACCTGAAGCATAAAGGACCATGGTCCTAGTCAGCCCTGAGATGAAAGACAAGAAAAATTTTACTAAGAGATCTCATAAAGGGAAATTTATTGTTTCCATGGGAATACTGGATCAGGGTTACAAAGAATTGGGTAACTAGGTAGAATATCCCAGAGATGTCACTGTAGGTAACAATTGAGAAAAGAAAAAAAAAATCAGGCAGTCAAGGGGGGGAGAATTTCAAAGGATATGTGAGCTCTCAAAGGATATAGGGGGACCTTAAGTTCCAGAAAAGAGAAGAGAGGAGGAGCGTTGGAAGAGAGAAGGAATATGATAAACTCGGCCAGGAAACAGTGCTAGGTCACCTATCAAGTCCACTCTTCTGCTCTGGTCGGTGGGCATGCGGTGCACCTGCAATAGTACAGACATGAGATGGCTGGATCCTCGGGGGCTCCTGTATTGTCATCATGCCTTCCCCCAGACTCCTACAACCTTTCAACCACATTTGTGTCCACAAACTCCTCCCACTTTCCTTCTTCCTGAGCTGTGTCTCCAGCTCTCAGCTCGAACAAATCTGAATCCTTACCTCCTTTTCTAGGGTGTGGCTCACAAAGGCCCTTGATGTCTGGAAGCACCACCTGAGTGCAGGCCTTGGATAATGAAGACAGTGCCCACCACGATGCCCACAAGGCCCACAGTCAACCCCAGGGCACAGACCACAGTCTCTGTCAGCTCTGACATAGGGGTTGGAATCTCAGGTTCTGTAAAAATGAGGTTGTGGAAGTCAGAATACGGAGTGTTGGTTCATGTACCCATGTGTGCGATGGGGCAGGAGGAATGGTTTTGGTTCCATGAGGACTCAGGGCACCGCGGTTAGGGAAGAGAGTAAAGTCTATTATTCGAAACCTTTAAAGTGTGGAAAACATGAGATTCTGGGGCTAAAAGGCAGGATACTCTGGACTTGACAGAGAAAGAAGGTGCCAAGGGGGTGGAATTCATACATACCCCAGTGTTTCAGAAGTGGCTCATCCAGGCCCCAGTGCTCCACCTTGCAGTCATAAATATCATCAGCAGAGGGGAGGAAGGTGAGGTAACTGAACTTTAAGAAGGAATGATCCCTCTTGGCGAGAAAGCGGGTTTCAGAAACACCTTCTGTGACTGAGTGCTTATTCTTCAACCATGTGACATTGATCACAGGAGGAAAGATGTTGTCGACAAAACAGATGAGGGTGTTGGGCTGACCCAGCATCGCAGGAGACTTCAGAAACACAGTCACCTCAGGAACCTCTGTGGTGAGGAAGCAGCACTGATATGAATTGCAAAGAGATCTGCCCTGAGGTTCTGCATTGTGTCCTGCAAGAGCCCTCCCACCAACAGTTCCCCATCTGATGGTAGAAGCGTTCTTGCTTACCTTCTGCTTGGGAAACAGTGTAGATACACTGCCTATACTTTATCCTTGTGCCCTTCCCTCTGTGGGCATGCTTATTAAAGTAGCAGATCTATAGAACTTCTCCTTGAGGGATTCAAGGAACATGGTATGGGAGTAAGGATCCTTGTACAATATGGCAATATTTCAGTTTTGAGATGGCAGAGGATGAGTGTTCAGTAATTACTATGAGAAGATATGGGGAAAGATCCTTGGAAATTAGTCAAGGGTATCTATCGTAGGGAGGAAGGGAATGAGACCTGGTGTGTAGGAAGGTTTAGTAAAGAGAGGCAGGGTGGCGGACACATACCATTGGTAGCAGCGGTGGAGTTGGACCGTTTAGTCAGGATGTCCAAGTTGTGTTTTCCTACAGCCAAGTTTCTCAGTGCGCCCTGTGGGTCAAAACTGGTAAATGTTTGAAACACAGGCAGCTGCCAGACAGTTTCCTTCTTCTCCAGGTCCACGTAGAACTCCTCATCTCCATCAAATTCATGGGTGAACTGGCCAGAGGGACCATAAGACTGGTAGACATTTACGCCATAGGAAGCAAAGTGGTCAGCTGATCAGTAAGGGTGAGGAGCAAGAAGTAGAAAACAGAGGGAGAAAAGAGCCTTATTAAACCAAGTGACAGAAGAAACTGGCTTTCAAATATAGTGGGCTTCATCTTTGGCACAGTCTTTAGGCAAATTTCCCAGCACCTGCTCCCTGCTCCCTCTCTCTCAGTGTTGATAGTTGTCCAGTTAGAATATAGTCTGCTTTTCCACTGTCATGTAGGCCCCACGAGAGCAGAATTACAACGGCCTTGTTACTGCTGTTCCCTGTGTACCTAGATCAGCACCTGGCATGCTCAGTTGGTTTATGACAAATATTATAATGAAATGAAAGAAGGAAGGAACAAATTATCATGGTTTTAGCTTCCTTTCTCAGAATTCACTTTACTTCCCTCTGCTTCATGAGTTTTATCTCTTACTTAATTCTTTCATCAGTTAATAACATATACATTTTGATTCCTCTTCCCCCAGGACTGGTTCAGAGCAGAACTTTTACTACAGTAGTTTTCCTTCCTTCCTCCCTCCCTCCCTTCCTCCCTCCCTTCCTCCCTTCTTCCCTTCCTTCTTTCCTTCCTTCCTTCCTCCTCTTCCTCCTCCCCCCCTTCCTGTTCCTCCTTCTACTTCTTATTTTTCCAAAGAAAAGCACACAGGACCATATTGTTTTAAAAGAGTTTCTTAACTGTTATAGGATATACGAAAGATATGACAAGGTCAGTGACAATATGACAAAGTATATAAAAAATAAACAATGTTCCTAAGATCTCGATTTTGTTAACAATTGTAATCCTCAGAGGAGAGCACTCGATTTCATCAGAAATACAAAATGGAAGCTTTATTAGATTTTAGATTTTTGTCACTTCCTACCCTCCCCCCTTTTTTTTCTTTCGAGGAGGTTATTAAACCTCTTTCCTTATTTTGACTCAACATTTCTATCTGTTTAGGATTCTGGGTAAACTATGGCCCTTTTCCTCACATGGACAATATGCTTGTGTAAGGATGCCAAAACTGAATGGCAGAGTAGGACTCCACCCAGTGAGCCTAACTGGACATCTTGTGAAGACATATGTGAGCTTTTTATCATTTCCTCTTTATGTTCCTCCTCATTTACTGAACATCAGCGAGATGTCAGACGTCATGAGGAGCAGGGGGTAAAACACCAGTCAGCATGGTTTCTGTCATCAAGGAGCTTATTGCATGGTGAGAGAGTTAAGTGAGCACAGGAACGGGGACAGTAAGCTGAGGTGAGTCCTGCAAGGGAAGAGCAGCAGTCTTCTGGTCCCACCTCCTCCACAAACACCTCATCTGCCAGTCAAACCAAAGATTATTATTCTTTCACGTTCCTTGGTCTTTGCAGGGGTTTTTCTCCTTGAAACAAAGTTATCTTTACGGATTTCCAGTTCCTTCTTGAAGTTCCTGTTTAGTTACCAACATTTTAGCCAAGTTGTCTCACTGAACGTGTTTTTGACCACATTATGACCTCCAGCACCTCCATCCCAGTGTCTTGCTCTCCAAATTTATCTATACCTCATCAACTCTCTCCCTACTCTGCCCAGTATGACCCCCTTCGTCAATTACTTAAAAGGCCCTCCAACAAAGCCTCTTTATCCTCTATACTTTATCCTTGACTCCTCTTTCATACAGGAATATATGCAATTATTGTTTTCATCTGGTACTTGTCCTGGGCTGCCAACTGTTGATGAACGTCACACTGCTGAGTTCCAGTCTCAGCTGTGTCCATGGTCCTGCTCAGCAATGGTCCTTCTGCTTTCCTGCACCAGGGGGCAGATAGCATGTCTTTTCCTCATTGAATCCCCCAAATTTATCTCACTGTGTGCTCAAAAGTGTGTATTGATTGTCAATTGCTATTCTCAAGGATCACAGAAATTTGGGGGAGTGGAGACTGACAGACACAGAGGTAGCAGAACCATATGAAAGTCAGAATCAGCAGTGACCAAGGCTGTATTATGACTTGTGAGCCTAAGCACTATTGGGCCCTTTTTTTTTTCTTAAAATATTAAAAATCATATTTTGTGACTGCACTGGTACAAAGACAGATGTAATTCAGGCTGTATTAAAAATTCAAACATTTTCTTCTACTCTAAAAGTTCCTTTTTTCTTCTAATTTTAAAGGAAATTAAAACATTTTAATGGTGGCACTGTGCTTACTGCACCTAATGGATAAGTTGAGCCTGACCAGGGTGCTCTGGTGTGACACTGAAAAAAGGAAATCGGAAATTCTCTGGAGAAGCAAGTGAAACTTCATTGCAAATGAAATTGGAATGGGAGCAGTCAGCATTAACAAAGTTGGTGAAAATTAGAGTACACCCCATTTCACTTTCCTTCTTAACTTTTTGGTTTTTCTACTTTGGTTTTTACAAACCCACTCCTCATGTCAGTAAAACAACAATACAAAGGACCAGGGATAGATCCTGGAAGGAAAAGATGATAAAGGAATGCCCGAAGAGAGGGTGGCAAGAGGTGGACAGTGAAGGTGGGTGTGGGGGGAGGGATTAAATAATTAATGTGTACTTGCCCTGTTTTCCTTTTAAGGGTCTCCATTGGGTAGAATGAAAGGTCATTTGAGTTGACAATTCGAGAATAATATAATTTAATTAACCAAGTTTTTCATCATAAAGTTCTCAATTTAAAAAAAATTTTTTATTACGTTATGTTAATCACCATACATTACATCATTAGTTTTTGATGTAGTGTTCCATGATTCATTGTTTCAATTTTAAAATAAAAATATTCTCTACTTTGCTAAAGAAAAAAAAATTACGGTAGCAGCCCAAGTGTCCATTGTTAGATGAATGGATAAAGATGGTATATATATGTATATACACAATGGAATATTAGTCAGTGATAAAAAGAATGAAATCTTGCCATTTGCAACAACATGGATGGAACTAGAGAGTGTAATGCTAAGCGAAATAGTCAAGGACAACGACCATGTGATTTCACTCATTTGTGGAGTTTAAGAAACAAAACTAATGAACAAATAAAAAAGAGACAAATCAAAAAACAATTAACTGTAGGGAACAAACTGACGTTACCAGAGGGGAGGTGGGGGGGGATGGTTAAAACAGGTAAATGGGATTAAGAGTACACTTATCTTGATGAGCACTGAGTAATGTAGAGAATTGTTGAATCACTGTATTGTACAACTGAAACTAACATAACTCTGTATGTTAACCATTCTGGAATTAATATATAAAAAATTAAGCCACACTTGTAGTAACAATCAAGAAACAAGAATGATCATTGACATTACTATGTCTTCATTATTGGAAAAGCATTTCTAAATACATATTTGATTTGATTATTTGTGAAGTGACATATATGAGGTCATATGGTAGAATGACTTGTCTAAAGGTATTCAACTGGGTTTGTTTACCCACTCCCTCCATGCAAGTTTCCAGCATGAAAATGTGTGGAAATCTGAGACAAAGAAGAGGACCCCCTTCTTTATATCTACATAGTATACGTAATTCATGGAACTCTTTACCCCAAAGTGAGACTACAGAAGAAACATATAAAAAGCTTCAAAATGTTGTTCAGAGACATTTGGGAGCAATAGTTTATGAATTTTTAGTAACAAAACATCCACTCGTGGACATATCCCTAATCTTTGAGGTAATCATGAATAAATGCCATTGAATCTTCTAGACTATATTCACTGGATCAGATATTAAAAACGAATGATGTCCTTGATGAACTCAGCAACAGCACAGGAAGCAAAGAGAGTGGGCTGGGTCTCTAGTTTCCTGAAGGAAAGATGACTATAATTTTTAGATCTGCTTAATGTTGAGAACACCTTTGAGGAGTCTCTGCTATTTCTACGTCAATCTCTATTTTTTTTCCCCTTCCAATTCCTTTTCTCAAGTCTAGTCCCCACATCCCTCAGCTGTGCACTCACCCACAATGTCTTCACCACCAGAGGGGCTCATCACGGTGGTCAGGGTAAGAGTCCCCAGAATCAGAACTCTGTTTAGGGTCATTCTCTTCTCAGTGCAGTTTCTGAAGTTGCTGTCCTGAGTTGCAGAGCAATGGTGAGGACACAACTGAGAAGAGACTCTAAAGACATCCACACCAAACCCTGCTAGGTCAGGTTCTGGCCAATCAGAAAACTCCCTTCTGATGACACCTCAGTTGCCAGTTGAAGAGCTTATACCAAGAAGCCTGGAAGGGACTGGGAAATCCCCTTGTTCTGATGTAGCCTCCATTCACAGTAGACCGGGGGAATTATCTAGGAAAAGAGGGAGGGTGTTAAATCAGAATCTTCTTATGGGTGTGTAGGCTTGCTGGTGGCAAGAAGGGTGGGAATTTCTGAGTAGCTTCATGTTTAGATATCATCACTAATATGGTGTTCTTTGGATTTTCTAGGTTACAATCTCCAAAAATTCTCCCATGAATTGATTCCCTCCCTGACAGTCCCTATCTTCTCTCCAATTAATGTGGGTTAATTGTCTTCCTTTTTTGTTTCCATAGTGCATGTAAAATTTTCCAAATTTTTATTGACCTGCCTGGAGTATTTCTGCTGGTGGTAGGCAAGGAATACCTTTGCTTCTCTACTTATGTAAATCCAGTTGAGTTAAGTTCTTCTCATGTTCTCAAAAGCTCCAGTATTTGCACCTGGGACAATAAAAAGAAGTCATAATGTCATGAGTGCTGCCTACAGTAATTGCAGCATCTTTCACCTCAATTTTTTCCTGTCCGGAGTATTCTCTGTGCTCTGTGTTTTAGCGCTATCTATATTTAAAGGCAATTTAGGGACACTGATTACATTAAAGACAGCTTGGGCTGCCCCACTCTATGATTTTTAGTTTTTAAATTTTTTTTACAATAAAGAGTGTAGGTCAAATGTTGAGGGCAGAATGAGGGGAATTGCTGTGACTTAGAAATCGGTTCCCTTCCCAGAACCTCATGGATCTTTTCATATTCTTTATCCTGCCACATATTCCAGATATTTGTGAGGGACTAAGGAATTGAACTAAGACAAAGGCAATCATTAGAGGGAGACTTATTTATTTTTTTCCAGAAGAATCGATTTTTTGTGTGTTATGGAAGCCACAAGTTAATGGGAGGTTCCACTTAGAGTCAATCACTCTGTGCCTGTTGGATGGCCTTCTGTTTCTCAGCACACTGTCATATCTCATGAGACTGTGGGGAGAGTGAGTCAGGAAAAGCCCTGGCATCTGGGAGTCACCTGGTACTATTAAGCAGGCCTTGGTGTTGCCAGGAGCTGGTCTGCAGCTCACAGCCAGGTTCTGGTGTTTTCCTGGTGAACATAAACAATGTCACAGAATAGCAGTATCAGACAGCCACTCAGTGACTGTGATAGATCAAGACAAAACACAAGGCCACTCAGTAGTCATGTCTGAACACAGACAAAACACAAACATTGTCCAAGCCACAAAAATGACCAAGCATCCATCTTTTCTAGATGGTATGAAGCCTACTGCTTCGTTATGAATTAGAGCTTTAGCCTCAGTCTAGTCTTCCTTTCTTCTAGGTAAGATTTATTAAGATGCCCAATTTTAGAATTACTCCTTCCCACCATCAACTTCCTGACAATCCTCCTAAGAGCAGAGTCCCTCTCTCTTAAATCCTCTTCAAAGTCACCTAACACAAGCCCAAACCCTATAGTAGTTAAGTTGTCAGTTTTACGTGTTGGTTAGGCTCTAGCCCTCAGTTCTTCAATCAAGCATTAATGTGAGTGTTGCTCTGAAAATATTCTTTAGATGTGATTACAGTCCATAATCAGTTGACTTTAAGTAAGAGAGGTCTTCCTAGATAATCTGGATGAGTCAGAACCAACTAGCTGTAAAGTCTTCAGAGCAGAACTGTGGGGACCTGAGTGGCCCAGTGGGTTAAGTGTCTGGCTCTTGATCTCAGCTCAGGTCTTAATCTCAGGGTCGTCAATTCAAGCCCTGTGTTGGGCTCCATGCTGGGTGTGGAGCTGACTTAAAAAAAAAAAAAAAAAAAAGAGCAGAATGAGGCTTCCCTGAGGGGGAAGAGATTCTGCCTGTGCCAGTAGTCGTGGCCTGCCTTTCCTGACAAACGGCCAGCCCTGTTGATCGTATTTGCCTAGTGCATCCCGCAATTGTGTAAATTACCTCCTTGCAAGAATTCTCCTGCTGGATATTTCCTGCTGGTTCTACTTTGGTTCAAACACCCTCTTACTGAGATGCCCCGTGATTCTCCACGGTGAGTTTTCTCCCTCACCACAATGAACAATAAAGCCGACTTCATCCACGGGTGTGCTCCTGATGGTCTTTGTCTGGAGGCATTGACAGCAGCTCATCAGGGTGCTGTGAGGAATATACATATGCTGCACTTGGAATGAAAAATTCCTAGGTCACCCACCATATCTGTAGTACAGTAATATCAGCCCCACTTTTCAAGGAGGATACTGAGTTTCAGAAAGGTGGAGGAATTTGCTCAGGGTCACACAGCTGGTGAGTGCAGAGCTGAAATGTGACAAGGGTAAGCCATGAGTCTTTGTAGGGGTTGGGGGTTTCTTGTGTGGATTCAGAATACAGGGTCCTAACATAATTAGGATAGATATTTGACCTTATGGGTGGATTTAGTCTTTCAAGTCTGTGCCATTATGGATCAAGAGGGATTCTGAGGTTCTGCTGAGGCATGCTTCATTTAACCATGCAGCATCCTTCTTTCTGTGCAGGAAATAACATGTTTCTGTGCTTTTCCTGGATCCAGACTTACCTGCTTTGTACTGTTAAAATCAGAAACAAATGGAGTCAGCCTCAAAAATTCCCTAAACAGACAAAACCAGGTTAGACATATAAACAAAGCTTAATGTAGCTTATTTTGCAAGGCTAATTGAACAGGATCATTTCTTGCTTGTGCCCTTGGAAATGACAAAGGAACTTGAACTGTTTCCCATGGTTGATATGAGGTAACCACTGAAAACTGTAAAATTGTAGCCGATCCCTGTGATGAATAAGCAGTCACTGCTTTCTCATAACATAAGCTACTTTATAACAAGATACCCCTGAGCCTCCTTCCACCTTCTGGTTTAAATACTTCTGGTTTGCAAACTGTCTTTTTGGCATGTGCAGAATAAATTTTTACTAATTACTACTTCAGTGATTCATGGGTTTTACTTCGGCTGTTTTGAACCTTTGATATTTCCTTGCAGAAATTACTTAAGATTTTGACAAATGGATAAAACCTTTCTTGATGACGCTCAGAATTTTACCTATTAATATCATCTTTAAAGAAAATTGAACTTAAATTAGGAAGTTAGGATGTCAGCCACGTGGATCAGAATTGCATCTTGAATGGGAAGTTGAAGGTCCAGTCTCAGATCTCAAATCCTGGGGGACAGTGAAGTCCAAGCAAGCCCAATACATTAACTAAGAGGAGATGAGCTTTGTCTGTAACCTAACTCTGTGTCTCATCTCCTCCTGCCATCACCCAAGGAACCTGTTCTAGTCACTTTTGTCTTCAGATCATAATTTTAACATAAGGTAAAATTAGTAGCAAATTAGATTCAGAGGAATGGTGTACCATTTTTGACAAAAACTAATTTGTTACCACTGTCCAAAAGGAAAATGAAAGGCCCTTTTTAAAATAAATTAATGGTAGAAATAAAATTTGGAGTTTAAAATATTACCTTGTCCAATAATTTTCTCAAAAAGCACTAATTTCCTCCATTGATTTAACTTAAAATTATCGATATAAATGGAATGTGTCATTATAACTGACATCATTGGAAGCCCTATAAGAAATTATTTAGACAGAATGTAGGTTAATTCTAATTAACACTTATAACATTTTCTAAGGACTTGTGTATTTTCAAATTCTTTAGTTCTGACTTTCAACTCTTTTGCCCCGTTTCAACCCTAGTTACTATGCATTGGTGAAGTTTTACTAAAAAGGCCAAAGCCTCTCCCATCTTGCAGTAGTTAAAGATGCTTCACAGCAATAACCGAGTCCAGAGCAGCAAAAGTAGGAAGAAGACAGTTTTGTAATCCAATAAATAATTATTCAACACTGCTTTTGATCTTATCAGCTGCATCACCTTGGGCAAGTCACTCAAAATATAGAGCCTTAGTGTATTTTCTATAAAATGGGATGAAAATCATTACATGATAGTATATGAAGAAGTAAAATTATAAATAAGTACAAATTATAAAGTTTAAATATAGTCCAGTGCCTGGCACATGGCAATACTCACAAATGATAGCAACTCTATACGACAAATATTAATCATGCTAGGCCAGGGATGGCCTATAGCTTTTCCCTCATTCATCCAACCTTGTCCCTGTGGCAGTGAGGATTTGTGAGAGCCTGTGAGCCACAGGAGATCACTAGGAAATAGAATGTTTTGTGAAGGATGTTGTATCGGTCAGCTTTTTCTATATAACAAACTACTGTAAAATGTAACGATTTCAGATAATGTTTTAGTATTTTCTCATGATTCTGGAAGACAGCGAATGGTGCCACACCCATGTGGGCACTCTGTTCTGGGCCAGCTCAGCTGTTTTCAGGTGCTCACATGTCTGTGGCATCCACTGCTTCAGCCCAGACTGCTGGGCCTCTCCATTTGGGCTCATCATCCAGCAGACCAGCTCAGACTTATTCACAAGGTGCTGGAAGTCTCCCTAGTGCAAGAGAGAAGCTGCAGGGCTTCCTTAGCCTAAATTTAGACTCACAACTTCACTTCCACTACATTCTATTAGTCAAAGCAAGTCAACAGTACTATATCAATTTAAGAGGTGAGTTAACATTGCAGTTCTTAATACCATGAGCTGCAAAGAATTTATGACTATTTTTGCAATTTACCACAAATGTTTTCTGGTTTTGGGGTACAATATATCAATGAGTCTTGCATGTGAGAGTTGGAGTGCTTCCATACATGAAAAGAATTCAACCCACTCACTTACTAAATTTTACTTTCTCCCCATAACTTTCTCTAAGGAGATGTGAACTAGGATCTGTTGAATTCCAACATGCACTAGATGCTATGATTTGTTCTCTCAAAAAACATTTTAGGGTTTCCAGATGAAAGCACAGAAACTTGGAGAATTGTAAGTGATCTTCTTATGGTCACCAAGCACATTCTGTTGCAAAGGCATGTGTACTGATGTCTGGTCACGTGGCCTCTCAAATGACAAAGGTAGTTGTAGAGGCTGCTTTTAGGCAAACAGGCTGGAGGGATGGAATACAGACAGGCCCACAGGTGACCCACCTCAAAATATCCACAAGCCCTCACTGACCCATGGGCTACTTTCAACCAGGCACAGTTACCAAAAAGGGGAGAGTTCCATGGGTTGCCATACCTCCTCATTTTCCCCCTTTAAATGCAGCCCCCCCCCCACTGCCTCCTTGCAGACAGCTTCTCCTCTGTGGTCTTACCCTCCCCTGAGTATTCAATAAACTTCTACCTCCTTTGTTCTGCCTCAGGTGAATTCTTTCACCTCCAGCGCCATTGGCTTCCACTTGATTATCGCCCCACATTTGGGGGCCCCCATGTAATCGAGAGAGACCCCATCTAGGCACCACATTAATGAAGCAGATGGGCATTGCAAAGGGGATTATTCTATTTTTCTTTTAATATCACCCCCACCTATTCTTTGCCACCAATCACTCCTGTATATGTATGAACCATTTGCTTTCTCTCTTAAACTGCTAAAAAACGTGAAAAATTGCTTCCAAGTTCAGATCTACTTTCACTATAGCTCAAGAGAACTCTTCAGCTAAACTGAGTAGGTTATTTGATGAGGACTGTGTGCTGGGATCATAGCATATGATCAAATGCTTGTTGAATTGAACTGAAGCTCTTAATTCATCAGGTTACAGAACTGACTGCCTAGAGACCGATGATCTTCAGGTCCAGTGGTCATTGGTTCTCTTCCAGGAACTCTCCAGTCCTAATGTAGTTATCATGAACATTCATTATACAGAAAAATTTACTTATCATTAGGCAATAAAGCAAATGAAAAAGACTCTTAAATAAAATTTTAAATTTAATTGTTTATTTTCAATTACATTTTTAAACCAGATGTCAACACATATATTTAAAGCATTTTGCCTAGAAAGCTTTAAATTGGGGTTTAATCAGAATTTAAAAATACAAGTGATAACACAAGTAAAATTCTAATGTTCTTTTTTTCTTTTTAAGAATTTATTTATTTATTAGAGAGAGAGAGAGAATGAGAGATAGCACGAGAGGGAAGAGGGTCAGAGGAAGAAGCAGACTCCCCGCTGAGCAGGGAGCCCGATGCGGGACTCCAGGATCATGACCTGAGCCGAAGGCAGTCGCTTAACCAACTGAGCCACCCAGGCGCCCAAAATTCTAATGTTCTAATAACTGACAGTGTTAGAGAAAAGTAACCCACATGTGTGTAGTAAAGTTTGGGAGTTTTGAAAAAGTATTTCAAACCAAATAAGTATTTTATAAAATTCTGTTTACAATAATGGAATTGATTATAAATCATTCCTACTAGAGTATTTCTCTATAGTATAAACCCTGGCAGTTGCTTTTCCTTTTTTACAATGGGATTGCCCTACTTAAGCCTGATTGCTGAAGGATCCACTTCAAAGAAGCATCCACTTCAAAGGCTATCTTGAATAAACACATTGTCAACCTAAGGACTAGATAACGAGCCGGTGCCCCACTCTGATTTTTCTGTTTGTTTTAAAGAAAGAGTTCATTTAGATAACTAAATCCCCCCTTTCTTTTTTCTCTTCCTGTGCCTTTATTTCCCCTCATGTAAAGACAGGTATCATATGACCTCACTGATATGAGGAATTCTTAATCTCAGCAAACAAACTGAGGGTTGCTGGAGTGGGGGTGGGGTGGGAGGGATGGGGTGGCTGGGTGATAGACATTGGGGAGGGTATGTGCTATGGTGAGCGCTGTGAATTGTGCAAGACTGTTGAATCCCCTCATGTTTTAAATTCACCAACAAAGAGTGAACCTGCGAAACCCTGGGTCTCCACTCTCAGCCTTAATGAAGGCAGGACCCCAGGCTTGCTCCTTCCCACCCCCGCCCGTGACCTCACTGTATGGCCCCAGGCTGCTGTGTAATTTCCAGCATTTGTAAGTAATAAACCTTGTCTCTTTCAAAGTTTCCTGTTGGTTATTGCTGAGGGCCTCTTGCCGTCTCATTAAGAATCACAGGGGTTGGTCCTGCAACAACATTGTTTATGGATAGCCTGAGGTAGGCACAAAACATTATCTCATTAAAAGAAAAGCTTTGTCTTGCACCTGAGAGATGGTAGAGCTTGAGAGGCTTTAGACTGTGCTCTGAAGAGAGAGGGTAAGCGGGAGGGGAAGAACCCACTACCCATTAGGCCTCTTCTTTCAGCCTGTGCACTTGAGAGTCGTGCATTCATTTTTATCTTTGAGATTCAGGAATATTGAAGTCCACAGAATTTTTGCAATCCTTTGTAAAAGGAACGTCTTTGGGGCGCCTGGTTGGCTCAGTCGTTAAGCGTCTGCCTTCGGCTCAGGTCATGATCCCAGGGTCCTGGGATCGAGCCCCGCATCTGGCTCCCTGCTTATCAGGGAGTCTGCTTCTGCCTCTCTCACTCCCCCTGCTTGTGTTCCCGCTCTCGCTATGTATCTCTCTGTCAAATAAATAAATAAATAAAATCTAAAAAAAAAAAAAAAAAGGAACGTCTTCATGTGGTAGAAAAATGATACTACACAGAAACCTGGATTTATACAAAGATATGAAAAGTACTGGAAATGGCATAAATGAAGATTAAATGGAAAAATCATCTTTTTCCTCCTCCCCCCACTTTTTAAAAAAAGGTTTCTCAACCACAGAACTATTGGTATTTTGAGCAGGATTTTTTTTTTTTTTACTGAGATATAATTGACATATAAAACTATATTGGTTTCAAGTGTACAACACAATGATTTGATATTTGTATATATTGTGGAATGATCACCACAGTAAGTTTAGTTAACATCCATCACCATACATAGTTATACTTTTTTTCTTGTGATGAGAATTTTTAATTCTTTCTCTTAGCAGTTTTCAAATATACATTTATTTAACTATTAATAGTTAACTATTGATAATATTGATAATTTCAATACATTGATAATAATGATGTGATTTGAAGTAGGTAAGATTTGGGAACCAACAGCCAAGAAAGAATTCTTGAGACATTTTCAGTGCAAAAAGGTGTTTTTATTATAGCAGGAGTTAGGACCCCTGGGCAGGAAGAGCTGCATTCTAAGTGTGAGGGGTGACTGATTATATATTGTGGAGTTACATACTTTGGGAGTTCAAGACAAGGGAAGTTCTCAAAAGGATTTTCATATCTTAAAGAAGACTTACAGGATCCTGGAGGCCTGACTATTGTCAAGCTAGGGTTGTTTTTCCCTCTAGCAAGGCATTAATATTAAGATTGGGGGTTCCTGGAGGAATGTTTTACTCTGCCTGCCTCAAGTATTTGTCAATGAGTTGCAAGTTATAAGGAGATTTAATTTTAGCTACATTTCTTTTGCCTTTGTGCTCCATAGCAATAATACATAGTTAACTATTGATAGTAATAAGTTTACTTTGACAGTTAATCAATAAATGATTAACTATAGTCACCATGCTGTACATTATATCCCATGACTTACTTACTTTATAAATGTAAGTTTGTACCTTTTGTTAGTTATTTGGATAATTCTCTTTTGTAGGGGTTTTTCATGTGCATTGTAGGATGTTTTGCAGCATCCCTGCCCTCTACCCCATAAATATCAGTAGCCTGCTTCCCAGCTGTGACAAGGGAAGGTATCTCCAGACATTGCCACATGTCACTTAGGGGACTCATTGTTCTATAAGGTTACAGACTCTCTAAAGCAAAAATAATAGCAGTGCATTGTGTCCTTATGGAATATGAAAAAGTAAAGTATACTGATGTGGAAATGTTGGGGTTTGGAGCCGACAGCCAAGAAAGAATTCTTGAGACGTCTTCGGTGCAAAAAGCTGGTTTTATTAAAGCACGGGGGACAGGACCTGTGGACAGAAAGAACTGCGTTGGGGTTGTGAGGGGTGGTGATTTTATACTTTCAAGCTGACAAGGGCTTAGGTGACAGAAGGAACCTCCAAGGTATTTTGGAAACTAAGTTTCCAGGACCCTGGGGAGCTAGCCATTGTTAGGAAAAGGTCATTTATTATTCTTTAGCAAGAAGTCAGTCATGAGACTGTTCGGTTGTGTGTCAATGGGCCATATGCTTGGAGGATGATTGCTAACATATATCTTGGTGGGGGGGTAGAGATAAAAGAAATTTCGAAGGGAAGTGTTATATGTAAAAGTAGACTCACAGGGTCCTTGGGGAGTCAGGCTAAGATTGCCTTTTGCCCTTAGCAAAGTGTCAACACTGCTTGAAGCAGCTGAGCTCCCAGAGGAAGATCACTGCTTATTTCAAGGACTTGTCAATGGGCTGGAGGAAGGAAAGAAATGTAATTCTTTCTTTTGCCTTTGTTCGCCACATCATATATGACAACAACTGCACAAAAAGTGGGAAAGAGAAATTTAGAGTATACTGATCTGAGTTCTTGCATTAGAATTTGAAGGTAGACTATACTAATATGCAGTAAATCCTAGGGCAACTGCTAATCCAAAAGTAAGCAAGAAAATTAAAAAACGAGCAAAGATCTAATATAATTATAATAAAAAATTTAACAAAAATAATCAACCATTTTAATAATTGTATGAAATGTAATTGGTATAAACATATTCAAAGATAGATGACTGGATTGAATAAAAATGGCATGATCAAACTATCATCTGTCTCTAAGTGACCCATTTTAAATATAAACACATAGCCACACTAAAAGTAAAAGGAGCAGAAATATATACCGTGCAAACAAAATCAAAAGAAAGCTGGAATAATTAGGTCATTCATAGGCAAAGTGGATGTCAGAACAAGGAATATTATGAGGGATAAAGGGAGACATCACTTAATGATAAAGGGGTTATTTCTCCAAAAAGATAGAACAATCCTAAGTGTGTATATACTTAATGACAAGAGTTTCAAAATATACGAGACAGAAGCTGATAGGAAGAAAAGGAGAAATAGAAAAATCTAAAATTTTGGTTGGAGACTTTACACTCATTTTTGAGTATTTGATAGAAAAATTAAACAGAAAATCAGTAAGGATATAGAGTATCTGAGCAATACTATCAACTAACTTGAATACATTTATAGAACACTTCACCCAGAATACACATTTTTTTTTTCAAATACAGTAAAGGTATTTTCTTGGACAACGAGAATTTAACCATCAATGAAGAGGAAAAAAACATGGAAAACGCTAGAAGAAAACATAGGGAAGAAGCTCCTTGACATTTCCCTTGGCAATATGTTTTTGGATGTGACATCTCAAACACAAACAACAAAAACAAAAATCAACAAAATGAGAGTACATCAAGCTGAAAACCTTCTGTACAGCAAAGGAAACAACAAACTGAAAAGGCAATTTCAGAGCAGGAAAACATTTAGTAAATCATATACTGAATAAGGGCTTAATGCCAAAATATATAAAGAATTCATACAACTCAATAACAAAAATACCAATCTGATTAAAAAATGGGCAGAGGAACTAAAAAGACATTTTCCCAAAGAAGACGTTCAAATATCTAATAGGTACGTGAAAAGATGCTCAGCATCACTAATCATCAGAGAAAGCAAATCAAAAGCACAGTAAGATATCACCTTACACCTGTTAGAATGGCTGTCATCAAGAACACAAGAGATGGGGCATCTGGGTGGCTGTTGGTTGAAGGTCTGCCTTCTGCTCAGGTCCTGATCCCCGGGTCCTGGGATGGAGCCCCACATTAGGCTCCCTGCTCAGTGGGAGTCTGCTTTTCCATCTCCCTCTGCCCCTGCCCCAGCTTGTTCTCCCTCTCTCAAATAAATAAATAAAATCTTAAAAAAAAAGGTACACAGAGGTAAGTGTAGGCAAGGATGTAGAGAGAAGGGAACCCTTGTATAGTGTTGTTGGAAATAGAAATTAGTTCATCCACTGTGAAAACAATATGGCGTTTCCTGAAAAAATTAAATTTAGAACTATCATATGATTCAGTAATTCCATTCTGAGTATACACTCAAAGGAAATTGAGACAGAATATCAAAGGGGTATATACACTCCCATATTTATTGCAGCATTATTCACAATAAGCAAGATATGGAAACAACCTAAGCGTCCATCAATGAGTGAATGGATAAAGAAGATGTGTACACACACACACACACACACACACACACACTGGAATATTACAACCATTAGAAAGAAAGATATCTTTCCATTTGCAGAAACATGGATAGACCTTGAGCATATTATGCTAAGTGAGATAAGTCAGACAGAGAAAGCAAGTACTGTATAATATCCCTTCCACGTGGAACCTAAAAATTCAAACTCATAGAAAAAGAGTAAAAGGGTGGTAACCAGGGGATAAGAGTGGTGATATAGGACACATGTTGTTTGACGGTACGAATTTGCAACAAGTAGTAAATAAGCCCTAAAGATCTAATGTATAGTATAGTGAATAGAGACAACAATATTGCATTATAATCATCACACCTGTGAATATTAATAATAGGAAACCTGACTAAAATGGAGTTGGGAGGACAAAAGGGGGAGCTCAAACCAATACCACTTGATGCCAGTTACAGATCTTAACAGAATTGTCAACAGGAGAGAATCATTGATTACAGGCTCCAACAGGAAAAGATGTACATTACATCTTCTACAAGAAATCAACCACCTCAGCAACTTGGCCAATGACAAACTGTCATCACTTGAATTCTTGCTTTGCTCCAATACATTTTTGTTCAAAACAACTCTTGCCAACTTTCTCCTTCTTTTCCACAAAATAATGTTCCTCTCTTTTGTTTGCTGACCTAGCTGATAGTTTTTGCCAAAGCTTGTTTTGTCCCAAATTGCAATTCTCTGCTATTCCTGAATAAACCCATTTTGCTGGTAAAATAGCTGTTTTATTTTTATGTTCAACACCTGTCAAGAGACCAGAACTTTATTATTCTAACACTGAAAAGAAAGGATAATTTTATCATGTGATAGATGTGCTAATTATTGATACAATGGCAATCATGTTAAATATATAAATGTATCAAATTAGCATGTTCTACACCTTCAATTTATACAATGTTATGTATCAAATATATTTCAATATAAGATGAAATAATAAAAAATAAAATAAAAGGGAATACTTTAAAATCTATTAAACAAATTAAAGTTTTAGTGAAAAACTTTCTAACAAAGAAAACTGTAAAAGGCTCAGATGGCTCTGCTGGAGAATTTTACTGAGCACTGAAGAAATAAATAATACCAATTCTACAGAAAGACTTCCAAGCTTAAAAAAAGAGAAAACATATCTCAACTCATTTTATGAGGCTAATATTTCCATGGTAGCAAAACCTGAGAGATATTACAAGAAAAGAAAACAACAGATGAATATACCTCAAGGATATATATATATATCTCCCCTCAATTATATACTATCAAATAGAATCCAAGAATTTACAGAAAAGATTAATCGTAACTAAGTGGGATTCATCCCAGTCATGCCAAGATTGTTCCACATATGATGTAACTTATCATATTAATAGAATGGAAAACACCCCACAATATAATCATGTCAATAGATGCAGAAAAAACATTTGATAGAATTTAACCTCTTTTCATGATAAAAATTCTCAGCATGTCTTCAGCCCGACAAATGGTGTCTACAAAAAAACCTACAACCAACACCATGATTAATAGTGAACAACTAAATGCTTCCTGCTAAAATTGGGAACAAAACAAGGATGCCTGCTCTCACCGCTCCAATCAAGAAACGTATGGAAGATCTTAGCCAGTTCAGTAAAATAAAACAAACAAACAAATGGCATACAGATTGGAAGAGAAGAAATAAAAGTCTCTTTATTCACAGACAATATATTTGTCTGTGAATAAAATCCCAAAGAATCTACAAAACTTACTACAACAGATGAGTTTAGCAAGGTCAGAGGTTCAAGATCAATATACAAATATTGATTTTATTTCTATTTACTTGCAATAAACAATTAAAAAATAAAATAAAGAAGTACCATTTATATAGCACCAAAACCCATAAAATACTTACCTATAGTGTTATAAAACATATGCAAGTCTGTATGCTAAAATTATGGACCACTGATGAAAGAAACCAAAGATAAAATAGTCTTGTTCCTTGATGAGAAGACTCAATATTGTTAAGATGTCAATCTCTTCGATTTGATCTATAGATTCAATGCAATCTTATTTAATCTATCAGCAGGATTTTTTTTGTGCAAATTGACAGTGGAATTCTAAAACTTATTTGGAAATACAAATAAAAGAAAATAGCCAAAACAATTTTGAAAAAGTAAATGATTCATGTTACCTGATCACCAGATTTACTCTAAAACTAAAGTAAGACGGTATTGTATTGGTGAAAGCACAGGCATATTGATTAATGAAACAGAATGGTCCATAATTAGGCCCACATATATACGGTCAATTGATTTTTGGCATAAGTGCAAAAATAATTCAATAAAGGATAGACTTTCCAACAGATGGTGCTGGAAAAATTGGATATCCATATGCAAAATAATAAATCTTGATCCATAACTCACATCTCATACAAAAATGAACTCAAAATAAATTATAGAGCTAAAGGTAAACTTAAAATCATAAAACTTCCAGAAGAAGGTAAAGCTGCTTAATTTTTAATCAGCAAAAACTGGAAATAACGCAAATGTCCCACCCTTAGGAAATGGTAAAAAAAACCATCCTACATCCACACAATGGAATAATATTCAACCCTAAAAAGGAACAAACTGAAGATTCATGCAACATCATGATTAATTTCAAGTCACTGTGCTATATGACAGAAGCCAGACTCTAAAGCCTATATACTGTATAATTCTATTTATATGACATTTTTGCAAAAGCAAATTATAAGGATAGGGAGAGGGGTTGACTCCAAAGGGTACAAGGGAATATTTGGGGTGATGAAACCATTCTACATCTTGATTGTGGTGGTGGTACATGACTATATACGTTTGTCAAAACTCACAGGAATGTGAATTAAAAAAGGTGAATTTTACTCTCCATATTATGCCTTAATTTAAAAACAACCAAAATCATAGCTATCAAACCCATAATATAATTAGAAATAGTTATAACAGAAAAAAGGAAGACCTCTTATCCAAAACCCACAAAATACAGCTGAGATAAATTTAAAAAGATCTAAAACACTGAGATATGTATATATATATGATGATGAATTTAAAGGTTCAATATTGTTAAGATGAATTCTGTCAAGTTGCTTTAGGGAGTCAATCAACTTCTCAGCAGGATTCTCCCTCCCCTTTCTTTTTTTTTCTCTTTAGAAATTGCTGCACTAGTTCTAAATGTATATAGATATGCAAGACCTGGGATAGCCAAAACAATTTTCAGAAAAGAAGAAAATTTGGGGAACTTAATTAAACTTTTAGGATATGATGGGA
Source organism: Eumetopias jubatus (assembly GCF_037043125.1). NCBI lineage: Eukaryota > Metazoa > Chordata > Mammalia > Carnivora > Otariidae > Eumetopias > Eumetopias jubatus. The sequence continues at coordinate 119,245,665 of NW_028274812.1, forward strand.
TAGTGTACAGCCCAATTAGCAATGATCCTGTGTCCTTACTACCCAAATCACATAAAAAAGATGTGATGACTAAAAAAAAAAAAAAAAGTGATGACTACTTCTAGAATATGGAAATTTATTTTCTCAGTCCCCATCCAATGGGGAATTGATATATTAATTAATAACATATTAAAATAGAATATTAATTAATAATATAATTAATCATTATTATTAACATATTAATTAATAATTACTATTACTATAACCAATATAATGACATCTGTTTTTCTTAGAGCCATCCAGATTTTGTAGCTGAGAAGGAGAGATTCTTGATCCTTCAGATAACTGAATACAAGCTGTCATAATTCTGGAAAAGCTTTGTTCTTTAAAAAACCTTGGCAGTGGAGTTTAAGAGAATGAGGAGACAAGTTTTTGTAGGTAAGGGGAGAGTAGATATGTTTCTCAGGGTCCCGTGTCCAGGCTACAAGTGTGCTGCGGTCATCATAGATTTTTGAGAAGGCTTTTATCCAGCCTTGTATTTCTCAAATACCTTGGCATACACCTCTGCCATTGCTGGCAGGCTGGGAGGTGACAAGGGATTATGAATTTATAATCAGAATTAAGGTGAAATTGACCACTGAAGTGTCCAGGTCATCTGGATGATAAATGCAGACACCATGAAAGCCCACCTGCCTTTGTTTTTATTGATGGGGAAAGTTCATCCGTGCTGTGTGTCTCTTCCAACCACGCACTTTAGGAAATATCCCATCTCCCTAAACTACAGAAATATTGGAGAAACAGTTGTCTCCTTACGTAAAGTAAATGCATGCTTAAAGAAGGAAACGCTTTTGAAAATTAAACAGCGTGGTTGAGAAGAGAGTCATTATAAACCAAGCAGTAAGTGAAGTAAAAGTGTTCTTCTTTAGTCTTGCCTCCTCATTATTCCTACTGAATATTAGATTCACGTTGTTAATTTTAGAATTTTATGTGGTATTTTATTTATATTTTTTCTCTTTGGCTTTTCACGTTACACCAAATACATTAGTAAATTTGTTACATTTTTTTGTTTCCTACTTTTTAGCTTTTGTTGGTGTTGTGAGAAAGACACTTTTCTGTAAGAGTAACTCTATTCCTGTGAGTTGTTTTCCAGAGACAAGTGATGCTGCACTGGATCTGATCCTCATTGGGTGGAGAGAAAGTGTTCAATGTCAAATCACTGTCCCATTAAACACGACTTCTGCAAATGCTCTTAGTAAGTTCTCGTTTAGCTGATGTCCTCTTTGTGGGCATGAGGTGGTAGTGGTGTGGATGTTGAACAGAGCAAGGCAGGGCTGCAAAGCCACTCTGGATGTATCTTTCTCGGCCCCTGATATCCTGAATCAGTCTCCAGGATTTAGCTCTTTTGGACAAATGGCAATTATTAATACAGTAATCAGAGATAATGAAATAGATAATCTCCAAAGGAGAACAACAAAATATTTCAAAAAAGAAACAGCATTTTTATAAAGTAAGCAATAAAGTGGAGACAAAAGCTAATTATTTTTTAAAAATTACTCAGTATAGGGATGCCTGGGTGGCTCAGGTGGTCAAGCGACTGCCTCTGGCTAGGGTCATGATCTCAAGGTCCTGGGATCGAGCCCTGCATCGGGCTCCCTGCTCAGCGGGGAGTCTGCTTCTCCCTCTGACCCTCCCCCTGCTTGTGCACGCTCTCTCTCTCTCTCACTTTATCAAATAAATAAATAAATAATTTAAAAAATTACTCAGTATAGTGTCAGATATACATATATACCCACACATCCACACCACACATTTATTATTTATTTATTTATTTGTTTGTTTATGAGTACTTTGAATACTGACTTTTGGAAACACATTATTAATTTTTAGAATGTCATGTAGAGCTTGATGGAAACTGCATTAAATCCATCACTTATATTCCTCACTGCCAACATTGTATTCTGCCCCACTTTTTTCATCTTTGGTGTCCTCAGAAAAGTTTTATAATGTTTTCTCCAATGACTCTTTATATCCCTTGTTAAATATATGACTTAGTGTTTTGGGTTTTTGTTATTCTTATTCTTGTTAATGGATCCTTTTTTCTTTTCATATATCTAAATATGTTTTTCTTCTACTTCTTCATGGCTTAGTCTGCCAGAGACCAATGATGCTGCCTCTCATATGGTTTTAATTGGCCTGAGAGGAACATACCCAATGTCTTATTTTGGTTTCACTTAAGCCCACCTTCCCCAAAGATTGTCACCACAGCCTGGCTGGAGAGACCTGGGTTGTGGAGTTGCGGATTTGGGTGAAGAAATGTGATAGCGTGTCGAATATGGATGTGCCTCTCAGAGTGCTCCTCTTCCCTATGGAGGAAAATGTTCCATATGCAAAGAGAAGCGAAGGGCTCAGCAGTCAGATGAGGGAATACCTATTATCTCTCTGATCTAGGTCACAACCAAGTGTTGCACTTAAACCAAGGTTGGGCTCACAATCTGGGTCTGTAGGGAAAGGACAACTATAAACATCAACATCTTAAAGTGTTTCCACTTCTAGAAATGCAGAAGATACTTCATTTATTTGTGTCTGCTCAGTTTCAGGATGTGCTCTGCTCACTAAACAGCCAACAAATCCCAAAATCAACTATATGTTTGCTCTGAATCGATCAGGGGTGAACCTGATTCTTGCAGTTTCAGAGTCAACCAACACATTCTGGGACATGTCAATGGTGGAAAGGAAATCAGGAAGGGAGGGAGGGGATGGATTCAGCTGTTTGCATAGAAGACTTATTGCTGGTTAGTTTCCTGGAGGTGAGTGGGGCAAAGGCAGAACCTAAAGTATGAATGGCTGATCCTTCCTATTCCTTCTCTCCTCCCCTTCCCCACCTAAGATAAAGAAAGCCAGGCTTTTTTTGGCTTTTGACATTGATACTTTCCTTCCAGATGTATTGAGTCCTGATCAACCAGGCTAGTGAGACAATAAAGAAGGATTGCCAGGTTACCCTCCAGACATGACCATAGTGATAATTAATAAAAATTAGGATAATAATAATAATGCCAAATATTTACCAAGTGATTTCTGTATGCCAGACACTCCTCTAAGTGCTGTTACTATATTAACTGACTTCATCTTCATGATATCACAGGGTACGTGTATTATTATCACCTCCCTTTCCCATTTTACCTGCTAGGATACTAGCATGGAGGAGGTGGACACTTGCCTAAGGCTGCTCCATCAGGAAAGGGTGGAGCCAGAATTCAAGCTCAGGCAGTCTAACCTCCGGGTGATGTGCTAGAGGGGAGGCCACGCTACACTGTGGCCCGGAAGGACATTTATGCCATACTTCCCCTCTCAGGCACGGAACCACATAATTCTAAAGAAGGAGTTGCTTGGGCGTCTGGCCACGTCCATACACCTTCAACTGCCTCCAGCTAGTTGTGTTTCATCAGCATAAGCCTGAGGTGGAGAGTGGCTATTTTGTAGCTGTTCCCTGTGGGCACCTTATGGGTAGAAAGGAGCTGTTCCTCATCTCTGTTTCTTGTACCTGACAAAATATTTTGTTCATGCGTGCATGCCTGTGTCATTTATCTAAGGGTTATTTCAAGAGATGACACTTGGGACATATCCATGCTCAGCTGAAGATTCTGAAATTTTATTCAGTCGACTAGAAATCTTACAGGTTCAAACACTGAGGGTAAAACGCTTTCCAGCTTCATGAAAAACCAAACAAGTGTTCCTGTGCTGAGACCATTGCTAAATGCAGCCAGAGAGTCAAGGCTGCACCTGACCCCAGAAGTTCCAACATGAAAGTTGCTGTACTTTAACCACAGGCTGGGCGTTTCTTCTGAAAATTTCCTTTTGCAGGGAAAGCAGTGTGAACCTCAGTAGTGCTCTCCAGTCTGTGCTCACTTGATTACCACAGTTCCTGGGTTCTGAATTTAAGGCTTTATTGGATTTGGGGAGTGTTCATGTTTTTCCTCTTCTCTTTATGTGTGAGGTACAAAGTAGTCATTATTTTAGTCCCACGAAGTGAATGGGTGAAAAAAGAGCATGTTGGAGGGAAATGAGAAATACAAATGACTAAGATATATAAAAAGATTGAAAAGTGGGTGGGAGCCCAACTAAGACTGGAAACTTTGTGGCCCTGATCCCTGGGGGACCATGAAATCCTGTGGGAGAGGAAAGCAGAGAAGAGACCCAGTGGGGACAGTGTGGGCAGTAACTTCAGAAAATCTGCACACTTCTCCATAAACGAGTATTCCATACACCACTTTCACTGAACTGAGATGTGAATGGAATTTCTCTCCCTCCACCCCTGCCTGCCACCATAGGTTTGGGTATGCCTTCTTGACGGTTTCATCTGCCAGAGACAAATGATGCTGCCTTCCCTCTTTTGCCTTGTTAGCTGGAAGGAAAAGTATTTAACAATGTGTCATGATTTCATTTTGGTGTGGTTTATGCAAAGATTTATGTCATCATCCTTCCTCTTTGACCACAACCCTGGTCTAATAACTGCTTCCTATGCCCAGACAGCTTCTCCCTTCTTACAATCATCAAATGTATTACTAGTTTCTCTGAGTTTTTCAATGTAAATTTTAGATAGTAACATAGTCTTTGGTTGATCCTCCAAAAAGCTTTATAAGTAAAGACATCCAAGAAGTGCAGGTTAATACTCCCAACTGTGAAGGCAATTTTCATTTAAGCACCATATTTTACAGGACACTTTCTAGGCATGTGAATCCAAAATATTAGTAACTACATTGCAAAACTTTCCAAACACAATGGGGAAACCCATTACAATAAGAAGAATCAGAGTTTGTTTGGTATAGTGAGAGTGCATTCAGCTCTGGGACAGACAGACTTAGGGCCACTGTCTCAACATCTGAGAGGCTGGGCTTGGAGGCATTAACCACGGTCTGGGCAGGTAGGGCTCGCACTTGAACAGAGATGGGCATCATGCTGACTGCCAGCTCAGGGTCTAGGCAGTAAAGGTCCCCTGCTGGAGGCCAGCATATGAGTATGTGCTGACACACATCAGTCAGTAAGGACACAAGTGTACTTTCCAGAGCAGTGAGGCCTTCAGGGCCTGGGCTAAATTAACCAGCACCCTCCTCTCCCTTCACCCCATTACCATTTACCGAATGGTAAATCTGATAAATCAGCCCTCATTTGCTTTGTGTTATAGAATTTTCTAAACATGAAAGCTGATAATTTGAGCCAAGTTGTTTTACATTGCTACTGATTCAAGGGCAATGTGGTAACTGAAGTATAAGAATAGGATTTTGTATTGCTGTGCAAATTTACCAGTGACAGATACTGTGTCTCACTACACATTCATATTCCTGTTCTTTTCTGGTGCTGAATAAAGACACATGGTATTAAGGATTGGTACCATGAAAGGCTCACTTTTAGCTGTCCTGGATTTTGTCTCTTAGAGTTTGTTATATCTTTCTCACTCTTGCTGAGGCATCATCCAGTAAGCTTGCAAATTCTGTGATTTCTTTGTTCCAGTAGATTTCCTGTATATAAATTTAAATATAAGACTAGGAATCCTTTCTGACACTTGGACACTGAAAAGAAGCATCTCTCTATTCCCTTGTTTACTCAACAGGTCTGATCAACTGGACAGTCTGCTCACCCTAGCAGAGGAAAAATTTCTCTGCTAATTATCTCAGTTATTGAGGGCTCCTTAATATCGGGGTTCTTACTATATCACATGGGGAAATTGAAGGACATACCTGAGTTTGCAGGGTTGGTTTGGGGAGATCAGCTGCAAGTAATTGTCAAGTAATTCAGTGAAAGGCACTGTTGTCTTTTCTACTCTGAACATTTTGATCTGAACATCTTCACAGCATTGCTCCATGCATCCCTGGTAAATGGTGAAGAGATTCTGAGAATGTTTCTAAAAACCTTTTCCATGAGAGAATTTGGTTTTATCATATTGCTATTTCTTCTTGATTCAATTTTTATAGTTTGTGTCTGAGAATTAGTCCAGTTTATCTAAGTTATCCGATTTACTATCGCCCTTGAAAAAAATTGATGTATAATTGACATATAACATTATCTTAGTTTCAGGTGTATAGCATAATGAATCAATATTTGTATATATTGCAAAACGATAACCATAAGTCTAGTAACATCAGTCACCAGACATAATTACAAATATTTTTTTCTTCTGATGAAAACTTTAAAATTTCTACTTCCTCAACTTTCAAAAAATGTGCAATACTGTGTTATGAACTATAGGCAGCATGCCATACATTATAACCTTATTATTTATTTTTTTGTAACTGGAAGTTAGTATGTTTGTCCCCCATAAACTGTTTTGCCCACCCTCCACCGCCTGCCTTGGGCAATCACCAATCTGCTCTCTGTAATATGAGCTTGGGTTTGTTTGTTTGTTTTGTTTTTACATTCCACCTATAAGTGAGATCATATGGTATTTGTCTTTCCCTGTCTAATTTCAATTAGCATAATACTCTGAAGTTCCATCTGTGTTGTCATAAATGGCAATATGTCCTTTTATATGGCTGAGTAATGTTCCATTGTGCATATATACCACATTTTCTTTATCCATTCATGTGTTGAAGGACGTTTATGTTATTTACATATACTGGCTTTTGTGAATAGTGCTGTAATCAACATGATTTTGCAAACATCTCTTTAAGATATTGATTTCGATTACTTGAGATGTATACCCAAGACTGGAATTGCTGAATCTTATAGTAGTTCAATTTTTAATTTTTAAGGAACCACCATACTGTTTTCCATAATGGTTCTACCATTTTGCTTTCCAACCAATAGTGTACAAGGGTTCCTTTTACTCTAAATCATCACCAACCTTTGTATCTGGTCTTTTTGATAACAGCCCTTCTAACAGGTGTAAGGTGATATCTCACTGTGGTTTTGATTTGATTAGTGTTGAGCAGCTTTTTATATACCTATTAGTGATTTGTATGTCTTCTTTGGAAAAATGTTTTCAGGTCCATATTTTAAAATGGAATTATTTGGTTTTTTTCCCCTGCTATTGAGTTGTATGTGTTCTTTATATGTTATATGTTTTGGTATTAACACCTTATCAGATATATGCTTCGTGAATATTTTCTCCCATTTTATAGGTTATCTTTTCAGTTTATCGATGGTTTCCTTTGCTGTGTAGAAGCTCTTTAGTTTAATGTAGTCACAAATGCTTATTTTAGTTTTTATTTCCTGTGTTTTGATGCTTTATCCAAGAAATCATTGCCAAAACCAATGTCAAAGATCTGTTTTACTTAGTTTTCTTCTAGGAGCTTTACAGTTTCAAGTATTACATTGAAGTCTAGGATACATTTCTAGTTTATTTATGTGAGTGGTGTAGGTTAGGGACCCAGTTTCATTCTTTGCATGTGGATTCCAGTTTTCCCAAGACCATTAATTGAAGAGAATGTCTTTTCCTCATTGTGTGGTCTTCACACCCTTGTCAAATATTAGTTGACTATCTATGCGTGGGCTTATGTCTGGGCTCTCTATTCTGTTTCATCGATTTATGTGCCTATTTTTATTCCAGTATCATAGTGTTTCAATTACTACAGCTTTGTAATATTGCTTGAAATCAGGAAAGTGATGCCTTCAGCTTTGTTCTTTCTCAGAATTGCCTTGGCTATTTGGAGTCTCTTGTGTTTCCATACCTATTTTAGGATTATTTTTTTCTATTTTTGTGAAAAATGCCATTGGAATTTTGATTGAGATTTCATTGAATCTGGAGATCACTTTGGGTAGTATGGCTGTTTTTACAATATGAATTCTTCCAATCCAAGAATATGGGATATCTTTCTATTTATCTGTGTCTTCTTCAATCTCTTTCATTGGTGTCTTATCATTTTTCGAGTACAGTTCTTTAAATTCCTTGGTTAAATTTATTCCTATGTATTTTATTGTTTTTGATGTTTTATAAATGGGACTGTTTTTTCTATTTCTGTTTCTGATAGTTCCTTATTAGTGTATAGAAGTTGCAGCTGATTGCTATACACTGATTTTGTATCCTGCAAAGTTACTGAATTCATTTCTTAGTTCTAACAGTTTTGGGTGGGGTCTTTAGGATTTTCCATATCAAAGGTTATTATTTTTTTAATAAATGATGATAGTTTTACTTCTTCCTTTCTGGTTTAGATGCTTTTAAAAAAATCAGTCAGTTAATTAATTAATTGACTAATTGCTCTGACTGGGACTTCCAGTATTAGTTTAAATGAAACAGTAAGAATGGGCATCCTTGTCTTGTTCCTGATCTTAGAGGAAAATCTTTTTTTGGTGGGGGGGGAATCTTTTAACTTTTCACCATTGAGTATGATGCTAACTGTGAGCTTGTGGGCTTGTCAGATATGGTCTTTATTATGTTGGGGAACATTCCTTCTGTACCCAATCTGTTGAGAATTTTTATCATGAAAGGATGTTGAATTTTGTCAAATGCTTTTTGTGCATCTACTGAAACAATTACATGTTTTATATTCTTCATTCTGTTAGTGTTGCATATCACATTTATTTATTTGCATATGTTGAACTGTCTTTGCATTCCAGGGTTGAATCCCACTTGATCATGATGTGATTCTTTTAATGTGTTCTTGAATTCACCTTGCTAGTATTCTGTTTAGGATTTTTGCATCTATGTTTGTCAGGGATCTTTTGCATCTATGTTTGGCCTGTAATTTTCTTTTTCTTACAGTATCATTGTCTGACTTGTGTCAGGGGATTGCTGGTTTTGTAAAATGAGTTTGGAAGTGTTCCTTCCTCTTCAACTTTTTGGAAGAGTTTGAGAAGGATTGTTACTAATTCTTATTTAAATGTTTGGTAGAATTCACCTTTAAAGTCATTGAATCCTGGGATCTTGTTTGTTGGGAGATTTTTAGTACTGATACAAACTCCTTCCTTCCTATTGGGCATGCTCAGATTTTCTATTTCTTCATGATTTAGTCTTGGTCAGTTATATGTTCCTAGGAATTTATCCATTTCTTCTAAATTATCTAATTTGCTGGCATTTAATTGTCCACAGTGGCCTTTAATGATCTTATTTATTTCTGTGGTATCAGTTGTAATTTCTCCTATTTCATTTATAATTATATTAATTTGAGTCATCTCTCTCTTTTTCTTTATTAGTCTCGCTTAAGGTTTGCATGTTTAGTGTGTTTTCAAAAAACCAACTTTAAAGGGACATCTGGGTTGCTTCATTGGTTGGGTGTCTGACTCTTGATTTTGGCTCTAGTCAGACTCTGCACTGGGTGAGGATCCTGCTTGGGATTCTCTCCCTCTCCCTCTCCCTCTGTCCTTCCTGACCTGCTTGTGCACTCTCTTCCTCTCTCTCTCTGGAAAAAAAAAAAAACACCAAAAAACCCAAAAACCCACAAAAAACAAAAAAAACAATAACTTTTAGTTTCATTGATTTTTTTTTTTTTTTTTTTTTTGCTATTTACAATTCTAGTTTTATTATGAAGAATGAAAATCAGGATCAAACTCAGGCTGATGTCTGGGAGTTTCCCAAATGTGATATGATGCTTTTGTGTATTCATGATGCATTAAACTCATGGCACTTTACTATGTAGAACCAAATATTGATTTTTTTAAATTGTCTTTCTGGTCTCTATGTCATTTATTTCTGCTCTAATCTTTACTATTTCATTCTTTCTGCTAACTTTGGGCTTAGTTTTTCCTTCTATTTCTAGTTCCTTGAGCTGTAATATTATTTTTTTAGGTCTTTCTTTTTAATGAAGACTTTTATTACTACAAACTTCCCTCTTAGAACTGCTTTTGTTTCATTCCATAGATTTTGATATGTTGTGTTTCCATTTTTGTTTGTTTCAAGGTACATTTTGATTTCTTCTTTGATCCATTCATTGTTCAGAAGTGTGTTATTTAATTTCCACATATTTGTGAATTTTTCAGCTTTTCCTCCAGTTACTGATTTCTAGTTTCATATCACTGTGGTCAGAGAAGATACTTGATATGATTTCAATCTTCTTAAATTTATTAAGACTTATTTTGTGACCTAACATGATTTATCCTGGAGAATGTTTCTGTGCACTTGGAAAGATATGTATCTTTGAATGGAATGTTATGTACGTATCTGTTAGGTCTATTTGGTCTAAAGTGTCATTCACATGCATTTTTTTCTATTGATTTTCTGTCTGGATGATCTACTCATTACTGAAAGTGAGATATTGAAGTCCCCTACTATTATTGCATCGTTGTCTATTTTTCCCTCCAGATTTATTAACAATTGTTTAATATATTTAGGTACTCTCCTACTGGGTGCGTATATATTTCCAATTGTTATATGCTCCTGATGAGATGGCACCAGGTGGGTGGGATGCAGCATTTTAGTTCTTGGAAAGCACAGTGGCATAGTCCCTGTGCAGCTCCATCTGCTGATCTTAACATTGGCCCGACTCTGGTGGTCTTTTGTGGTCAAGACTGCAGAGGTTCTGTGAGTGGCAGTGGTGGATAGGGCTAGTGAGATCCTTGTAGGTGAAGGCTGTTGGCAATCTTCCTGTTCTTTTTTGCCTGTGGTTGGAAGTTCTAGCCTAGGGGATCCATCTTAGCCCTTACTCTGGTGTGCTGGCATGCAGAGGAATAGCTGACCCAGGATCCTAGAATCAGGTGCACAAAACTACCACAGCGCCTGGGTGCTGGGGCTCAAACGTGTTTTCTGAGGCAGTGGTACTGCTTTCTACCGTGTGGGTGTGTGTGGATATCCCCTGGAGCCAGGATCTGGGTCCTGGGCTCCTTTCAGTGACTCTGGGAGGGCAAAAGGGGAAAACACAGAAGCAAGTATCCTGGGATGACAAGGGGCATCAGTGGCTTGTGCCTGGGGGCCCGGGGTGCAGTAGCAACACAGCCTGTGGGAGTGGCTCAAAATCCCAACTCTAGCCACAGAGGGGGGTCACAGGACAGAAGCATTAGTCCCTGAGGGTGCTTTATTAAAGTCACATGTTGCAAGCTAGCAGGGTGGGTGCTTGAGGCAGGGGTAATGCTGCTGGCAATGATGGTTCAGAGTATGACCTGGGACCCTTGGGAGCAGAGCTCAGGGCAGCTGGCAGGACTGCTAGCATTGAAGGTTCAGGGCAGTGACATAGGATAGAGGGTGGTACTCAGGAGACTGCCCCAGTAAGTAGTCCAAAGCTGCTACTTGGGGCATGGAGTGGGGTGCAGCGCAGTGGCAGCTCTGGCCCTGTATATGGTAAGGTGCTTAGGCATTCCAATTCTGGTGAGTGGGGCACGGCAGCAACTGGGGCACCTGGAGGCAGGTCTCACTGCCGTGACAGCTCTAGCCTGGGGAAGTAGATACAGGCAGGGGGTCCTCTAGGTTGCTCCATCAGCTAGGATCAGCATTGGTGAAAACTCTGGGAGGACTCTGGAGCAAAGGCTGCCAAACATCCCTAGTGATGAGGCTTGTTGTGGTTCTCCTGCTCTACTTTTCGTTGCAGGTATTTGAAAGTATCCCTTCTGGCACCAAGTTTCTTTGGGCTGGGGCATGGGAAGACATTGGTGAAATGCTTCCTTTACTTCTCTATGTGACCATCCTCAGTTTTTGAAATTTGCCAGTGTTCTTGCTTCTTTGTTGCAATCCAGAGCTTTCCCAGAGCTATTTTGGTTGTAGTTGTTTATTGTTTTTGTTCGGGAGGCAAGTGTCAGAACCTCCTTGCCCTCCATTTTTATGATGTCCCTCCTCTCGTTTTGTGTCTTAAGATGCAAGTTTAAATTATTGATTTTAAAAAATATTCCTTCTTTCTTAATATAAATTAAGCTATAAATTTCCCTGTAAACACTGTTGTAGCTATATCCCAAAAGTTTCGGCATAGTGTGTATTCATTTTCATTTATCTCAAAGTATTGCCTGATTTCCCTTTTTGATTATTCCTTGACACAATAGTTATTTAGGAATGTGTTTTTTAATGTTAACATATTTGTTTTATAATTTTATTCCATTTGATTTCTAATTTCATTTCATTGAGGTCAGAGAACATATTTTGTAACATTTCCATCCTTTAAATTTATTGAAGTTCATTTGATGGTTTACTGCCTGATCTGTCTTGGAGAATGTTTTCTGTGCATCTGAGAAGAATGTATATTTTGTTGTTGGGTAGAGTATTCTAGACATGTTGGTTAGGTCTGGTTGCTTTATAGTGTTAGCCAAGTTCTATGTTCCTTTGTTGATCTTCTCTCTAATTGTTCCTTCCATTATTGAAAGTAGAGTATTAAATTCTTCAAGTATTATTTTTAGTTGTCTATTTCCCCCTTCAATTCTGTCAAGGTTTATTTCATGTAGTTCATATTCTGTTATTAAGTGCATATATGTTTATACTCCTTATAGCTTCCTTTCATCATTATAAAATCTTTATCTTTGTCTCTGGTAAGATATTTTTGTTTTAATGTCTGTTTTGTCTATTAGGTTAGCCATTCCAGCTGTCCTGTTGTTACTGCTTCCGTAAAATAACTTTCTCCATTCTTTTATATTTATTCTATTTGTTTTTTAATATAAATAGTGTCTCCTATAGACAGCATACAATTGGACAATTGTTTTGTCCAAACTAATTATCTCTGCCTTTTGATAGATTTTTTTTTGGTTATTATATCATGTTTTATTGAAATCCATTTTTTAAAATTTTTTTATTGTTATGTTAATCGCCACACATTACATCATTACTTTTGATGTTGTGTTCCATGATTCATTATTTGTGCATAACACCCAGTGCTCAACGCAGAACGTGCCTTCTTTAATACCCATCACCGGGCTAACCCATCCCCCGACCCACCTCCCCTCTAGAACCCTCAGTTTGTTTTTCAGAGTCCATCATCTCTCATGGTTCGTCTCCCCCTCTGACTTACTCCCCTTCATTCTTCCCCTCCTGTTATCTTCTTCTTCTTCTTTTTTTCTTAACATATATTGCATTATTTGTTTCAGACGTACAGATCTGTGATTCAACAGTATTGCACAATTCACAGCGCTTGCCATAGCCCATACCCTTCCCAATGTCTATCACCCAGCCACCCCATCCCTCCCACCTCCCACCACTCCAGCAACCCTCAGTTTGTTTTCTGAGATTAAGAATTCCTCATATCAGTGAGGTCATATGATACATGTCTTTCTCTGATTGACTTATTTCATTCAGCATAACACCCTCCAGTTCCATCCACATCGTTGCAAATGGCAAGATCTCATTCCTTTTGATGGCTGCATAATATTCCATTGTATATATATACCACTTCTTCTTTATCCATTCATCTGTCGATGGACGTCTTGGCTCTTTCCACATTTTGGCTATTGTGGACATTGCTGCTATAAACATTGGGGTGCACGTACCCTTTCGGATCCCTACATTTGTATCTTTGGGGTAAATACCCACTAGTGCAATTGCTGGATCGTATGGTAGCTCTATGTTCAACTGTTTGAGGAACCTCCATACTGTGTTCCAGAGGGGTTGCACCAGCTTGCATTCCCACCAACAGTGTAGGAGGGTTCCCCTTGCTCTGCATCCCTGCCAACATCTGTCGTTTCCTGATTTGTTAATTTTAGCCATTCTGACTGGTGTGAGGTGGTATCTCATTGAGGTTTTGATTTGGATTTCCCTGATGCCGAGCGATATTGAACACTTTTCCATGTGTCTGTTGGCCATTTGGATGTCTTCTTTGCAAAAATGTCTGTTCATGTCATCTGCCCATTTCTTGATTGGATTATTTGTTCTTTGGGTGTTGAGTTTGATAAGTTCTTTATAGATTTTGGAGACTAACCCTTTATCTGATATGTCATTTGCAAATATTTTCTCCCATTCTGTCGGTTGTCTTTTGGTTTTGTGGACTGTTTCTTTTGCTGTGCAAAACCTTTTTATCTTGATGAAATCCCAATAGTTCATTTTTGCCCTGGCTTCCCTTGCCTTTGGTGATGTTTCTAGGAAGAAGTTGCTGCGGCTGAGGTCGAAGAGGTTGCTACCTGTGTTCTGCTTTAGGGTTTTGATGGACTCCTGTCTCACGTTTAGGTCTTTCAACCGTTTGGAGTCTATTTTTGTGTGTGGTGTAAGGAAATGGTCCAGTTTCTGCATGTGGCTGTCCAATTTTCCCAACACTATTTGTTGAAGAGACTGTCTTTTTTCCATTGGACATTCTTTCCTGCTTTGTCAAAGATGAGTTGACCATAGAGTTGAGGGTCCATTTCTGGGCTCTTGATTCTGTTCCATTGATCGATGTGTCTGTTTTTGTGCCAGTACCATACTGTCTTGATGATAACAGCTTTGTAATAGAGCTGGAAGTCCGGAATTGTGATGCCGCCAGCTTTGCTTTTCTTTTTCAACATTCCTCTGGCTATTCGGGGTCTCTTCTGGTTCCATACAAATTTTAGGATGATTTGTTCCATGTCTTTGAAAAAAGTGGATGGTATTTTGATGGGGATTGCATTGAATGTGTAGATTGCTCTAGGTAGCATTGACATCTTCACAATGTTTCTTCTTCCAATCCATGAGCATGGAATGTTTTTCCATTTCTTTGTGTCTTCCTCAATTTCTTTCAGGAGTATTTTATAGTTTTCTGAGTACAGATCCTTTGCCTCTTTGGTTAAATTTATTCCTAGGTATCTTATGGTTTTGGGTGCAATTGTAAATGGGATCGACTCCTTGATTTGTCTCTCTTCCGTCTTGTTGTTGGTGTATAGGAATGCCACTGATTTCTGTGCATTGATTTTATAGCCTGCTACTTTATTGAATCCCTCTATGAGTTCTAGCAGTTTTGGGGTGGAGTCTTTTGGGTTTTCCACATACAGTATCATATCATCTGCAAAGAGTGAGAGTTTGACTTCCTCTTTGCCGATTTGGATGCCTCTGATTTCTTTTTGTCGTCTGATTGCTGTGGCTAGGACTTCTAATACTATGTTGAATAGCAGTGGTGATACGGACATCCCTGCCGCGTTCCTGACCTTAGGGGAAAAGCTCTCAGCTTTTCCCCATTTAGAATGATATTCGCTGTAGGTTTTTCATAGATGGGTTTATGAAATTGAGGTATGTACCCTTTATCCCTATACTCTGAAGAGTTTTGATCAAGAAAGGATGCTGTACTTTGTCAAATGCTTTTTCTGCCTCTATTGAGAGGATCATATGATTCTTGCTCTTTCATTTGTTAATGTATTGTATCACGTTGATTGATTTGCGGATGTTGAACCAACCTTGCAACCCAGGGATAAATCCCACTTGGTCGTGGTGAATAATCCTTTTAATGTACTGTTGGATCTTATTGGCTAATATTTTGGTGAGAATTTTTGCATCCACGTTCATCAAGGATATTGGTCTGTAATTCTCCTTTTTGATGGGGTCTTTGTCTTGTTTTGGGATCAAGGTAATGGTGGCCTCATAAAGTGAGTTTGGAAGTTTTCCTTCCATTTCTATTTTTTGGAACAGTTTCAGGAGAATAGGAATTAATTCTTCTTTAAATCTTTGGTAGAATTCCCCTGGGAAGCCATCTGGCCCTGGGCTTTTGTGTGTTGGGAGATTTTTGATGACTGCTTCAATTTCCTTAGTGGTTATAGGTCTGCTCATGTTTTCTATTTCTTCCTGGTTCAATTTTGGTAGTTGATACATCTCTAGGAATGCACCCATATCTTCCAGGTTATCTAATTTGCTGGCATAGAGTTGCTCATAATATGTTCTTAGAATCGTTTGTATTTCTTTGGTGTTTGTTGTGATCTCTCCTCTTTCATTCATGATTTTGTTGATTTGGATCATTGCTCTTTTCTTTTTGATAAGTCTGGCCAGGGGTTTATCAATCTTGTTAATTCTTTCAAAGTACCAGCTCCTAGTTTTGTTGATCTGTTTTACTGTTCTTTTGGTTTCTATTTCATTGATTTCTGCTCTGATCTTTATTATTTCTCTTCTCCTGCTGGGTTTAACCTTTATTTGCTTTTTTTTCTCTAGCTCCTTTAGGTGTATGGTTAGGTTGTGTATTTGAGACCTTTCTTGTTTCTTGAGAAAGGCTTGTATTGCTATATACTTTCCTCTTAGGACTGCCTTTGCTGTATCCCAAAGATTTTGAACAGTTGTGTTTTCATTTTCATTGGTTTCCATGAATTTTTTTAATTCTTCTTTAATTTCCTGGTTGACCCATTCATTCTTTAGTAGGATGCTTTTTAGCCTGCATGTATTTGAGTTCTTTCCGACTTTGGTCTGATTGAGTTCTAGTTTCAAAGCTTTGTTGTCTGAAAATATGCAGGGAATAATCCCAGTCTTTTGGTACTGGTTGAGACCTGATTTGTGACTTAGGATGTGATCTATTCTGGAGAATGTTCCATGGGCACTAGCGAAGAATGTGTGTTCTGTTACTTTGGGATGGAATGTTCTGAATATGGCTGTGAAGTCCATTTGGTCCAGTGTTTCATTTAAAGTCTTTATTTCCTTGTTGATCTTTTGCTTAGATGATCTGTCCATTTCAGTCATGGGGCTGTTAACGTCCCCCACTATTATTGTATTGTTGTCAATGTGTTTCTTTGCTTTTGTTATTAATTGCCTTATATAATTGGCTGCTCCCATATTAGGGGCATAGATATTTACAATTGTTAGATCATCTTGTTGGATGGACCCTTTAAGTAGGATATAGTGTCCTTCATCTCTTATTACAGTCTTTGCTTTAAAATCTAATTTGTCTGATATAAGGAATGCCACCCCAGCTTTCTTTTGGTCTCCATTAGCATGGTAAATGGTTTTCTACCCCCTCATTTTCAATCTGGGGGTGTCTTTGGGTCTAAAATGAGTCTCTTGTAGACAGCATATTGATGGGTCTTGTTTTTTATTCCAATCTGATAGTCTGTGTCTTTTGATTGGGGCATTTAGCCCATTTACATTCAGGGTAACTATTGAAAGATATGAATTTAGTGCCATTGTATTGCCTGTAAGGTGACTGTTACTGTATATTGTCTCTGTTCGTTTCTGATCTATGCTGCTTTTAGGCTCTCTCTTTGCTTAGAGGACCCCTTTCACTATTTCTTGTAGGGCTGGTTTCGTGTTTGCAAATTGCTTTAGTTTTTGTTTGTCCTGGAAGCATTTTATCTCTCTTTCTATTTTTAATGACAGCCTAGCTGGATATAGTATTCTTGGCTGCAGATTTTTCTCATTTAGTGCTCTGAAGATATCATGCCAGTCCTTTCTGGCCCACCAGGTCTCTGTGGATAGGTCTTTTGCCAATCTAATGTTTCTACCATTGTAGGTTACATATCTCTTCTCCCGAGCTGCTTTCAGAATTTTCTCTTTGTCTCTGAGACTCGTAAGTTTTACTATTAGATGTCGGGGTGTTGACCTATTTTTATTGATTTTGAGAGGGGTTCTCTGTGCCTCCTGGATTTTGATGCTTGTTTCCTTTCCCACATTAGGGAAGTTCTCTGCTATATTTTGCTCCAATATACTTTCTGCCCCTCTCTCTCTTTCTTGTTCTTCTGGATTCCCAATTATTCTAATGTTGTTTTGTCTTATCGTATCGCTTATCTCTCAAATTCTGCCCTCGTGATCCAGTAGTTGTTTTTCTTTTTCTCAGCCTCTTTATTTTCCATCATTTGGTCTTCTATATTGCTGATTCTCTCTTCTGCCTCATTTATCCTAGCAGTTAATGCCCCAATTTTTTATTGCACCCCATTAATAGCCTTTTTGATTTCGACTTGGTTAGATTTTTAGTTCTTTTATTTCTCCAGAAAGGGTTTCTCTAATAACTTCCACGCTTTTTTCAAGCCCCGCTAGTATCTTTAAAGTCATGATTCTGAACTCTAGGTCCGACATCATACTAATGTCCGTAATGAGTAGGTCCCTGGCAGACGGTACTACCTCTTGTTCTTTTTGCTGAGGTGATTTCTTTCGTCTTGTCCTTTTGTCCAGAGGAGAATAGATGAATGAGAGAACAAAATGCTACAGGTTAACAATGTCCCCAGCGAATATACTCTATACAAATCAGAAAAGACTTGAAACCAGGGGAAAAGAAAGGGAAAGAAAGAGAAAAAAAAAAGAAAAAGATAAAGATAAAGACAAAAACAAACAAAAACTGAACAAAACAAAAAAAAAAACAGAATATGGTCAAATATGATCAGGCTGGTGCATAGATCAGTGCCACACACTAGATTTTGGGCATATTTTGGTCTGTTAGAAGAAAGTGCCTTGTAAAATTTTAAAGGATGAAAGACTTATATATGTACAAAATAAGGGCTGATACAATGAAGGGATGGCAGATGAGTGTAAAGATGAAAATTATAAAAGATTTTATAAAAGGAATTGATAAGATAAGAAATTGTTTGAAAAAAGAAAGAAGATTAAAAAAAGAAAAAAAAAGGGAGAGAATGTGATCAGGCAGGAGACTAGAACAGAGCCATACACTAGTGAATTAGGGTATGTTTTGATCTGTTAGAAGAAACTGTATCTGAAAATTTTAAAAAGAGAACAACTTATATATATATGCCAAAAATAAGGGTAACTACTATGAAGGGATAAACTATGATTCTAAAAATGAAAACTAAAAAGGTTTTTAAAAAAGGGATTGATAAGATGGTTGAAAAGGGAAAAAGAAAAATAAAAAAACAGTTAAAAAATTTAACTTTGAAAAACTAATGAATCATGGTAAAAAAGCCATGAATTCTCTGTGCAGTATTCCCCTAGCGCTGGAGTTCTCCCGTTCTCCTTGATTCCTAAACTTGGTCTTGGCTGGCTGTTCCTGCGGATCTTCTAGGGGAGGGGCCTTTTGCCATGGTTCCCAAATGTCTTTGCCGGAGGTGGAATTGCCCTGCCCTTGTCGGTCAGGGCTAAGCAATCTGCTCGGGTTTGATCACAGGAGCTTTTGTTCCCTGCAAGCTCTCTGTACAGCTTTGGAGGATGAGAGTGAAAATGGTGGCCTCCCAATCTCCGCCCGGAGGAGCTGAGAACTCGGCCCCGCTCCTCAGTGCGCCCCCAGAGAAAAGCAGTCACTCCCACGTCCCTGGTCACCAGCCGCACTTCGTGCTCACCCAGCCTGTGACCGAGTGTTTCTATCTCTGACACCCGACCCCATGTGGAGTCTCCAAACCCAGCAGATCCCTGCGGTGCGCTCCGTGCAGCTACTCCCGGGGGAGGAAGGGGAGTCTCCCTGGCTCTGCCGCTTGTTGGGTCCCTGCTGGAGGAGCAGTGGCCGGACTGGGCCGCGGATCACAGTTTATGGCCACCCCGAGCTGAGAGCCCGCGCCTCGGCTCCGTCTCTGCAGCCGGCTTCCCCGCTCCGATACCTGGGAGCTCTGCCACACTCAGGCACCCCCGGTCTTTCTGTGACCCCGAGGGTCCTGAGACCACACTGTCCCGCGAGGGTTCTACCCCCAGCTTAGGCACTGGAGCGACGTCCCTCAGTGGAGCTGAGTTCTAAAAGTTCCGATTTTGTGCTCCGTGGCTCTATCACTTGCCAGAAGCCGCCGACGGAGGCCCCCTCCCCCGCCATCTATCCTCCCGTATATCGCCTCGGATTCACTTCTCCCTACGTCCTACCTTCCAGTAAGTGGTGCTTTTCTGTTCAGAGAGTTGTTGCTACTCTCTTCTTTGATCTCCTGTTGATTTCGTAGGTGTTCAGAATGGTTTGATCCCTATTCAGCTGAATTCCTGAGACCAGACGAAATCCGGATCTCCTACTCCTCTGCCATCTTGCTCCTGCCTTCCATAGATTTTAAACCCATTCACATTAACGTTATTTTTTATATAGTTGAATTTACATCTGCCAGTTTACTTTTTCATTTTCTATGTAGTGTATCTTTTTTGTTTCTCCTCTGTACTTCTACTATTTTAAATTGAGTAAATATTTCCTAATGTAGCATTTTAATTTTGCTAGTTACATCTATATTATATCTATTCATTATTATGCTAGCTTAATTTGAAAAATATATATATACATATGTATATAAATATACATATAAATGCTCCTTCTACAAAGCTCTATTTCCTTCTCCCCCTTTATGTGGTATTATTATATGTATTGCATCTATTAATGTTGTAAAACCAACTGTATATTGTTATAATTATTTATCATCTATTATCATTTCCTCAGCCCATTATAGCTTTGTTTCCTCCTATTTCCTTTGTGCTGTTATTGACAACATATATGTACACATATGTTCATATACTATAGACTCCATAGTATATTATATCTATGTTATTTTATATAATTGCTTTTAAACCAGTTAAAGGAAAAATTGAGAAATATGAATATAGTGTCTTTTATAATTACATAATTACCTTTAACAGTGCTCTTTGTGTGGATTCAAATTACTATCTCCAGTCCTTGCTTACACCTGAGGAATTTTCTCTAGTATTTGTTGTAAAGCAAATCTAGCAACAAATTCTCTCAGTTCTTGCTTATTTGGGAAAGCTTAATTTTTTCCTTCATTTTTGAGTGATTGCATTTCTGGATATAGGATTCTTCGCTGATAGTTTTTTTTCCTTTCAGCACTATATGTTATCTTACTGCATATGACTTGTATTGTTTCTGAAGATAAATAAGCTGTTAACTGTATTGGTGTTTTCTTGTAAGCAATGAATCATTATATTTTCTTGCTGCTTTCATGATGTTCTTCTTGTCATTGACTTTCAGCATTTTTTGCTATAATGTGTCTGTGGATCTCTTTATACTTACTCTACCTGGAGTCAGTCAAACTTCCTGTATGTGTAGGATATTATTTTTCAACAAATTTGGGAAGTTTTCAGCCATTATTTCTTTGAATAATTTTCTTCTCCTTTTTCTCCTCTCCTTCAGATATTTCCATTATATATATGATGATGCACTTAACGGTGTCCCATGTTTTTCTGAGACTCTGTTCATATTTGTCCATTGTTTTTCCTTTCTTTTTCTTTTTTTTTGGCTGGTATCACTTCTATTGATATCTCCTCAAGTTCAATACCTATTTATTCTAACTGTTGATCCCCTCTAATGCTTTCTTCATTTCAGTTATTGTACTTTTCAACTCCAGAAAATTTTTCATTTGTTTTTTTAAAAAATATCTTTCATTCTATTGATACTCTTTGACACAACTTTGTCAATATACCTTCTTTTACTTTTGTAATCATACTTTCAGTTATGTCTATGAACCTAGTTATAATGGTTACTTCAAAATCTTTTCCTATTAAATCCAGCATCTGGTTATTCTCATAGGCAGTTTCAGTTACCTTCTTTTATTTTTTTTGTAAGATTTTTATTATTAAGTAATCTCTAGACTCAATGTGGGGCTTGAACTTATGACCCCAAGATCAAGAGTCACATGCTCCATTGACTGAGCCAACCAGGTACCCCTGCCTTCTTTATTTTCTGATGCATTGGTCATACTTTCCTATTTCTTTATATGTCTCATAATTTTTGTTGGAAACTGTATATATTAGGAAATATATTATAACATATTTGGATACTACCCCTGCCCCCCATTCCCCCCGGGTCTTGTTATCTTTTTCGCTTTTTGTGTAATGATTGCTTGGATTGTTTCTGTGAAGGCTATTTTCCTTCCCTCACCCCACAGAGCTAAGCTTCTGATGTTTCTGCTCAAAGAGATGCAGCTCTAGGACGACCACAGTTACCTTGGAATGACAGTGGTAGTGGCAGGACTCTTCCACTCTTTTCCTCACCACATCCAGCTATTAAACTCCACTAATTGTCTTGCTTTCAATAGTGCCCTGGAGCATACATTCTCTACAAAGGAATCCAATAAGATTGTGACCCTTTCTATGGAACAGTTTCTGCGGTCAGTGATTGAATTTTGTTCTGACCCCAGGAGGACTCGTCTCAGCTGACTTATTCCCCAGTTTTTACCCACAAACTAGCCAACCCTACAGTCTAAACTGTATCTTCATTGGATCCATGAATCCCCTCCCAGTTGCTTTTACCACAACCTCTACTGCTCTTGGGAGTGTCTTTGGTTTAAACTTCTCCATGCTCTGTTGCAAACGAAGTCACTTTCTTTTGATTATTATTATTATTATTATTATTAATTAACATATAATGTATTATTTGTTTCAGGGGTACAGGTCTATGATTCATCAGTCTTACACAATTCACAGTGCTCACCATAACACATACCCTCCCCAATATCCATCACCCAGCCACCCCATCCCTTTCACCCCCCTCCACTCCAGCAACACTGAGTTTGTTTCCTGAGATTAAGAGTTTCTTATGGTTTGTCACCCTCTCTGGTTTTGTCTTGTTTCATTTTTTTTCTCTCTTCCCCTATGATCCTCTGCCTTGTTTCTCAAATTTGACATATCAGTGAGATCGTATGAAATTATCTTCCTCTGATTCACTTATTTCGCTTAGCATAATACCCTCTAGTTCCATCCAGGTCATTGCAAATGGCAAGGCTTCTTTTTTTGATGGCTGCATAATATTCCATTGTAGATATATACCACATCTTCTTTGTCCATTCATCTGTTATTGGATATCTAGGCTCTTTCCACCGTTTGGCTATTGTGGACATTGCTACTATAAACATTGGGGTGCAGGTGCCCCTTCGGATCTCTACATTTGTACCTTTGGATAAAAACCCAGTAGTGCAATTGATGGGTCATAGGGTAGCTCTATTTTCAACTTTTTGTGGAACCTCCATACTGTTTTCCAGAGTGGATGCACCAGCTTACATTCCTACCAACAGTGTAGGAGGGTTCCCCTCTCTCCGCATCCTCGCCAACATCTGTCGTTTCCTGACTTGTTAATTTTAACCATTCTGACTGGTATGAGGTGGTATCTCATTGAGGTTTTCATATGGATTTCCCTAATGCCAAGTGATGTTGAACACTTTTTCATGTGTCTGTTGGCCATTTGTATGTCTTCTTTGCAGAAATGTCTCTTCATGTCTTCTTCCCAATTCTTGACTGGATTATTTGTTCCTTGGGTGTTGAGATTGATAAGTTCTTTATAGATTTTGGATATTAGCCCTTTATCTGTTATGCCATTTGCAAATATCTTCTCCCATTTGATCAGTTGTCTTTTGGTTTTGTTGCCTGTTTCCTTTGCTGTGCAAAAGCTTTTTATCTTGATGAAGTCCTAATCGTTCATTTTTGCCCTTGCTTCCCTTGCCTTTGGCAACGTGTCTAGGAGGAAGTTGCTGTGGCTGAGGTGGAAGAGGTTGCTGCCTGTGTTCTCCTCTAGGATTTTGATGGATTCTTGTCTCACATTTAGGTCTTTTATCCATTTTAAGTCTATTTTTGTGTATGGTATAAGGAAATGGTCCAGTTTCATTCTTCTACATGTGGCTGTCCAATTTTCCCAATACCATTTGTTGAAGAGACTTTTTTCCATTGGATATTCTTTCCTGCTTTGTTGAAGATTAGTTGACCATAGAATTGAGGGTCCATTTCTGGGTTCTGTATTCTGTTCCATTGATCCATGTGTCTGTTTTTATACCAGTACCATACTGTCTTGTCTTACCAGCTTTGTAATTGAGCTTGAAGTCGAATTGTGATGCCACCAGCTTTGCTTTTCTTTTTCAACATTCCTCTGGCTATTCAGGGTCTTTTCTGGTTCCATACAAATTTTAGGATTATTTGTTCCATTTCTGTGAAAAAAAAGTTGATGGTATTTTGATAGGGATTGCATTAAATGTATAGATTGCCCTAGGTGGCATAGATATTTTAACAATATTTGTTCGTCCAATCATGAGAATGGAATGTTTTTCCATTTCTTTGTGTCTTCCTCAATTTCTTTCATGAGTATTCTATAGTTTTCTGAGTACAGATTTTTTGCCTCTTAGGTTACATTTATTCCGAGGTTTGGGGTGCAATTGTAAATGGGATCGATTCCTTAATTTCTCTTTCTTCTGTCTCGTTGTTGGTATATAGAAATGCAACTGATTTCTGTGCATTGATTTTAAATCCTGCCACTTTACTGAATTCCTGTATGAATTCTAGCAGTTTTGGGGTGGAGTCTTTTGGGTTTTCCACATAAAGCATCATATCATCTGCAGAGTGAGATTTTGACTTCTCCTTGCCAATTCAGATGCCTTTTATTTCTTTTTATTGTTTGACTGCTGAGGCTATGACTTCTAGTACTATGTTAAACAGCAGTGGTGATAGTGGACATCCCTGCCGTGTTCCTGACCTTAGGGGGAAAGCTCTCAGTTTTTCCCCATTGAGAGTGATATTCGCTGTGGGTTTTTCATAGATGGCTTTTATGATATGTACCCTCTATCCCTACACTGTGAAGAGTTTTAATCAAGAAAGAATGCTGTACTTTGTCAAATGCTTTTTCTCCTTCTATTGAGAGTATCATATTGTTCTTGTTCTTTCTTTTATTAATGTATTGTATCACATTGATTGATTTGCGGATGTTGAACCAACCTTGCAGCCCAGGGATAAATCCCACTTGGTCGTGGTGAATAATCCTTTTAATGTACTGTTGGATCCTATTGGTAGTGTTTTGGTGAGAATATTTGCATTGGTCTGTCATTCTCATTTTGATGGGATCTTTATCTGGTGTGGGGATCAAGGTAATGCTGGCCTCATAAAATGAGTTTGGATGTTTTCCTTCCATTCCTATTTTTTGGAACAGTTTCAGGACAATAGGTATTAATTCTTCTATAAATGTTTGGTAGAATTCCGCTGGGAAGCCATCTGGCTCTGGGCTTTTGTTTGTTGGGAGATTTTTGACGACTGCTTCAATTTCCTTGCTGGTTATGGGTCTGTTCATGTTTTCTATTCCTTCTTGATTCAGTTTTTGTAGTTTATACATCTCTAAGAATGCATCCATTTATTCCAGATTGTCTAATTTGTTGGCATATAGTTGCTTATAATATGTTCTTATAATTGTTTGTATTTCTTGGATGTGGTTGTGATCTCTCCTCCTTCATTCATGATTCTATTTATTTGGGTCCTTTCTCTTTTCTTCTTGATAAATCTGGCCAGGGGTTTATCAATCTTGGTAATTCTTTCAAAGAACCAGCTCCTAGTTTCATTGATCTTTTCTACTGTTCTTTTGGTTTTTATTTCATTGATTTCTGCTCTGATCTTTCTTATTTCTCTTCTCCTGCTGGCTTTAGGCTTTATTTGCTGTTCTTTTTCCAGTTCCTTTAGGTGTAGGGTTAAGTTATGTATTTGAGACCTTTCTTGTTTCTTGGGAAGTCTTGTATTGCTATATACTTGCCTCTTTGGACCATTTTGTTGCATCCCAGAGATTTTGAACAGTTTTGTTTTCATTGTCATTTGTTTCCATGAGTTTTTTAAATTCTTCTTTAATTTTCTGGTTGACCCATTCATTCTTTAGTAGGATGCCCTTTAGCCTCCATGTATTTGAGTTCTTTCCGACTTTCCTCTTGTGATTGAATTCGAGTTTCAAAGCATTATGATCCGAAAATATGCAGGGAATGATCCCAGGCTTTTGGCACTGGTTGAGACCTGATTTGTGACCTAGGAAGTGATCTCTTCTGGGAATGTTCCATGTGCACTAGAGAAGAATGTGTATTCTGTTGCTTTGGGATAGAATGTTTTGAATATATCTGTGAAGTCCATTTGGTCCAGTGTGTCATTTAAAGCCCTTATTTCCTTGTTGATCTTTTGCCTAGATGATCTGTCCATTTCAGTGAGGGGGATGTTAAAGTCCCCTACTATTACTGTATGGTTGTCAACGTGTTTCTTTGATTTTGTTATTAATTGGCTTATATAATTGGCTGCTCCCATGTTAGGGGCATAGATATTTACAATTGTTAGATCTTCTTGTTGGATAGACCCTTTAAGTAGGATATAATGTTCTTCCTCATCTCTTATTATGGTATTTGGTTTAAAATCTAATTTGTCTGATATAAGGATTGCCCCCTCAGCTTTCTTTTGATGTCCCTTAGCATGGTAAATGGTTTTCCACCCTCACTTTAAATTTGGAGGTGTCTCTGGGTCTAAAATGAGTCTCTTGCAGTTAGCATATAGATGGGTCTTGTCTTTTTTAATCCAATCTGATACCCTCTGTCTTTTTATTGGGGCATTTAGGCCATTTACATTCAGGGTACCTATTGAAAGATATGAATTTAGTGCCATTGTATTGTTTGTAATGTGACTGTTACTGCATATTGTTTCTGTTCCTTTCTGGTCTATGTTACTTTTAGGCTCTCAATTTGCTTAGCAGATCCCTTTCAATATTTCTTGTAGGGCTGGTTTGGTGATCGCAAATTCTTTTAGTTTCTGTTTGTCCTGGGAGCTTTTTATCTCTCCTTCTATTTTCAACAGCCTAGCTGGATATAGTATTTTTGGCTGCATATTTTTCTTGTTTACTACCCTGAATATATCATGCCAGTCCTTTCTGGCCTGCCAGGTCTCTATTGATAGGTCTGCTGCCATCTAATGTTTCTACCCTTGTAAGTTGCGGAGCTCTTGTCCTGAGCTGCTTTCAGGATTTTCTCTTTGTCTCTGAGATTTGTTTTACTATTAGATGTTGGAGTGTTGACCTATTTTTATTGATTTTGAGGGGGATTCTCTGTGCCTCCTGGATTTTATTGCCTGTTTCCGTCCCCTAATCAGGGACGTTCTCTTCTATAATTTGCTCCAATATACCTTCTGCCCCTCTCTTTCTTCTTCTTCTGGGATCCCAATTATTCTAATATTGTTTCACTTTATGGTATCACTTATCTCCCGAATTCTGCCCTCGTGATCCAGTAGTTGTTTATCTCTTTTTTCTCAGCTTCCTTATTCTCCATCATTTGGTTTTCTATATCACTAACTCTCTCTTCTGCCTCCTTTATCCTAGCAGTTAGAGCCTCCACTTTTGATTGTACCTCATTAATAGCCTTTTTGATTTTGGCTTGGTTAGAGTTTATTTCTCCAGAAAGGGGTTCTCTAGGATTTTCTATGCTTTTTAAAGCCCAGCTAGTATCTTTACAATCCTTATAATAAATTGATTCTGAACTTTAGTTCTGACGTCTTACTAATGTCCATATTGATTAGGTTCCTGGCAGTCAGTACTGCCTCTTTTTTTTTTTTGAGGTAAATTTTTCTGTTTTTCATTTTGTCCCGAGAATAGATGAACGAGAGAACAAAACGCTAACAGGGTAACAACGACCCCAGAAAAATATACAGTAAGCAAATCAGAAAAGACCCAAAACCGGAGGTGTGGGGGTGGAGAATATGATCAGGCTGGTGAATAGAACAGAGCCAGACACTAGATTTTGGGTGTATTTCAGTCTGTTAGAAGAAACTGCCTCCCAAAATTTTAAAGGAAAAAAAACTTATATAAACAAAATAAGGGTAAATACAATGAAGAGATGGAATATGATTGCAAAAATGAAAATTAAAAATATTTTAAAAAGAGTTGGTAAGAAGTTGGTTGAAAAAGGAAAGAAGAAAAAGTAAAGAAAAAAAATAGAGAATGTGATCAGGCAGGTGAATAGAACCAACCCAAAAACTAGATTTAGGGTACATTTTGGTCTGTTAGAAGACACAGTATCCCCAAATTTTTAAAGAAAGAAAAACATATATATACAAAAAATAAGGTTAAAAACAATGAAGGGAGAGAATATGACTGTAAAAATGAAAATTAGAAAAGATTTTTTTAAAAAGTTATTGATAAGAAATTGGCTGAAAAAGGAAAGAAGAAAAAAAAGAAATATAAAAAGAAAAAATAGAGAAAATTAAAAAAATTAACTTTGAAAGACTAAAGAATCATGGGAAAAGAGCCATGAATTCTATGTGCTTTATTCCCCTAACACTGGAGTTGGCAGTTCTCACTGATTCGTAAAATTGGTCTTGGCTGGCTGTTCTTACTGATCTTCTGGGGGAGGGGCCTGTTGCAGTGATTCTCAAATGTCTTTGCCCGAGGCGGGATTGCACCGCCCTTGCCAGGGGGCCAGCCTCAGTAATCTGCTGGGGTTTGCTCTTGGTAGCTTTTGTTCCCTGAAGGCTTTGCGCACAGCTTTAGAGTATGCAAATGAAAATAGCAGCCTCCCAATCTGTGGTCCCAGAGGAGCTGGGAGCTCAGTGTCCCACTCCTCAGGGAGCCCTCAGAGAAAAGCAGTCAATCACTCCTGTCTCCCTTGTCTCTGGCTGCACTCTGTGCTCACCCGGCCTGTTACCGTGCAGTTTCTTTCTCTTGCATATGACCCCATTTGGAGTCTCCAAACCCAGCAGATTCCTGCCATGTGCTCCCAGAGGAAGGGGAGTCTCCCTGGCTCTGCTGCTTGTTCTGTGGATCACGGTTTTATGGCAAACCTGAGCTGAGAGCCTACTCCGGGGCACACTCTTTGCAGCTGGCTTCCCTGCTCTTATACCTGGGAGCTCTGCCACACTCAGGCACCCCCAGTCTTGAGACCGCACTGTCCCAGTGAGGGTTCCACTCCCCACTTAGCCACTGGAGCGACGTCCCTCAGTGGAGCAGACTTCTCAAAGTTCCAATTTTGTGCTCTGCTGCTCTATCAATTGCCGGTAGCCGGCTGATGGAGGCCCCCTCTCCCCATGGTCTATCTTCCCAAATATCACCTCGGATTCATGTCTCTGCATGTCCTACCTTCCAGAAAGTGGTTGCTTTTCTGTTCATAGAGTTGCTGCTATTCTTTTCTTTGATCTGTTGAGTTCATAGCTGTTCAGAATGGTTTGATAGCTATCTAGCTGAATTCCTGGGACCAGACAAAATTTGGGTCTCCCACTCCTCCACCTTATTGGACCAACCCTTTTGAAGTCATTTTCTTAAGGAATATACTAGGAACCATCTATTTTACGGCTTGTTTCTCACCCCAGGCAAAATATTTGAGCTAGGACCAGGAAGCTAGGTGTGGGGACAATGGTAAGCTTCTCTCTGAGTGAACACCTCCATTCTAAGGGCAGAGCACATGGTTCCAGGAGTGGCCAAAAGTTTGAAGCTCTCTTGGCTTGATTCTCCTGGCATGGAATCACCACAGCGTTAGTCAAGGAAAGGGCTGGGGGGGGGCCCAGTGTTTTCAGCATGCCACACTCAAGGTAGATCCTCCATTCCACAAGTGGTGGTTGGGCAGAAGATGAGACTTCCCACCTCTAGACTGCACTCATTTGGAACCTTGCCTCAGCAACAGATAGTTGAAGACAGGATGAGTTATTCTGAAGTCCTGCTTCTCCTGGAAAGAAAGCCAATGACTTGGATTTTGGGGGAGACAGAACCCTTTGTTCTTGGCTGCAATTATCTGGAGTGGAGCCTCTGCTTTGCTAAACTGGAAATGCAGAGCGATACAATCTGTTTTGAAATACCACAGACTCTCATCTTTCTTACTAAACTTTATTTTTTAAAAAATTTTATTTATTTATTTGAGAGAGAGAGTGAAAGATAGAATGAGCAGGGAGAGTGGCAGAGGGAGAAGCAGACTCCCCACTGAGCCTGATGCAGGGATTGATCCCAGGACCCTGGGATCATGAACCTAGCCAAAGGCACACATTTAACCATCTGAGCCACTCAGGTGCCCCTTTACTGAACTTTTATAGATTTTCTTGAATAGATATTTCATCATTTGTGGTTTGCCCCTAATATTTGAGCCAGAGACTTTAATTTTTTTTAAAACGTAATTTTCATTAATTACTCTAGGGAGCATGCCAGTAGATTTCTTCTCATTTCATACTGCTGTATGTTGATCTCCTTGTATAAGCAATTAGAAATGGAAAAAAATATAAAAATGAAGAACAAGTTTGTATTTTCCAGGGGTTAAGGTGAGGGTTGGGGGTGGGGGTGGAGGATGGAAGGGAAGTAGGTGTGGCTATAACAGGGCAACATGTGGGATCTTTGTGATTATGGTAATGTTCTGTATCTGGACTGTAGCAATGTTAATCTTCTGGTTTAGTCACGTTACCATTTGACTAAATTGTGTAAGTGGTATACAAGATCTCTCCGTATTTATTTTTTTCTCTGTATTTCTTGTTAAAACTTCATGTGAGTCTACAATTATTCAAAATAAAAAATTTAATCAATAAAACATGCTCCGTGTTATAGTAATAAATTATGGCAGATAGAACTATGGCACAGGTCTTCATGAATAATTATTTTGGCTTTACAATGAATATTTATAGAAATAAAATGAATGGGGAAATACTTAAAATATAGTGTTAAGTAATCTATGCAAAATAAAAAATTCTATGTTATAAACTTTTTAAAAAATAGAGATGCATATGGTTTGGAAAAAAGCCTGTCATATACGTTAAATTGGTCATGGTGGTTAACTCATGATAGAGCAGAGACAGATTAATTTCTTTCAATTGATTATATAGTCTTTCAAACTTCTTTATCAAAGAAGCACTGTTATGTAATAAGGAATGTAGTGCATTAATTTTTATTTTTTAAAACAGATAAGAATGTGAGCCACTGTAGTTTTTATGGACTTGGACTTTGGCAGTCTTGGAATTCCTCCAAATTCCAGAAACCTCACTGAGATGTAGCTGGAAATTGGTAACAGTAAAGTCAGTGTTATACTCTGTTTTACATGATAGATTATCAAAGGCAGTGACCAATTCCCTGCATATATTGCATGTGTATGGAGGTTTCATTCTGGGCCAACTTTTAAGTCATAATGTAGAACTTTATTACCACTACCATTGTTTTCTTGCCAATGCTGAAAATGGCAGAATATTTGGTTATTTTTCTCCTTTCTTGACAGGTAGTCCAATAATTTACAGATATCTATAAGAAACTTCAACAAATCCTAATTAAAGATATTCCTGTCTCAATGAAGTATGATCATGTGGCTCACATATAAACAAGGATTTCTACTTTTTCATCATTGCCTAGGACCTGGCATGCCTAGAATAGTATGAAGGTGTCCACCTGCTGTAGAAACACAAACATCCATGCCAGGCTTTCAGAGAAGTATTTACATGGTGTTGCCAAGGAGCTATATTATCAATAAATCAGGGAATGGATTGGAAAGTTAGTGAATACAGAGTGATGAAAATCAAGCTACAAAGATTTTTGTCTAATTTAGGAAATATGTATTTTCCACCCAAAGGGTGAAGATCCTGTTCCACAAGTCTATGTTAGGAGGCAAAGATTACTAGCAGTGTACTGGCTAACTCTTGAATTACAATAAGCACAGTTACCCCAAGAATAATTCCAACAAATAATGTCCTATTCTTGTCATTAAGAGATATTTGAAAAAGAATCCAAAAGGACTAGTGTTTTTATTAACTAATATTTTTTGACCATATTAGGAAATTATTTTCTTCTGAGATAATTGAAAATTTTATCTTTATGTGGGTAAATATCCAGTAGTGGAATTACTGGATCATATGGTAATTCTATTTTTAATTTTTTGAGCAACTTCCATACTGTTTTCCACAATGGCTGCACCAGTTTACATTCCCACCAACAGTGCACAAGTGTTCCTTTTTCTCTCCACATCCTTGCCAACACTTGTTTCTTTCCTGTTCTGACAGGTATGAGGTGATATCTCATTGTGGTTTTGATTAGCATTCGCTTGATGATTAGTGATGTTGAGCACATTTTCATATGCCTGTTGGCCATCTATATGTCCTCTTTGGAAAAAATGTCTGTTCATGTCCTCTGCCCATCTTTAATTTTTATTTTTCATATTAAGTTTTTAATTTTTTTCCAGTGTAGTTAACTTATAGTATTATATTAGTTTCTAGTGTACAATATAGTGCATTCAACCATTCTATACATTGCCTAGTGCTCATCAGGATAAGTGTACTCTTAATCCCCTTCACATATTTCACCCGTACTCCCACCTGCCTCCCCTCTGGTAACCATTAGTGTTTTCCCTGTAGTTAAGAGTCTGTTTCTTGGTTTTTCTCTCTCTCTTTTTTCCTTTGTTCATTTGTTTTGTTTTTTAAATTCCACATATGAGTGAAATCTTTCTCTGACTGATTATTTCACTTAACATTATACCCTCTAGCTCCACCTATGTTGTTGCAAATGGGAAGATTTCATTCTTTTATATGGCTGAATAATATTCATATATATATATATACACCACTTTTTCTTTAACCATTCATCTATCAATGGACACTTAGGCTGCTTCCATAATCTGGCCATTGTTAATGCTGCAATAAACATTGGGGTACCTATATCCTTTCAAGTTAGTGTTTTTGTATTCTTCGGTAAATATCCAGTGGTACTATTGCACTATCATGGGTATTTCTATTTTTAATTTTTTGAGGAACTTCCATACTGTCTTCCACAGTGACTGCACCAGTTGCATTTCCACCAACAGTACATGAGGGTTCCTTTTTCTCCACATCCTTGCCAACAACTGTTGTTTCTTGTGTTGTCGATTTTAGCCATTCTGACAGGTGTGAGGTGATATCTCATTGTACTTTTGACTTGCATTTCTCTGATGATGAGCTGATGTTGAGCATCATTTCATGTGTCTGTTGGTCATCTGTATATCTTCTTTGAGAAGTGTCTGTTCATGTCTTCTGTCCAGTTTTTAATTGGATTATTTGTGTTTTTTTTTTCTTTTGGTGTTGAGTTGTACAAGTGCTTTATATATTTTGGATACTAACCCTTTATCAGATATGCCATTTGCAAATATATTCTCCCATTTGATGGGTTGTCTTTCTGTTTTGTTGATGGTTTCCTTTGCTGTGCAAAAGCCTTTTATTTTGGTATAGTCCCAACAGTTTAATTTTGCTCTTGTTTCCCTTGCCATATCTAGGAGACATATCTAGAAAAATGTTCCTATGACTGATGTCAAAGAGATTACCATTTGTAATTCTTCTAGGAATTTTATGGTTTCATGTCTCACATTTAGATATCTAGTCATTTTTAAATAAGTCAGAGAAAGACAGGTACCATATGATTTTGCTCATATGTGGAATATAAGAAACAAAACAAGTGAACAAAGAAAAAAAAGACAAATATAAAAAACAGACTCTAAAATATAGAGAACAAATAGGTGGTTGCCAGAGGGGAGGTTGGTGGGAGGATGGGTAAAATAGGCAAGGGTATTAAGAGTACACTTATTGTGATGAGCACTGAGTAATGTATAGAAATGTTGAATCACTATATTGTATACCTGAAACTAATATAATATTGTATGTTAACTATACTGGAATTAAAAAAGTGACTAAATAAAAAATTTTTTAAAGTAGAATATAAATCTGCTCTTAAAAACAATTTATTCTTTTATTTATCTTTATTATTTTATTTACTAGGTGGTCAGCCATTCCTCTTACCTCATACCAATCATCCTGCTTCCTTTTCATCTTCTCTCCAGGACCTGGGATCAGATCAGACCTGTGTAGCAAATACATCTGCTGGAGACAAGTGATGCTGTTTCAATTTTTCTGCCTATTGGTTGAAGAGAAATGTCAATAAAGGGATGGGGATTTCCAGGATGACTTTCCTTTCTTAAAATGCCTTTGTGCAAGAGCTGGAACACCTTCCCAAGAAGGCATTAACCTGAACCTGAACTGATGAGTCAGATTCTAGGTTTAAGGACTAAGCCTATAGGTGCTGCTTTGAAAAGAGAGAAGATGAATTCCTTCCAGAAGGACTCATTTTCCCCTCTTTATCAAATGTTATTTCCTAGCATGACTATGAGAATTTTAGTGCTCAGCAAATCCCAAAACTCCATTCCAACTGTCACTTCTTAGCCTTGTAACTACACTGGAATTACTAAAATGACTTTTTGGTCTGTTTCCTTTTCTATCTGCAGCTGTACAAGTCCTTTGCTTTGTTGGGGTGGTTCCACTCTGTAT
Source organism: Eumetopias jubatus (assembly GCF_037043125.1). Lineage (NCBI taxonomy): Eukaryota > Metazoa > Chordata > Mammalia > Carnivora > Otariidae > Eumetopias > Eumetopias jubatus. The sequence goes on from NW_028274812.1 coordinate 119,279,263, forward strand.
ATCTCTTCTCATTCCCTGAGGAAGACTTTTCTCTAACACCAGGCAGGACTCTTCTCCCTGCCTGCGTCTTTTATCCTTCGTTGTTCTCCATATTATTTCATTATATTTTCTTTACCCTTTCTGCTCCCTTAATCAATCTGAGATATACCCCCTTTCTCTTTTTTATGAGTCTTACTATTTCGTATACACAGAGAGCTCCAGTGTTTGATTTCTAATGTTCTTATAGGTTTGTAAAACATTTAAACAATTTTGCCCGCTTTTGAAAACTCATGACTCCACCAATTTACTCACTGTATATCATAAACAAATTTATTGCAGTTCTTGTTGCAGTATATAATAGTAAGATTATGTAGGTTCTGACCTCCTAGGAAATAAGATCTACATATCCCACTCATCTTTGTAATGCCAGCACCCTGAAGAATGCTTTGCATGATTGCAGCACTAATACAGTCGTACTAAATTTATATTTCCCAAAAATAATATTTTTTCTTTTTGAAATCGAGCTGTAATTCCCACATTCTTACTAACATTTCCACAAATGGTATAAAATTTTAATTGCAGAGTTTTTATAAAGATTAAATGAGATAATTTTAAAATGCCTAATCACAACCCAAAACTATCGATTGCATTTTCCATCATCACCCCTCAACTTTCTCATGATGACCAGCAACTGAAGTGATGGTCCTTAACCTCTCTCTCTCTGTCCCCCATCCTCACTCCCTCCCTCCTCTCTCCTTTCAATCTTCTTTTTACTACAGAGATTAATTTTTTTACCAGCAATGAGACACTAGTGTCATAACAATTTCCTTTCCATTTAACCCTGGCCAGGGGCTTTCCAACAATACCTGAAAAGGAACAAGTAACCTGATTATAGCACTCTACACCCATCTAAATCATGCTTGAAAACCAAATGTGGAGAGTCTTTGACAATCCACACAGCCATATCTTGTTTCTTACCACAAACTCTGGGTGTTAGACCTTCCTCTTACGGTGGAACTCACCTGCCCCTATGCCACTTCTCACAAGATCTTGAAACCAGACTAATGCTAAAACTATTGAAGTAGCATTATTTGGTGAGGATAACTCACGTTACTTCATCTGCTGGTTGTACGAAAGAAATTGTTAAGTAGTAGGAACTTTTCGAAGTGACTTTGTCCAGAAAACTGACCTGCTTCATCCTGAAAGAAAGACCCTAGGATCCAGGGTAGAGAAGCAGGCTGAGGTTCAAGGACTGAGTCTTTGGATGCTACTCCTGAAAGAAGAAGAGAGACAGTTCTAAAGAGCTTTACCTTTTCTTTCCCTACTCATCCAATAGGACTACCTTGTACAAGTTTGTGAAGACACAAGGCATTGAGTAATACCAGCCCTCTAGTCTCACTGTCGCCTCCCTAGTCTTGATGCTCTTCCTATGCCTACAAGACACCTTGGTTACCAGCAGTTGATTTTGCCGCTTTGCATTTATCCATGCAGTATATTTCAGTATGTGTCAGTTCCTCACCTTCCTAAAGAAGTAACTGCTCTGCTCAGCCTCCAAGGCCTCTGCTACAGCAGTTCCTCTCTGCATGGCTGCTCTTATCCCACACTGTTCTTTAATCTGAATGTTCACTCTGATCAATCAGAGTCACTCCTTACATTAATTCACCCCACCTGGTACTGCTTTTGCTCATGTGGCTCATGATTGTTCTTTTTCCCCTGCTGTTCTTCTGAATCACATCCTCCTCCTTTTCTGCCTCAAGTCTCACTTCTGCAAATGAGCTACATTTTCAAGTTTCCTCTCAATATTCCAAACTATATGAATAGATCCCATTTCTCTACTATTTTAAAATGTTGTTACTTTTAAATTATAGCCATTTGTATTTTTATTGTAACTTGTAAATGCCTATATTTATCCTTAATATATTATTTATTAATTTGGCAACTATTTATGATTACCTACTTTGAATCAGGACTTTCTGTAGGAACTGAGGAGAGAACACAAAGAATATAAAGTCTCTGACTCATGGGGTTTATGTTCTATGTGTGTTTCTTTTTATTCTGGTAGATATTGATCTTCCTGAGATCTTCATCTTGGTGTTCCTAGCCCCTAGCACACTCCTTTGAACATAGGAGGTGATCAATAAATATTTGCTCTTCGAATTTCACCAATTATATTCCATGCTTGTATAGTTCACATAGTAATTAGCATAATGTTTGACATTTGTTGGTGATCACGTACAATTTATTGTTTAGTTGATACCATTGCATCAAGGAGAAATGAAGGTGGATATTAAGGAAGACTTTCCTTCTCCGACTTTGGAATTGATGATTGGGAAGGTCGTCCCTGACATGCCACTCTCCCCTCCCCTCTCTGCTTGCACATTTCAGTTCCTCACCTTCCTAAAGGTCATCTTGCTTCACAGATTTAACTGCCCCTTTCCCTTTAGTGATTTCCAAAGTATCTGAGTGTGTGCTCCTCTGTCGTCTTATCACTCTTTTTCTAACCCAAAATATTGAAACCCAGCAGTGTCATATGCTCATTGAAGATCCGCATCAGGAGTTTTCCTAGTGTATCCCATGACACTCTTTAGTTGTGTGCAATAATTTCCTACTGTCCTCATTTAAATGTTATACTTGTGACTGCTGGCTAATCTTTTTCTTTATGACTAATGAGCTTTGGATCCTATGTTAGATATTATTTTTGACTTCAAGATCATAAAGGTAGTCTCTAATATTATTTTCTGAAGGTTTTATTTCATTGTTTTTTACACACAGAAATGCATTTCAACTGGAATTAATTTTGTGTATGGTGTGAGATAGGTGTCAAATTTCATTTATTTTTTTCAATAAAGATTTCCAGCTGATCCAGCAGCATTTATTGACAAGACTATGCTTCCCTGGCTGCTCAGTTGAAAACAATTACAGAACAAAAGTGAATGTGCTGTATGAGTTAATTTATGCACTGCTATTAGGCATGTTTAGAGACAAATAACACGTTGCAAAGGTATACCAAAAAGCCAGGAAGTGATTGCTATACAAGTCTGCATAGTGAGTTCTCTTGGTGGGCATGTGAAGAAGCACATGATGGGCTTGTGGGGTGTTGGCCCAATGTTCTGTTTCTTGATCTGGGGGGTTCCATGGATGTTGGCATGATAATAATCAAATAAGTTGTACATTTTTGCTTTATGTATTTTTTTATATATGTGGTCTATTTCACTATAAAGTGTTAAAAATTTAAAATATTTAATTTCTTGACCAGATCCAAGGAATCGCTATTTGTTGAGTTCTATGAGTGGTCAGCATTTTTAAAGGTGCTGGGGATGTAGCAGTTAACTGATAGTGTGAGGTGATACAATATACCTATCGCAATGCTATGAAGATAATTAAATGAAATAAAGCACCTGGAAGTACATAACTCAGTGCCTGGTAGAAAATAAATAATTCAGTGTTTGTTTCCCCTTTCATATATCTGTGTAACTGGAGTTGGGGTTATGGATCTCTTTCATAGTCCCCATCTCTTTTACAAACACACTGAACTGTACATTTTATTTTTTTAATTTTTATTTATTTTATTTGTTTTAGAAAGAGAGGGAGAGACAGCATGAGCAGGGGGAGGGGCAGAGAGAGAATCCTTGAGCAAACTCCTTGCTGTGCAGGGAGCCCCATGTGGGACTCTATCCCAGGACCCTGCGATCATGACCTGAGCTGAAATCAGGAGTCAGACACTCAACCAAATGAGCCACTCAGGCACCCGCCCCCAATCCTTTTTATGACAGGAATAGCAGGGAGATACCAACATCAGAGCTTTTATTTGTGCTTTTTAATCATAGCCAGGGACTTCCTACATAGGCATGAAAAACCAGGCATCATGTCTCTGTCATTTTAAATGCCTAGTTCCTCCAATCCTCACTCCACATTTTGCTTTATTCTACAGGTACCCTTTCCTAGCTAACCACCTAATCATGTCCTAAGTAATTCCATTAAAGGAAATATTCAGTCTTTCTTATCCACATCTAACTTAGTCATCCTGTCCTCCCCTGACTTCTACCTCAGACTTTCAATAAGACCTTCTGGTCAGGTGGATCTGCCAGAAATAAGTGATGCTGCCTCACTCTTTATCCCCATTGGACACAGAGAAAAACAATGATCTGAGAAAGGATGGAGATTTTCAGCATACCTCTATCTGTCTCTCTCCCTTTCTCCAAAGTGTCTCACCCACAAGCTAACACCTACACCAATACGAAGTCTGATCCTTTGGGTGTTATTTCCAAAAGGAAAGAAAATACATTCTTTTTAAAAAAACCTCAGGTTCTTTCCTTATTCATCAAATACCAGTTTCCAATGCATGTCTGGGAATCCAAAAAAATGCATGGTATTCCTATTGTCCATTCCTATAGGTCTCTTCCTATTGTCGTCATGTTAATCTCTCTGCCCAGTCCCTCAAGACTAACCTTAGATTGCTGTAAGGTTTCTTGGTTAATATTTTTTTCTGCTCCCACTCCCATCTTTCTAAAGGATGTTACTTCTTCACCAATTTTTCAGTGCCTTTCCTAGCATAGTTCAATCCTGCACATCCACTCTGATCTCCCAGCATTACTTAAGGAGGGATCTAAATTCCCACAATCAGGACTCCCTGCGCTCTACCGCCTCCTGACCACCCTTCCCCCACCCCCCAGGCTTTTCACTATTGTTCCTGGTCCCTTGCTAGTTTCTAACCAACCAGAAACATAACCGCTTCCTCCATGTTCTGTCTCACTTCCTCTAGAACTCACATCTATACTAATGCTCTGTTTTGCTGTAAATTGTATATGTTTTTACTTAATTTTAACCATTTTATGTTATCTTGAAAATGTCATCAATTTGTTTTGATTTTTTTAAATAAATGTATCTATTGTAGATCTTGTCACATTATCATATTAATTTTATATGTCTATCTTTACGGTGAGTTTAGTTTCCTTAAAAGTAGGATCTAAACTGTATATATGTATCCCTGGCATTGAATCACAGATCTGTACTTCTGAAACAAATAACGCAACATATTTTAAGAAAAAAGAAAAAGAAGAAGATAGCAGGAGAGGAAGAATGAAGGGGAGTAAGTCAGAGGGGGAGACGAACCATGAGAGATGATGGACTCTGAAAAACAAACTGAGGGTTCTAGAGGGGAGGAGGTAGGGGGATGGGTTAGCCTGGTGTTGGGTATTAAAGAGGGCACATTCTGCATGGAGCACTGGGTGTTATGAACAAATAATGAATCATGGAACACTACATCAAAAACAAATGATGTAATATATGGTGATTAACATAACAATAAAAAAATTAAAAAAATATTGAAAATCCAAAAAAAAAGAAAAATTCTGCCCACATAGGAAACCCTCAGTAAATTTTTTGGGAATTGAATATCCCCAACTAAATAACATATATATATAAATATACATGTAGTGGATTATCAGCTAAAATTTACTGAACTGAATCACTGCAGCAAAAATTATAAGAGATATATATCAGGAATATTTTTCTGATTGTGAGGATATTAGATCTGGACAATCTCCTCCACAAAATTATCTTTTCACCAAAATACTGTCTACTGCTGCCACCCTGTGTGTCTCCAACAATTTCTCCTATGTAGAAATAGATAACCATTTCTTCCTGGAAAATAGGAGTGTGAACTGACTAGTGATGGATAACTAACTGTTCCCAGGATCATGTACCAGATGATTTCTGATGCTCCTGATTTCATAATTCAGTTATCAAGAAAAGATTCTCTGGACGCTGGCTGTTTGGGTCCTTTAGATGTCTTTTATTTCTACTTGCCCCCACTCCTCAATATATCCACAAAAATTCTTATTCAAGTCTGGTATTTCATCAAATTATCTATTTCAGGTCCTGTTGAGATTCTCTCCTTTCTTCACTTCCCCATACCGAATGCCAGAGTCCCTGCAGTAAGAAGAGGTTAACACTGGGGCACCTGGGTGGCTCAGTCAGTTAAGCCTCCAACTTTTGATTTTAGCGCAGGTCATAATCTTAGGGTTGTGAGATCAAGCCCTGAGTCAGGCTCTGCCCTGGGTGGAACCTGTTTAAGATTCTCTGTCTCCCTCTCCTTCTGCCCCTACCCCGCTCAATCTCTCTCTCTAAAAAGAAGAAGAAGGATAAAGGTGGGGGGGGAAGGGGCAGAAGGAGAGGGAGAAACAGACTCCCCACTGAGCAGGGAGCCCAATGTGGGGCTTGATCCCAGGACCTGAGATCATGACCTGAACCGAAGGCAGATGCTTAACCATCTAAGCCACCCAGGCGTCCCCATAATTTATAATTTTCTTCATTAAAGTATGTTGGAAGCAAATGATCTTGATTTTTGTTCATCTGAAAATGTTTTCCTCGTTCTTGAAAAATAGAGTCACTGGGTATAAAATTCCAGGTGGGCAGTTATTTTTTATTAAACATCATGAAAACATCACTGTACTGTTTTTGGTTTTCATTATTGCTGATGAAAAGTCAGCAATTAGTCTAATGTTTTCTCTTTGAAGATAATCTGCATTCCCCCCAGCCCTGCTGCTTTAAGATTTGTCTTAGGTATTCTATGGTTTTACTAGAGTATGTCTAGTATGTTTTCTTTTTCATTTATATTGCTTGATATATTTGGAGCTTCTTAAACATGTAAATTGGTGTTTCCTTGGTTCTGGAAGCTATTTAGAGAAGAGGTAAGCATCATCATCAGTGTTCATGAAGCATTCTTCAATATCCTCAGTACCTGGCGCTAAAGTCTGGCTGGCTGGTTGGCTGTGGCACAGGTTCAGTTTTTACTAGACAGACTGTTGACTTATTATCAGCTGATAGCTACCATGGTTACCACAGTGGAATTTGCACCCTCTGTCCAACGGTGATTGTAAATGGCTACAGGATATCTACATAGTAGTCTTTTTAAGCCACTAGACTGCCTGATGGCACCCCTTTGATTAATGGTAACAAAATTGCCTTTCAAGTTAATAGCTGTTTCTTTCTTTCTTTTTCTTTTAAAGATTTTATTTATTTATTCATGAGAGACAGAGACAGAGAGAGAGAGAGGCAGAGGGAGAAGCAGGCTCCCAAGGAGCAGGGAGCCAGATGCGGGACTTGATCCCAGGACCCTGGGATCATGACCTGAGCCGAAGGCAGACGCTTAACCATCTGAGCCACCCAGGCTCCCTAATAGCTGTTTCTTTTCATGTTTGCCACATGTGCTATCTTGAAGATCAGAACACTGTGACCCTGTTTCTTTTGAGCGTTTTTGTAATATAAACATTATCAAAATATATGATCTGCAGTGCTCCATGTTTGAGATGGGGAAATGAATTGAAGATGATACCAAAAGACACCTCTCAACTTTAGACTTCCCATAGCAGCTGGGATCCAGAGATGCTTCTTTTGAGGAACTTATATAAAAGGTTTCCTTTTGCATAAGGTTTCTTAAGCTAGAAAACCTTTCATTACTACCCTACTGTCAATCTTAGACATAATTTTTTTGGGGGGCCTGGGGATAATATTCAGACACAGTTAAGGGTATTGGCATACCTACCAAGGATATTTTTCTATATTAGATTGCATTCAATCTACATTAGATTGCATTCTGGAGGGGTTCTGATTTTTTCCCTGGGTGTAAACTTCAAATCTGGAGGTCTAATACAGAGAGGACTATCAATTTGTGCCCTTATGAGATCAACCTAAATTTTGCCAATTTTCCTGATTTTATAGTTGGTTGAATGAAATTGAAATTGTAGTCACAATTCCCAACACTTCTTGGTTAGGAAAGCTCTGGAGAGTTTGATTATATCTCTTCACTTTCCCAAAAGTTTTACATTTAGACTTCATAGATGATATTATAACTGTGATATGCCAGAGGTATGCTAAAGATTATGGCACATCACAAATTTCTGCCAACATTTCATGGCCTACTTAAACTTTCTTAAATCCACCTAGAATTTTACAACTCACTTAGTTTAACTCTTTGTCATGGCAGTGATTCTGTTTTTAACTAATAGAGAGGGAAACTAGAGTCACCCTTAGAAACCTATCTATGTAAACACTCCAGTCAATTGTCCATATAGGAGTACAAGAAGGAGTTTGTTTCTGATGGTCTGAAGTTACACGGCTATAAAACTACAGATTAAAAGACCATGGTTAATTTTAATGATATTGCAATTAATACCAGCAATAGCACTGAAGGAAATGTTGACAGTTAAAATAATTTAATATTTAACTGCTGTTCTAGATGGAAAATAAACCAACAGCTATGTATTTTGCTTACATGCCTATAAGACTGATCCTTGTTAATGCTTTTGTGGTTTTCGTAGTTTAGAAATTATAAAAACAGTAAGGATCCCTCACTTTTGGAGAAGCTTACACTTTCTAAGCGTCCTTATGTTATCTTCTGCTGTGGTTATTAGAAAACATTTTTTCTCTGGTTAATATTTTTTTTTTTTTTTTTTACTTAAATGGCCCCTTGGATCTTATTTTAACAATGGACATGATTCATCTGAAAACTTTTTAAGGTCAGGTACTAAATTCTAAACTCTAAAAACTGAGAGATTGTCACTGCACCCAAATCATCTTTAGCATCTCCAAGTGGAAGTGTAATAGCACTAACTTATGCTCCTTTATTTTGCTTGTGTAAACTATGGAATGAACATATGACCAAAATATGGATGCCAGCAATAATTAGTGGGGGTTGTATGTTCTAATGTTCTCAAAATTGCTCTACAATATTGAAAGAGTTGCTTTATTTGACAGGCATACCGTGTAGGAAGAAATTACAAAACAAAGTCTTTTTCTCCCCCTTTGGGAGAATAATTACCACAAATTTACTTTTTCAGGGTGGAAACTTGCTCATCTCTAAGGGGATAGACTACTGAACCATTAGTAAAACAGCTAACAGAGTTTATTATTAGTTTTGAATAAAACAGACAACATTCCAGGCATGCAACTACAATCAATGCGCAGTTGACTAGTTGACAAAGTAGAATTTTGAAAAATCATCTGGCCGGTATTTGTACTAGATAAGAGGTAAATACTTTGCCACAGCACACTTAAAACATGGTCTATTAAAAAATAATAAAACATGGTCTAGAACAAAGAGAAAGGAAATAAAACTCTTCCTATATACAATATTAATGACAGGTTTAGGAGAATTTTAGTTGTTCTCCCTGTGAGTACTCAATGGCAAACATTCTGGTTCTAAAAATGAGTGCTGTGTTATGTATTATAAGACACAGATAAGCTGAATCAAAGAATGACATTCAGAAGTTGGAGAAGCCCTGTCCACTGACTTAGATAATGACAGTGTAAAGACTGGCTTCATTCAAAGTTACTCAATGGAAGACATCGCTGATGAGATCTCACTGGTGAGGGTCCTATAAGGTCTGCTAAGTGCTAATATGACCTGTAAATGGCACCGTCTTCTGTCAAGGATACATGTCTTCAATGGTAGAAGAAATTGGCCCTGTTTATTCACTTCTGTTTTTACTATTTTTTCTTAGATAAAAGGACCCTTGACCTACTTCACACCTCTCATGGTCATAGCTTTTTGAGAACTACAGGAGAATATTTTGAGACTACTTGGACAAGTGATGGACATTCTATGGATTGCTGATAACTAGGAGCCGATTTTCCCATATGTATTGCAACTTTTCAGGCTTACCACAAGTGAGTCCCATTCTGTGACAATTGGTAGGACTCAAGACATTCTGTAATGCTACAAATTTCAACCTGTCTGTGTTCAACTAAAGTTTGTGCTTCTGATGTCACCTGTTTGTTCTCAAGACTGTTTTGATTTGTTACCCAACTTTTGCATCAACATGGATGGAACTGGAGGAGATTATGCTAAATGAAATAAGTCAGTTATCATATGGTTTCACTTATTTGTGGAACATAAAGAATAGCATGGAGGACATTAGGAGAAGGAAGGGAAAAATGAAGGGGGGGGAGTCAAAGGGGGAGATGAACCATGAGAGACTATGGACTCTGGGAAACAAACTGAGGGTTTTAGAGGGGAGGGCCTGGGGGCATGGGTTAGCCTGGTATTGGGTATTAAGGAGGGCACGTACTGCATGGAGCACTGGGTGTTATACACAAACAATGAATCATGGAACACTACATCAAAAACTAATGATGTACTGTATGGTGACTAACATAACATAATAATAAAAAAGAAATATTATCAGCATTTCATTAAAAAAATTACCAATGAAAACAAACCTATGACTTCATGTATCAAGAATGGAGACTGTGGAACTTCTGTACGGATAACCACTCTTCTAGAAATCAATTTAACTGTCTTTCTCTCAGGAAATAAGGTCTTACTTGACACTTCTCATACACAGCAGAATTTGAGGAGAACTGCTTCTCCTTTTGCTTCAGGTGAAGAAGTTCAGCCTAGATACCTGTAGGATTGATGGTTTGGTAGAAGTTGCTATATTGTTTTACCTGAACTTTCCTTATGCTGAATTAATATTGAAGAAAACTGTGAAATATATAATATTTAAAGCAACACATTTTCTTACTCATAAATGTATACAACTACAGGATTTAGGTGATAGTTGCTGGCCTATTCTTTTCAAAAATAAATTTGTATGATTTGTAAATTGTCAAATTTATATGGACGAGTTTTGACAGTGTTCTCTTTGATATTTCAGTATGTTCAATATATATTCTTGATGTAGAATTACTTTTCTTTGCCATTCCTTTTATCCTATAATCTAAGGTGAACTTTAGCTCTCCCAGATTATCACTGATATAGCTTGTTAATTCTGAGTAAATTATGATTTTCATTTCTAAAATTAAATATGGCATCATCCTAGTTGCAATTGTACAACTTCCACTAGTATTGAATTATCACTGGGATCTAGGGACATAGTTTCTTCTGACATCCAGGGACAATAATGACTTCTACCCAACTTCTACAAGATATTTTGAAGTTTCCACATTAACAGAAATACATTTTTCCAAAGTATGTGAGATAAAATTTCTATTCTAGTCTGACTTCCTCAAATTTGCAAAAAATTATGCTGAGAAATCTGAAATAATGATTGAGAACAATAGATTGGATTTAGGAATTTGGAGCCACTGTTATTTTTAATAGGAGGGAGACTTGTGTGGCAGCTTTGGAAGCTATTACATAAGATAAATGCATTTTGTCATTTCCAGAGGAAAGTAATGATGGTGATGAGAGGAATCTTTTGAAGGAACTAGAATTACTACATAGTAATTGCCTCAATTTATCTAAAATTCTGTCATTCATTAAAAGGAGTAGTCATATAGATATGCATAATTAAAGTGTTAGCATAGTTTTAACGTTGTGGACACTATTCTTTTCAGAAATTAAATGTGAGGTGATATGATGTAATGGCTGGGCTTGTGGCATTTAGACTCATATATAACTTGACTCAATCTGGAAGGCACCATTTACTTGCTTTGTGTCCTTGCCAAAGTTGTTTAACATCATTCATCATTTTATTCTTTCCATCTGCAGGAATGCAAGGGGCACTCAAATTACCGAGATGATGTGAGAATTAAATATAAATATGTATAAGAAGCCCTTGTATAATTCTGGGTGCAAAATGAAATGCTCAAAATTTGCTTAGTAAATGTTAGTCATTTTTATTGCAACATGGTGAGTTCTCTGTCACTGGTCCATAAAGAAGCACTGCTTATCAGACTGTGGTGGAATGTGAATTAATGCAGAACTTTAGATAGATAGTTGTCCTTTAAAGTCCATTCTGCGGGTGCCTGGGTGGCTCAGTCGGTTAAGCATCTGCCTTCGACTCAAGTCATGATCTTAGGGTTCTGGGATCAAGCCCTGGTTTGGGCTCCTTGCTCAGTGGGGAGTCTGTTTCTCTCTCTCCCTCTGCCCTTTCACCCTCTGCTTGTGCTCTCTCTCTCTTAAATAAATACATAAATAAAATCTTTTTTAAAAAGTCCATTCTGAATCTGAGATATTACATTTATATTAATATAATGTATAATAGTTATCTAAAAGTAGGAATATGTGTTTAAAACCATATGGTTACATCAAAGGATGTAATTGTAATATTTCCATTGTGTTCTATTTCCTAAACATTCTGTATTGTATTCATTAGCACCAGCCTCTCATATCTCTCTTAAGATAAAGCAAGAGAAGGTGCATAATAAAGGGACATATCCCCAGTAAAATGAGGAAATCGGTGTGGGATCCAGGAGTATGGATTGAACACATTTGCCACATAAAATATTAAGTATTCTAAAGCAGAGCTGTTATGACAGCAGCTGACTTTGAGTCCTTTATCAATCTCTCAGCTCCCTGCATACTTCGATTTGGATAGTTGGGCTTATCACTTTGTTAGGTTAAGTGCTATATAAAGGAAATCTCAAGACTCTCCATTCCACATAGATCATGTTCTAAGCCCCTTCTCTCTGCATATTCTGGAGATACCTCCAAACTCTATGAGAGCATCAGGAAATAAACTTGAAAAACCTTTTCATTCGGGTTAAGTTAATGACTAAATTCCAATTTCCTTTAGTTTATTAGAGACCTCCCTACCCATAAGGAGGTACAGACTATACTCTCCAATCATCAGCTATAATTCTGTCATATCATCAGTTACTATGGGATGCTGCTCCTTGAGCTGTCCAGAGAATCATACCACAGTTCATATGGATGTACCAGAAAGATTTCAGTGCCTTCATTTCAAGGTTAAGGTTAAACAATTTTCCCAAATCTACAACACTAAGTGATGGTGCATTAAGGTCCACATCAAAGGTTTCTTGATTTGCAATCATCTTCCCTCCACCTCCTCAGGTCCTAAAAACACACACATTACACATGTCAAAACAATTCTGTCTTCAAGGGAGAGACATGAATACTTCTAAAAGGCTCAAACTTTTGTGCACAACACTGCCCAGTACAGAGCTGGCTCACAATAGGGGTCCAATAAAATGTTTCAAATACAACTGGATCAAACCTTTAGAGTATTAAATTAAAATAATCCTTTCAATGAAGGAAATCCAAGTTTCAGAAGAGGCTCTTCATACTGAATCTCTGACCAGCGACTGATGATGCAGTTATCTCTGATGATGATTGGTTCTCAACACTGAGATTACCCAATCCAGGAAGAAAGAAATGAATTCCTTGGTTGGTATAATTTGGGAAGTGACCAAAGGAGGGTTCCAGTCCTCACTGAGTGAGACTTGCCTGCTCCCCTGTGCCCTATCTTCTCTGCTCTCCAGCATGCTGTGTCTGTGTTTCCTTGGAGGCTCCTGGATGACAGCTTTGACATTGATACTGATGGTGCTGAGCCCTCCCTTGGCTTGGGCTAGGGACACCCCACGTAAGTGTACACCGTGGGTGGTAAGCTATCTTGGGGGGGTGGGGAGAAAGAAATTAGTTTTGTCACTGTGTCCAGGCCATGTCCCTTAGAAAATTGTGGTATTTTCTTGAATGACCACCCTTGTCATATAGACCCCCAATTCTATCCAAAACAAAAGGAGCCTGAATGCTTGCTCTCTAAAAGAGCTACATAAGGGACCTCCATATATATAGGCCATTTATTCTCACCTCTCCTCCAATAAAAGTTCTCCAGGCCTGCATCTCATTCCCTCAGGTTCTTGAGAAGACTTAGAAATAATGATTTCAAATTAATTCCCATTAAGTGGTTCTCTTTATTATGTGAGTTATGCTAGGAAATAGGAAAGTTTCTCTGAAAATTTTATGGAGAATCAAAAGGAATTAGAAAGGTCTCTCCTAGAAGACCCTGTGTTATGTCTTCACTGGATCAGTTATGTTGGTGCCTCTTCCTAATACGTGAGGATGTATCAAGAGGTCTCTCCCATTATTTCCTTTCCTTTCTCCTGAGCCCCAAATTTTATAAGGCCTTTATCCCTATACTGGAGGTTCTCTGACAGAAGTTGAGGTTAATTTTATCTCTATTTCTCACCCTGGAGCTACAGCAGTGATCCTTAGTACTTGAAATGACACTGTCAATAAGAACATGTGGGGTGTTTTTTGGTGTCTTAAAGAGCTTAATATATCTTCTGAGAACTTGGCACAGGTTAGTTTTCATTATGAATCTATGTTGAATGTTTCTATAGTGTCAGTTTCTCCTGCATCTTCCTATTGTCTGGCCTGAACCCACAGGAAGGGGTTCAACTAGTATAGGATAAATTATATGAAATTATGATTTTGTAAGTCAAAAATAGTCAAATATCAGGAATTTCATATGGTTCAAACTATATACCCTGAGTAGGGTACAGAGATAGTGAAGGTGATTTACATTTCATAAGACTGAAAGCCAATATGCAAAAAGGGAACTTATTGGCTTACTGAGGTCTTGATCCCGAATTACACAGATTCATTCATCTTGTTTTCTGTTTTCCTTAATTAGCCATGTTTGGTTGCCTCCACTTCCAGTTCCTCAGTATTCTTTCCCAGATGTGTCATCATCATTACTGAGAATCCCCATTGTTTGCAAAGATCCTCAGCACTATCACAGATCTACGAGATGAGCTGAAACTTAATGAAATTTTCCTTTTTTTCCCTTAAAATCACCTTTTCTTTTACCTGTGATATTTTTTAGAACAGTAGGAGAAAGAGGAAGTTTGAATTTCTCACAGGAAGTGGAGGGGATATAATGTATCATAAGAATAAAAGTGTTGAAGCTTAAATCCCTTCTTACTTTCTAGGATCCTCACAGTGACTGATTCCCAGAACCCCGGGTTTATTCATTTAAACCACACATAATTTCTGAGCAGCTATTTTGTACGGGGCTCTGTCCTAGGCTCAGTGAATTCTATTTGAATAAGATAAAAAAAATCACTACTATCACGGGTGTTATGTACTGGCAGAGTAGAAAGCCCAATAAACATCTAAAAAAGAAAAAAAATTCAGAAAGCAATAAGTGCTCTGAAAAAAATACACCAGCGTTGTGAAATAGAACTGGATTCACCTGACTTCAGTTGGAGCAGCGAGGGAGCTCTCCCTGAGAAAGTGACATTTAGTTGAGACGTGACTGAAGAGAAGAAGCCAGCCATGTGCAGGATCTGAGGGACAAGTGTTCTAGGGAGAGAGAACAGGATGAAGGCCAAAGTGTGGGAAGATGTTTGCTGAGTTTAAGGGACAGAAGGAAGGCTAGAGAGGCAGGAGTGTGGGGAGCTAACTGAGGAATGCTCTCAGGGTCGCCACTACCATGTTTCCATCACTCGGGGGAATGCCCACCATGGCCCCATTGTCGGTGCTCAGTGTTTGGTGGATGTCAGCGTCCTTTCACGTAGATTTTTATCTCATGAACTTTAACTTGTGTGGAAGTTTGACATGATTTTCTTTCATTAACGGCATGCTAGTTTTCAAAATCTTCATCTGCTAGTTTATGCAAACATGAACATAGCCCAAAGTCTGTGCCAAACCTTTGTTAAAGTTGTTTTATTAATTCTTAGCTTCAAAACAGGCACTAGTAACTGATTCTTTCAGAAACCTGTGGATTGGTAGGCTTCTCTCTGTAAACTGCAACAAGAATAGAATTTAAAAATTGTTTATACTTGCTCGTGATGAGACGAAAATTCCTGGGTCATAAGATTTCAACACAGACGTCATACTGGGGGAAATTCAAAGTCAAAAGCTTTAGTTTTTGCAAGAAGCTCAGGAGAGCAATATGTGGAACAATTATCCAGGGAAAATGACACTACAGGCTTCTCACAGTCCAGCTTGGCTGTCAGGAACGTGTCACTGATGCAAAGTGGTGATTGAGTCAGTTAGAAAATATATAACTGGTTACCCTTATTTTCTTGTTTGACCATAAAGCACAGGTAAAATAGAGCTTTTAGACATCCTGGATTTTAGTTTTTCCAATCACAGCTCACCTTGTTTTGGGTGAGCCTGAAGCATTGACCCAGACAAAAACAGTTATCTTTTGGCTAGAATTCTTAGTAGCTTTTGATACTCTCTTATTACGCACTATGAAAGTTTTTTAAGAATCTGGTACTGAGCTTTTTCAGGCAAAATAAATTTCCTTGGGATAAGGTTTTTACCAGATATGATATTGGCAAATTTTTCGATGTAATACTCAGCTGCTTCATAATTAACAGCAGCTTCTTCACCACATATATTTTGATGGTATAACAGTGGTTCTTACCCAGGGACAGTTTAGCCACTGCTCCCCGCCCCCAGGGAATATAACAGTGTCTGGAGCCACTTTTTGGTTTTCAAAACTGGGGTTTTATATGATACCTAGTGCGTAGAGGCTAGTGATGTTGGTAGACATCCTACAATACACAGAACAGCCTTCCCACAACAATTATCTTGTCCAACATGTCAACAGCTGTGGTTATCAATTGTATTGTTTTCTCTTCCATTTCTCATTTTGGGTTTTGAGCCTTCTCTCTCTCTCTTTCTTTTTCCCTCTTAGTTAATGTAGTTAAAGCATTGCCAATTTTATTTTTTTTGGAAAAACTGGTCATTACTTTCAATGTTATGTGATTATTTCTTCCGGTCTCTATTTTATTTATTTCTGATTTTGTTTTGTTATTTCCTTCCTCTACTAAATTTCTCCCAAGTTTCTTTTTCTAGTTCCCTGTGGTGTAATGTGTTTGTTTGAACTTTTCTTTTCCTTTTTCCTTTTTGTTTTCCTTGACACCGGCTGAAAGAGAACTTCTTATTGCTTTTATATACAGAAAATTCAATAGTGCATGCTCAGTCCAGTTTGGTGGCCAGTTCTTTAGTCTTTGCCTTTTCCAACTTGGCAATGGAACCACAGACTTTGGACCCAGGACATTGCCTCCCCAGGGACAGTGGATCTCACCGTATCTATCATTTGTCCTGATAGCTTCCAACAGCTTAAGAAGAGCTCATTTATCTTCAGAATTAACTTGTATGAAGGCGACAGTGGTGCAGGTTTTCCGGTGGGCCAGAAAACCCAGCCTGGCCTTTCCCTTGATAATATGCGGGAACCCCCATCTTACGACACAGAGCAGGCAGGAAGACATCAGCTCAGTGGGATCCACATCATTTGCAATCACTACTAGCTAGACTTCTTGTTTTCCACCAAGGTGGTGACAGTATTAACCCCAGCTCGAATGACAGGAGGCATCTTAGGGGGACATCCCCTTTACTGGCAGCTTTCTTTCTAGCCCGGGCCAACAATCTCTGCTGCTTCTCTTGCTTTGCCTCTGGTCTGTATCTGTGGGCCAGCTTAAGCAGTTGAGTAGCTGTGTGGCCATCCAAGGCTTAGGGGAACTGCTTAATCATGAGAGGCACTTTTGGACGTTTATAGAGAGTAGCCCTTTGCTGCTGCAGCTGGATGTAGCCAGTGAATTTGACAAAGTGGGTGAGGTCCCTTTTTGGTTGGATGTCCTGTCCATTGCCAACATTCTTGGGCCTTTTCTCAAACGGGGGATTGACCACCTTGTTGGCCTCCTACTTCTTCACCAGGGTCCAGGGCCACCCCTTAGCCTCCTTTCCTTTCAGCATCTTGGATGGCTGGTGGAGAGAGTTGAACTTTTTTCCCTAATACAAGAATTTATAGAATAAATTTCACTTGTGTTTTCTTTTTCTTTTGTTTTGAGACATGTTTTGATTTGGGTTTGATTTCTTATTTGGCCCACTGTGCAGTAGTGCATTGTTTAATATTTACATGTAAATATTAAATATTTACATTGTAGATTTTCCAGCTTTGTTTAATTGTTGGTCTTTAGTTTTGTACCATAGTAGTTGGGAAATATATGGGGTATAATTTCAAACAAACAAACAAAACCCCAAGATGTTAACAGTGCTGAGGTTGAAAACACTGATTTATACTGAGTTGCTTCTCAGAACTCTAGACTCCTACTTTATACACACACTCACCTTCCAATTCAGGTCTTTGTGGTTTATTTTAGCTTGTTTAAATAAAGAAAAAATAAACTATAAAGTTGTATACATTCACCAATTTCTTGTAGAGCCCATTCAATCAATGTAAGCCAAGATCTTTATTTTTTACTTTTTGCCTTATGCA
Organism: Eumetopias jubatus; assembly: GCF_037043125.1. Taxonomy (NCBI): domain Eukaryota; kingdom Metazoa; phylum Chordata; class Mammalia; order Carnivora; family Otariidae; genus Eumetopias; species Eumetopias jubatus. The sequence goes on from NW_028274812.1 coordinate 119,297,223, forward strand.
ATGTTTTTCCATATTTCATGATTTCTGGATCCTCACCATCTCTGTTAACTTTCAACAACTTGCCTTTATAGGTCATAAATTGTGACTGCCACAAGTATTTTTCAGTAAAATATATCAAACTTTTGTGTTAATTCTATATTCTATTTTATTGATAATGTCAAATGCTCCCTTTTATTTGTCTCCCTTTTAAACACAGTGGTATTTTTCCCTATTTTTAAAATTTTTGCGTTAATTATACTTGAACAAATTTTTTTCTGAGTTCAATTAAACATAAAACAGAAATATCAATATATACATACATGTAGGTATATATGTCTATATGTATATGCATATATATATATTATGATATGTTCATATATTGAACTACAGAAGCACATGTGACTGACCAATAAGAGCTCTGACGTGTCTGACCCTTTACCTCAGACTAGATTGGCCAAATGGGTTCTGCATCAAAATTCTAAAAAAGATCTGGTTTTCTGAGATTTCTGGATTTGGAAATGTAGGTAAGGATCGAGGAACTATATTGCAATCATGGTTTTCATCTCCTTAAAATTCTTCAGTCGTATCCCCTTGAATTTAGTATAAAAGTCAAATGCTACCACCACCCACAGGCTTTTGGTGTGGTCTCCCTGTGATGATCGTCTCTAGTCTAAACTTCCTTCTTCCTCTCACTGTCTGTGCTTCTGCGAACTGTTTTCTCTGGTTTCTTGAGGAAATTCTTTCAAACTTTTGCACAGTTACATGACCTTGACCTAAAATGTGCCTCCCTTTCTCCCAAACACATACACACACACACACACGCACACACACACACACACACGCACACACACGCGCGCGCGCGCACACACACCCTCCAGTTACACCTAGTTAATCTTTCATGTCACATCTCATGTCACCCTTGAGACCACCTCTCTGGGACCCTAAGGTGATTGAGATCATCCGATTATTCTCTGTTCTAGACCTGCACACTCCTCTTGTGACATTTCTCACCCCCCGTATAAAGTCTTGCCTGGTTGCGTTTTGTGCATCACTTTCCCTCCATTTTAAGCTGTTTCCTTCTCTGGATTCGCAGGGGCGGCAGGGGCCCGAGCCAGCTCAGCCCAAACCAAGTGTTCAGGGGGGAGGGAAGCGGGTGGGACGTGTTTAAGGTCGGGGGTGGGGGGAGGGGGAAGGGCTGTGGGAGGCGAGGAGGGAGGCTGGTGTCTGTCAGGGGGAGGCGCTGAGGGGCGAACGCCCGCGCTGCTCAGGCTGGAAGGTTCGCCGCCGAGCCCGGAACCCAGCGACCCGGGAAGGCTCCCCTGAGACGGGGTCGCCGCGGGCAGAGGAAAGACGAGCCGTGGGCGCTGGTGGTTTGGGGGCGCGGGGGGGGGGAGCCACCGAGGGTGCCGCCGTCAGTGTCTTCCAGGAGCCCGCGGGTGACCGGATCCTCTCTGTCCCCACAGCTCATTTCTTGGAGCTGTTTAAGGCCGAGTGTCATTATTCCAACGGGACGGAGCGGGTGCGGCTCCTGGACAGATACATCTATAACGGGGAGGAGTACGTGCGCTTCGACAGCGACGTGGGGGAGTTCCGGCCGGTGACGGAGCTGGGGCGGCCGGACGCTGAGTACTGGAACCGCCAGAAGGACGTCATGGAGCGGAGGCGGGCCGCGGTGGACACGGTGTGCAGACACAACTACGGGGTGGGTGAGAGCTTCCTGGTGCAGCGGCGAGGTGAGCGCGGCCCGGGGGGGAGGGAGGGGAGGCCGTGTGTGTGCGCGTGTGCGTGACTGTGAGACAGAGACTAGGGCGGGAGCGAGCGTACAGGGTCTTGAGCAAGTACAAGTTACAAGGATCCCTGTGAGAGTGCGACGTCAGGGACAGTGTGGTCCGTCTGTGTGACTGTGCGGAGTGTGTGGTTGTGATTGTGTGGTGTGTCCGTGTGAGACTGTGGAGAGTGTGGCTGTGTCCTTGTGTGGCTGTGGGGACAGCGTGGTGTGTCCGTGTGTGACTGTGGGGACAGCATGGTCCTTGTGTGGCTGTGGGGACAGCGTGGTGTGTCCGTGTGTGGCTGTGGGGACAGCGTGGTGTGTCCGTGTGTGACTGTGGGGACAGCGTGGTGTGTCCGTGTGTGGCTGTGGGGACAGCGTGGTGTGTCCGTGTGTGACTGTGGGGACAGCATGGTCCTTGTGTGGCTGTGGGGACAGCGTGGTGTGTCCGTGTGTGACTGTGGGGACAGTATGGTCCATGTGTGGCTGTGGGGACAACGTGGTGTGTCCGTGTGTGGCTGTGGGGAGAGTGGGAGGGGTGCACTGTGAAGTGAGGGGGACGAGAACGGGTGTGAGCTGGGCTGTGGGCCTGGATGTGGGGGATGGTTTGGGAGAGTGGGTGTGGGGGCAGGACACAGGAAGGGGCCTCTGGCAGCCTTGCTGGCCCCTGAGGGAGAGGTGAGGGGGCGTCAGGAGCCCCAGGTGGAGGGAACACTAGGCAGGTGGTTGGAGATCTGGGGAGGGAAGTGGAGGGTGTCCTGGTTGGGGTGAAGGTTTAGGGGAGGGGAGGGGAGGAATAAAAGATTGGGGAGAATGTGAGGCCAGTCACCCTCCGTTCTTGGCACTCACCCTTCTTAATCCTGAAACCCCTGAAGTAAGTGTGTCTGTGTCTGTGTGTGGGACCATTTCTTTGACAAAAAGTGTCTGACTAATTTTTGATGGGTTGAGAGGACCTCTGAGACCCCTCTGATCTTTCTGAGGCCGCTTTTAGGTCTCAACTTCTTGCTTTTTTTCTTTTTTTAAAGATTTATTTATTTATTTTAGAGAGAGAGAGATGGAGAGAGAAAGAGAAAAAGAGAGAGAGAGAGAGAGAGAGAGAGAGAGAGACCACAGGCAGGGGGAGGGGCAGAGGGAGAGGGAGAGAGAAAATCTGAAGGGGACTCCCTGCTAAGCTGGAGCCTGAAGGGTGGGAGGGAAGGGGAGGGCTCCATCTCAGGACCCTTAGACCATGACTTAAGCCAAAACCAAGAGTCTAATGTGCCATCCAGAAGCTCTTTGCTTTGTTCCATAGTGTATATATTCTTATATACTTGAAATGATTTTGAAACTAGGTTTTTTAATTATATTTTTGTTACAAAATATATTGATACTGTTGTTTTTATAATGATGAAAGTATTTAAAGAATTGCATATGATTTCTTTATATAGTCGTAATAATTCACCTCACATTACCCATTGCTAGACCTTTTTTTTCAATATTGCCAAATGCTCAGTTGAAAATTTATCTTGTTAATTTTTAATTTCTATTCCTTTGATTACTAAGGTTCTTGAACATTTTTTTTCACATATTATTTGGCTAATCATTGTAAAAATTATCTACTGTCTATTATCTCTGGGGTTTTGGTGTTTTTCTCAGTGATTTTATACATGCTTTATACATGAGATTATTAATGCTTTGCTGACATTTGATTTAGCATTTTCCCTAGTTTGTGGTTTATATTTTGGTTCTGTTTATTACTTTTCCTGCTAGGAATGTAAACATTTTGAATTAATGAAATATACAAAAAATTGTTAGCAGTGGTTTCTCATCAATCTTAAATCTACCATTTTATGGTATTGTAAAAAGGTTTTCCCATATTTCTCCTTTTACAAAAACAGAAATTGAATTTATTCAGGCTGTAGTGTCAGGGATGGTCTCAGGCACTAAGGATACCTGTTAGTGAGTCTCAGACCTTGCCCTGAACTCAAGTGTTAGTTGTAAAAGGGAGACAATTATAAAATGATAACAATTCCAATAATAGATATTTTTGTAGTGCAAAGAAGAAGTATTGATCAGCTGAATGCAATTATGAGAACTTTTTAAAATAAATGAGTTTCTTTGCTCATTTCTCTCTCTTTCGGGACTCCTCCTGTTCTTGGGACTCAGCTCCCAGAACTAGAGAATCACTTCTGTCTTTCCTGCTTTCCAGGGTAGAACCGTTTCTGTGTTGTTTTAAGGTGTGAGTGTAGCAATCCCAGGATTTCATATTCTCTTTCCCCACCTACCTCAAGCTGTTCCCCAATTCATCCACCCTGCTTTGAGTCATATTTCCTCTCCAACAAAACAAGGATAATAAGTAGCTAACATACTGAAGGTTAAATTTCAGTTACTGTTTTACATACTTTGGTGTATTAATCTTCACATAACTCTAAAAGCTAAGTTAGTATCACTATTCCCCTTGATAGGTTAGAAAGCTGGGGCACAGAGGAATGTGAAAATTCTCCCAGGATGAATCAGTAAAGTAGCAGAGTCTGGATTTGAACCCAGTCAACCTGCTCCAGAAATCATGCTTTTAATTAAGACACCATATGCTTTGCAAAACTTGTAAACACTTTAATTCAGAATAACTGCTTCACACAATGAAAAATAAACTGCACAAATTTCTCCAATATCTCTCAAATCTAATGGATTTGAGATCCATATGGTCAGAATTAAATTCATGACTCATTATACTGGCTCTTATTGGCCCCCATGCCCAGCTTTGGGGGGAGTGCTTGAGACTCAGACCAGAGACTGGAGGTAGCGAGGCAGCCAACCAAGAAGACTGACTCTCTCTTCCTCACTGAGTCCCTCTATCACTTCTCTTGTAGTTGAGCCTACAGTGACCGTGTATCCTACGAAGACCCAGCCCCTGCAGCACCACAACCTCCTGGTCTGCTCTGTGAACGGTTTCTATCCAGGCCACATTGAAGTCAGGTGGTTTCGGAATGGCCAGGAAGAGGAGGCTGGGGTCGTGTCCACAGGCCTGATCCGGAATGGAGACTGGACCTTCCAGACTCTAGTGATGCTGGAGACAGTTCCTCAGAGTGGAGAGGTCTACACCTGCCAAGTGGAGCACCCAAGCTTGATGAGTCCTGTCACCGTGGAATGGAGTGAGAAGTTTTCTGACCTCCTAAGTTCCTTACCCACCAAGGAGGGGACTTTGCTTTTCCTGAATGTCAGGGTTCTCTCTCCTTACACCATGTTTTCATTTGCTCCATGTTCTCTTCTCTTCAGCACAGGTCACTGGGGGTAGCCGAGTGATATGTTGTGATAGAAATCCTCTGGTAGTTTCTAGATATCCTGTGATCATTTCTACAGATCCTACCTTCCTTGGAGAGGCAGTTATGCCTGGCAGGCAGAAAGGCGGTTGTCCATGTTTTGACATTTTACATAGCTCACAGGTCACGGTCCCATCTTCACACTGGGCACCAGTCTCCTGCCTTGGGCTGGGCTTGTGCTTCGGGCACTGTTGCTCTGAGTTGTTTATTGTGATCTCGGAAGAGGCACATCCTCTACATTGTAGGGACCTTCCTGACTTAAGGAGAATCCAATCTTGGGTTTCCTTCTATTAGCTCTGTCACACTGCACAAGCTAGTTGAGCTTCATGGAGTCCGAGCTTCCTCGTCCATAGATGTTGAAGTAGTGGATTTGTCAGAACTATGGTATTTAAAAAGTTCAGTGCCTAAACTTTATATCTACTCAACGTGATTTTAAATTTCTTTTCCAGAAATTGCCAATTATTCTGCTTCTTTAGGGCAGCCTTCCTTCCTCATTTCCAAAAGTCTCAATCCCAGAGTCTCCATCAGAGAAGTTGGATTTGGGGTAAAAATCATTAAAACTGCTTCTTCCCTCAGGGGCACAGTCTGAGTCTGCGCAGAGCAAGATGCTGAGTGGAATTGGAGGCTTTGTTCTGGGTCTGCTCTTCCTCGTGGTGGGGCTGGTCATCTACTTCAGGAATCAGAAGGGTAAGGCACCTGTTGGTAGCTGAGACTCCCCAGAGACCCCATGGGGGAGAAATACAGCTTTGACCAAATAAACTCTCTGTGCACCAGTGGCCCTGTATGAAGCCTTTCTTTCCCAATTTGACCTCAAATTTCCTAGGAATCCAGAAATCAGCAGTCCATGGTTACTGTGTTACAGCATAGGAGGTTATGGCCTATAGAGATAAGAGACAGGTTAACAAGCATGGAGATCTTGGGTTGAGATCCTGGGCCAATTGAAGGAAGAGCCGGTAAAGCTAATGAAATCACCCTGGATTTATGGACAGAAACTTCATGGGTCACATCTGTCACTTTCTTCTCCACCCTGGAATCATGTGATGTGGGTTGTGCTATTAGAGAAATCTAAGGAGGCCGGTTTGGGGCTGGGACCTCATGTGTGGGGACAGATTTACCTCCGTATCTGCTAAGTATACATTTTCCCTTCTCGTTCCCAGGACACTCTGGACTTCAGCCAACAGGTAATTTTGTTTCATCCTCTTTAGATATAGATTTGGTTATCCTGGAACAGGTGGTAAAGGTGAAAGACACAGATAATGGGAAAGACTTTGGATCCAACTTCTCATCAGGCAGTTTACACTGAAGCTTCTTCTCTCCATTTGTAGAAAGCCCGTGTTGTAGAATAGCTTTGGCTCGGGGAGACCTAAGAATATGTTCTTCTTACTTCAGTGCTTTCACTCCAGGCCCTGGGAGATGGGAAGAGGCTGCTTGGAGAGATGGGTCTGGAAACAACACTCTGCTCTGTCTCTGCAGGACTCCTGAGCTGATGTGCAGATGGCGATACTCCAGGAAGAACCTTCCTTCCCAGCTTCTTTGCAGAGTGAAAGGCTTCCAGCTCTCATTCCTCCACACATACAGTGCTTTCTCAGATGGGGTTGGCCCGGCTTCAGTGACCCTGCAGCACCTGTCCTCCCTGTGGTTCCCTCTGCCCCGTCTTTGACCTGGAAGCCCCAGTGTGACTGCAGTACCTCATCTGCATTCTCTCCAGGTCCCCTTCTATGCAGCCCTTCCTGCCTCCCTTGCATGGGAACTCACCTGCTGCTCACGTGTCCTTATAAGCTTTTCTCAAATAAACATGGGGTGAAAATCATCTGCTTCAGAGAGTTTCAAGGAAAAGAAGTATAAAATAAAAAGGGATGATTCCATCACAATAAAATAATGGTTTTTATTTATAGTCCAGAATTTTGTTCAGAAGTGGATCATGGAAAGCATCCTTGCTTCATTCCCTGTTTATTCTTGGGCTTTATGCGTTCTGTAATTAGGCATGTTTTCTAGATCTAAGAGGAAGCCCTTAATGACCCATATGATGGTGGTGTCCTACCTCTTTGTGTTCTCAAAGACAAACACACAAGTCCCTTTGCACCACGGGATAGGGAAAGTGGACAAAAAATATCAGAAATGCAACTTGTAAGGATATGATGCCCTCAGAATTTTTATAATCACATTCTTTTGTCTCCTCGTCCTTGATTTTTTGAAAGATTTTATTTTATGCATTTACCTGAGAGAGAGAGAGAGGGAGAGCACAGAGGAGAGGGAGAGGGAGAAACAGATTCCCTCCTAAACAGGGAGCCCCAAGTGGGGCTCGATCCCAGGACTCTGGGATCATGACCTGAGCCGAAGGTAGACGTTTAACTGACTGAGCCACCCAGGTGCCCCTGTCCCTGATTTTTAATTTTATTTTTAAATTTTTATTTCTTTCTAGTCTTTAAATAGGCACCACACCCAATGTGGGGCATGAACTCATAACCCTGAGATCAGGAGTTGAATGTTCCGTTGACTGAGCCAGCCAGGTGCCCCATTCCCTGGTTTTTTTATAAGAAAGTATCTAAACCTGAGTAAACCCCTTTCATTATACTGATGGTGGGCTCTATCTATACTTCCACCCTTTTCTGTCTCTCAGACGAACTCAGTGGCATGCTGACACCTTGGCTTGGGATGCAGCCTTCCCCCTAACTAAGTCTCAGACCATCAGGACAAAGCCACAACTCTAGGGGAAAAGATGCATCTCTGACCCTTCCAGATTGTGTGTAAACTTACTGTCTACATGAACATCCCGGATAGATATTATCTTAGCAGAAATCAGAAGCAGTGCTGGGAAAGAAAGGGGAAATTATGACTCTCTGATGTCCATACAAACAATGAAATACTATGCAGCTGGAAGGAAAAATAACATCCTGTGATAGAATAATCTCCAAAAAGCATTTGTACAGGTACGAGAGAGTTTGTACAGTACTCAATGTTTTGTTTAATGAGATAGAGGAAGAGAATAGGAGTATATACCTATATCAACTCATTTTATCTATATCACCCATCTGTCATTATCTCCATCATCTACCTAATCTATATACTTTTCTATATATTACAATGGAAGGATTTTTATTTATTTATTTATTTTTAAAGATTTTATTTATTTATTCATAAGAGACAGAGAGAGAGAGAGAGAAGCAGGCCCCCAAGGAGCAGGGAGCCTGATGTGGGGCTCGATCCCAGGACCCCGGGATCATGACCTGAGCCCAAGGCAGACGCTTAACCATCTGAGCTGCCCAGGCACCCAATGGAAAGATTTTTAAAAAATGGTTGCCTCCAGCGCAAAATGAGTGAATAGGTTGAGGGAAACAGAGACCGAAGCTGGACTTTTCTGAATATGTCTTCTTTAATAGTTTTAATTTGATGAAACTTCAAATATTTTATGTGATAAAAACTTTACATAAAAAGTTTAGAAAGACAATACATAAAAACTAAAACCAAACTGTAATGATGAAACACATATGACAAAAATTATACGGTGGGAAACAAACTACAATGCAAACCAAATATTTTTGGCAGTTTGATAGAACACTGTGGAACTGTAATTGTAAATCAGTATGTAGTTCTAAATTCTATAGACTTCAATAATATAAGAGTTGGAAATGTTTCAGAGAAATGCACCTAAATTGGTTAAGGAGATGATGAGTGTTGCTATCATAGTCTATCTGAAGAGTCATTTTGAAATGTAAATCAAGTCTAAAGAGTAGACAATAGGGGCGCCTGGGTGGCTCAGTCAATGGGCATCTGCCTTAAGCTAAGGTCATGATCCCAGGGTCCTGGGATCTAGCACCACATTCTGGCTTTTGTTCCGCGGGAAGTCTGCTTCTCCCTCTCTCACTCCCCTGCTTGTGTTCCTTCTCTTGCTGTGCCTCTCTCTGTCAAATAAATACAATCTTTAAAAAACAACAACAACAAAAGAGTAGACAATAGATTCAGAAGTTCATTTCAAGATAATAGTGATTTCAACACAATTTCTCCACTATCAGAGACAGCTATAATTATCAAGCCATTTCAAAGTTTATTTTATATATACTTTAGTTCTATCATGCATTATTTGTGTGAAACAGGTTATTATCCTGTAGGAATTTAATAAGCTAACATACATGTATTCAGTATATATATATATGGTTTAATCAAACCCTGTTTGATCTCAGGGTTGCAACTTTACTTTCGTTGTGTTTTCCGAGATGAAGAAGTGAGTTGTCTCATTTACTTTAGATCTCTGGTGTCACATTATAACGTAGATTAAAAGGCATGGCAGGAATATTTCGGTGGAGATGCTTTCTGTTGCTAGTGGAGAAAAAACAATCTAATTTGCTTTATTTTTCTTTAACTCCTTGTCTCACATAGCAGACAGACCCAGGGTAGCCTATCTCCAGAGCTGGTCACTTCATCAGGCCAGTGGTGTCACCAATGATCCTGGGAATTTGCATCTCATCTCTATCATACACCACATGTCAGTGTTCTTCAAATGGTAGTAAGATGCCTGCGGTAGCTTTAAGCTTCATTTTCGTTTTTTTTTTTTAAATTATTAACATATAATGTGTTATTTCTTTCGGGGTACAGGTCGGTGATTCATCAGTCTTACACAATACATAGCGTTCACCACAACACATACCCTCCCCGATGTCCATCACCCGGCCACCCCATCTCTCCCACCCTCCTCCTCTACAGCAACCCTCAGTTTGTTTCCTGAGATTAAGAGTCTCTTTTGGTTTGTCTCCCTCTCTGGTTTCATCTTTCATTTTTTCCTCTCTTCCCCTATGATCCTCTGTCGTGTTTCTCAAATTCCACATATCAGTGAGATCATATGATAATCGTCTTTCTCTGACTTATTTTGCTTAGCATAATACCCTCTAGTTCCATCCACGTCATTGCAAATGGCAAGATTTCATCCTTTCTGATGGCTGAGGAATATTCCATTGTTTATATATACCACATCTTTTTTATCCATTCATCTGTCCATGGACATCTAGGCTCTTCCCGTAGTTTGGCTATTGTGGACATTGCTGCTATAAACATTGGGGTGCACGTGCCCCTTCAGATCCCTACATTTGTATCTTTGGGGTAAATACCCAGTAGTGCAATTGCTGGGGCATAGGGTAGCTCTATTTTCAACTGTTTGAGGAACCTCCATACTATTTTCCAGAGTGGCTGCACCAGCTTACATTCCCACCAACAGTGTAGGAATGTTCCCCTTTCTCCGCATCCCCGCCAACATCTGTCATTTCCTGACTTGTTAATTTTAGCCATTCTGAATGGTGTGAGGTGGTATCTCATTGTGGTTTTGATTTGGATTTCCCTGATGCCGAGTGATGTTGAACACTTTTTCAGGTGTCTGTTGGCCATTTGGATGTCTTCTTTGGAAAAATGTTTGTTCATGTCTTCTGCCCCATTTTTGATTGGATTATTTGTTCCTTGGGTGTTGAGTTTGATAAGTTCTTTATAGATTTTGGATACTAGCCTTTTATCTGAGAAGTCATTTCCAAATATCTTCTCCCATTCTGTCAGTTGTCTTTTTGTTTTGTTGACTGTTTCCTTTGCTGTGCAAATCTTTTTATCTTGATGAAGTCCCAGTTGTTCATTTTTGCTCTTGCTTCCCTTGCCTCTGGCGATGTGTCTAGGAAGAAGTTGTTGTGGCTGAAGTCGAAGAAGTTGCTGCTTGTGTCTTCTTAAGGATTTTAATGGATTCCTGTCTCACATTTAGGTCTTTCATCCATTTTGAGTCTATTTTTGTGTATGGTAAGGAAATAGTCCAGTTTCATTTTTCTGCATGTGGCTGTCCAATTTTCCCAACACCATTTGTTGAAGAGACTGTCTTTTTTCCATTGGATATTCTTTCTTGCTTTGTCGAAGATTAGTTGACCATAGAGTTGAGGATCCATTTCTGAGTTCTCTATTCTGTTCCATTGATCTATGCATCTGTTTTTGTGTCAGTACCATACTGTCTTCATGAACACAGCTTTGTAATAAAGCTTGAGGTCTGGAATTGTGATGCCACCAGCTTTGCTTTTCTTTTTCAACATTCCTCTGGCTATTCGGGATCTTTTCTGGTTCCATACAAATTTTAGAATTATTTGCTCCCTTTCTGTGAAAAAAGTTGATGGTATTTTGATAGGGATTGCATTGAATGTGTAGATTGCTCTAGGTAGCATAGACATTTTAACAATATTTGTTCTTCCATGAGCATGGAACATTTTTCCATTTCTTTGTGTCTTCCTCAATTTCTTTCATGAGTATTCTATAGTTTTCTGAGTACAGATCTTTTGCCCCTTTGATTAGATTTACTCCTAGGTCTCTTATGGTTTTGGGTGCAATTGTAAATGGGATTGACTTCTTAATTTCTCTTTCCAAGTATATAGCGATGCAAGCCTTTCTCAAGAAACAAGAAAAGTCTCAAATACATAGCCTAACCCTACACTTAAAGGAGCTGGAGAGAGAACAGCAAATAAAGCCTAAGCCCAGCAAGAGAAGAGAAATAATAAAGATCAGAGCAGAAATCCATGAAATAGAAACCAAAAGAACAGTAGAAAAGATCAATGAAACTAGGAGCTGGTTCTTTGAAAAAATTAATAAGATTGAAAAACCCCTGCCCAGACTTATCAAGACGAAAAGAGAAAGGGCCCAAATAAATAAAAAATCATGACTGAAAGAGGAGAGATCACAACCACACCAAAGAAATACAAATAATTATAAGAACATATTATAAGCAACTATATGCCAACAAATTAGATAATCTGGAATAAATGGATGCATTCCTAGGGATGTATAAACTACAAAAACTGAATCAGAAAGAAATAGAAAACATGAACAGACTCATAACCAGCAAGGAAATTGTCAAAAGTCTCCCCAAAATTGATAAGGGAGAACTAAATATTTTCAAGTGTTCCCAGTCCCCCACACATTGGGAGTACCATGGGATTATAGCGGTAGTCTCAGATAAACCATACTTCATCCTTTTGGGTGAGCCTGTCTTCCCTGACACATTGGAATGATGGGAGCAAATAATCTTCTTTAGAAGGAAATCTTAGATAAGGCAGATGAGAAAAATTTCATGTAAGGAACCTATATTATCTGGTACTATTAGTGTTAGTAATTTTAATTATTTCCTCATGAAGGATGATCGATTGTTGAGGGGCAGCATCGTCAAGGTTTTGAGTTTTTTTTTAATACAGGATATTAAATGGCAGCTATAAACCCAATTACAATTAAAAACATCTACTAAGCAAGAGGATTGTTTGTTCTTAGAAGTTAGTGTGCTGATACTTAATTTTTTAAGAAAAAATATATTTTCCAGAAAATGTTCAAACAAAAACATTAATGAATATTAAGTTTGATAAGAGGCTAAAACCTGTTGTACATCAATTTTGATAGGCACTCTTTTTGGAATTGATTCATTAAATACACCAGTACAGAAGCATCCAGAATTAGATTCTGAACAGTTGAAGTTTAGTTTAAAATAGAGCAGTTCAAACATATACAATGGGGAATAAATAGTCTCTTCAATAAATGATGTTGGGAAACTGGACAGCAACATGCAAATAAATGAAAATGGATCATTATCTCACTATATACACAAAAATAAACCCAAAATAGATTAAAGACATGAATGTAAGATCTGAAACCATAGAACTCCTGGAAGGAAACATAGGCATTCATCACCTTGACATCTGTCTTGGTGATGATTTTTTGGATTGGGCACCAAAGGCAAAAGCCCATAAAAGTAAAAATGAAAAGTGCAACTCCATCAAACTAAAAAGATTTTGCACAACAAAGGAAGCCATCAACAAAATGAAAATGCAACCTACAAAATGGGAGAAAATATTTGCAAATCATTTATCTGGTGAGGGGTTAATACCCAAAATACATAAAGAACTCATTCAACTTAATAGCAAAAATCCCCCAATCAAATTAAAAATTAGGCAGAGGATCTGAATACACATTTCCCCAAAGTATACATACCAGTGAACAACAAGCACATGCAAAGATGCTCGATATCACTAATCATCAAGAAAAAGCAAATCAAATCCAAAATGACATGTCACTTCATACTTGTTAGAATGGCTATTATCAAAAAGACAAGAAATAACAAGGGTTGTTGGCAGGGATGTGACAAAATGAACCCTTGTGCACTACTGGTGTGAATGTAAAGTGGTGCAGCTACTATGGAAAACAGTGTGAAATTCTTCAAAAAGATTAAAAATAGATGTTTCATAAGATCTAGTAATTCCATATCTGGGTATTTAATCAAAGAAAATTCAAACACTAACTTGAAAAGATATTTGCCTCCCCATAGTCACTGCAGTGTTATTTATAATAGCGAAGATATGGAAACGACCTAAGTGTCCATCAAGAGATGAATGGATGAAGCAAATATGGTATACATATATCAACAAATATTATTCAGCCATAAGAAAGAATGAAGTTTTGCCATTTGTCACACCACCAATGGACCTTGAGGACATTATACTAAGTGAAATATGTCACACAGAGAAAGGTAAATTAGAATGATTTCATCTATATGTTGAACCAAAAAAATAAAAACCAAAAAGGAAAATACAAAAACACAAGCTCACTGACACAGAGAACAGATGGGTGATTGCCAAAGGTGGGAAGTTGAGGGTGGTAAAATGAGTCTGATGTTTGTAGTAGGGTAGCTATTCTTTCTTTAAAAAAATTTTTTTAAGATTTATTTATTTATTTATTTGACAGAGAGAGAGAGAGAGAGCACAAGCAGGGGGAGCAGTAGAAGGAGAGGGGGAAGCAGGATCCCCGTCGAGCAGGAAGCCCGATGCAGGACTCGATCTCAGGACCCTGGGATCATGACCTGAGCCGAAGGCAGACGCCTAACAATCTGAGCCACCCAGGTGCCTGGTAGCTATTCTTTCTTAGATCAAGAAAATTCCCTTTTAATAGAATTTTTAAATCTAGAAATAGAAAAATTAAGTACAGGTGTTGAATTATGTCAAATGATATTTTATGATTCTATCAAGATGGTTGTATTTCTTGTCTCCTTCTTTAACTTAATATGATAAGTTGCATTAATTAATTATTAAATGTTAAAACAACCTTGCAGTCCTGGAGTAAATTCCACTTAACCATGATGTATTATGCTTTCTGCATGTCACTGGATTCAATTTGATAATTTTTTCTTAAGAATTTGGAATCTGTCTTTATAAGAGTGATGAGTCAGTATATTTCTTTTGGTTACAGTGTCCTTGTCAGGTTTTCAAATAAACCTCATCTTGGTCTCATAGAAAGTATTTGCAAATGTTTTCTTTCTTTTTACTTTTTTGGAAGTTTGTATAAATTAGGGTGGTTTCTTTCTTAAATATTTTTTTAAAAAATTTAAAAAACCCGGGGTTTTGTGGTGGAAAAAATTTACATAATGGACTTATTTTCTTTATTAGACATGGGACCGTTTATTTAAGATATCATTTGTGAGCTTTGGTACTTTGCACGTTTTGAGTAATTTATCCACTACATACAAATTTATTTTTGTGAACTTGTTCATAATATTTATTATTATTACTTTATGATGAAGAATCTGTGGGACTACAACTAAAGAGAAAATATTTGTGTTACTGGAGTTCCAGGAGTGGGAGAAAAATAAGTGATACTCAAAAAGTTTTTGAGGGAAACTTGACTGAATATTCCAAAATCTGGCAAAAGACATGCACCTAAAGATTCAAGGAGCTGTGTAAACTGAAAACAAATGGTAAGATGGTCAACATAAGGGCGTCTGGGTAGCTCAGTTGGTTAAGCAACTGCCTTCGGCTCAGGTCATGATCCTGGAGTCCCGGGCTCGAGTCCCGCATCGGGCTCCCTGCTCGGCAGGGAGTCTGCTTCTCCCTCTGACCCTCCCCCCTCTCATGCTCTCTAACTCTCATTCTCTCTCTCTCTCTCTCAAATAAATAAATAAAATCTTTAAAAAAAAAAAAGATGGTCAACATAAGCCCTCACATAATAATAATTGCATAAAATGCAAATGATCTAAAATCTTCAATGAACAGACAAACATCAGATTGGAAAAAAATGGCTCAACTGTGTGCTGTCTACAACAAGCTCACTTCAAATTTAACAATATAGGAAGGCTGAAATCGAAGGATGGAAAAAGATAAGCCAAGAAAACAACTACCAAAAAAAAGTAGAGATGGCTGTATGAGTTAAAGTAGGATTCAGATCAAAGACTATGGCCAGAGATGCAGAGAGACAATATATAATAATTACAATGATAATCTTCCAAGAAGACATAGCAATCTTAAATTTGTATGTACCAAGCAACAGAATTGCAAAGTAGGTGAAACAAAAACTGATAAAACTGAAAGAAGAAATATCTGTGTACAAATACACAGATATACTTGAAGGCTTCGATAGTCTTCTCTGAACAATTAATGAAACCACTAAACAGAAATTCAGCAAGACTATAGAACTCAACACCATCAACCAACATGATCTAATTGACACTTTTATAGACCATTCCACCAAACAGGAAGAGAATACATTCTTTTCAAGCATCTATGGAATATTTGTGAAGATAGATGGTCTCATGGGCCATATAGGAACTTCAACAAATGCTAAAGAACTGAAATCCTGCAGATTGTGTTCTTTGCATACAATATAATTAAGCTAAAAATCAATAACAGAGGGGAACTTGGGTGGCTCAGTGGGTTAAGTATCGGACTTTTGATCTCACTCAGGTCTTGATCTCAGGGTTTTGAATTCAAGTCCCATGCTGAGCTCTACGTTGGGTGTGGAGCCTACTTAAAAAAAAATCAATAATAGAAAGATAACCAGCACAACTCCTAACACTTGGAAACTGAACAACATACCTCTGGGTCGGGAAGGATGTCTTAAGGAAAATATAAAATACATTGAACCAAATGAAAGGGAAAATAGAATAACAATACACTTTGAAAAATATATCTAAATCTGTGACACATAATTAAAGCAGTAATTAGAAAAAACACATGGTATTAAATGCCTACATTAAAAAAAGAGCCCATATCAATAATCTATGTTCCCACCTCAATAATGTAGAAAAAGTAGAAGCAAATTAACTTAAGCAGGCTGAAGAGAAGAACTAGTACATGTAAGAGCAGAAATGAACAAAACTGGGAAAAGAAAACAATAGAAAAAAAAATCAATGACATGTAAAGCTTGTTCTTTGAAAAGACAGATGGAATTAACAGACTTCTAGGAAGATTGACCAAGAAAAGAGAGAAGACACAAATTAACAATTTCAGGAATGTTAGACTGTGGAGGGACTATAAAGTATCCTAGAAAGTGTGAGAGCACTTTGAGATTGAACAACAAAGGAGGGAACTCCACACAGTTCATCGAGATTTATTCAGGGTAATATGCAGACAGAAAGGATCCAGCAGTTGGCAGCCCAGATAGCTGTGCAGGTAGTCTTAGATTACAGATTTTATAGAGTGGGGGGACATATAGGAGGGCGTTGTAGTGAGATCAGGGGTTTGACAAAGTTAATTCATAGTCAACATTTAACAGACCTTTTGACACCATGGCTGCACAGGAGGGGGGAAAACTGTTATTTCTAACAGTTATGTAAACAGATACGTGGAAGACTGAAATAAGCCTCCCTGTATTCTGGTCATGGCCTACAATTCTAAGGAATATACATTAACCTCCAAGGGGCCTGGGACATGCAGCCCTGAGGGAGTCACTGAAGGGACGTGGACAAGATACCAGACCAAAGAAGGGTCAGTATTGTCAGTTCTCCTACCCCAGCACCTTTATAGCCTATACAGTCTTTACATGCCAATCTTCCATGATTGCCCCAGAGCCAGATATTAGGAAGTGACTTGCATCCTTATATCCCAGAAACAATATAATAGCAACACAAAACTGACATAAGACAAAAGAAAATACTTAAACTATAGTTCTCCAGCAAACTGGGGAAGACGGAAGCCATGTAGTGAAGGCATCAGCAAAAGAGATCTTCTCTAAATGATTAATAACCTTTTGCATATAGGACATTATGTTCAGTATTCCACAGACATGGCAGGTGGAACAACTGTGAATTTCAGCATTGTTGGTGACCTATGACAGGCAGATGTTTCCCGAGGCAACGGGGAGGGACACCAGCAGTGTGAGGCCAGGGACGATAAGACAAATGTTTTAAAGGCAATCCATATGGCCAATCTTCATTTAGCAACAACACAATAGTTGTTTGGTCCCCATGAGCCAATATCCTGGCTTAGGTATCCTTCCTGGGGAATGATAGCATATATTTTGTCCCTTAATATCATCAGAGGCTTTGCCTCTATTATACATGGGCATTTTGGGTGAGACCCATAATAATCCCACCTCATTAGCAAGTATCAGAGGTTCAGAGGCAGGTATCTGTGTGCATGTTGGACCCTGGCCAATATAAAACAAGAGGCAAAGGTAGTACTGGGTGTGAGACTTTTACCCCCGTGGATTAGAACACCAAGCCACCAGGAGTGGGGGTGGGGGGGGGCATTTTGAGCCAATTTCCAATGAACTAAAGCCTAACTGTTGCAGGATTACAGATTTCTTGTCTGAAGGAGTCGATGAATGAATCTCGCGGGCACAAAAGGGTGAAGTGAAGTGAAAGCTTATTAAATGAGGGTGAGAACATAAAGGAAAGAAAAAGCTCTCTAGAGTGAGCAGGGTCCCAAATGGGTTGCCACTGAGGGCCTTTATGGCCAGTCTTTTATAGGAAACTGACCAGGGAATGTAAATCTTGGTGTCACCACTGACAGCACCATGATTACTTCTCTGAAGTTTAGTAATTTTCAGGGGTCAATTTGTAACTATCAGGAAAATATCTCACCTCTGACATTTAAGACAAAGGAGGTGGACTCGTTTTGTTCCCTCGTCCCTGGTTTTGCCTCAGCATTTTTCCACAGTTGGGATTTCTGTGAGGCTGGTCATGTAGCCTCCTACCTATCTCCCTCCCTAGCCCGGCCTGCCCCTCACTCATTCCTCCCTCTGGAATAGTAACCCTAACTGCCCTTAGGGAATGGGACCATGACTGCTCTGGCTGCTTCTTGCGGAAATGGGGCGGCAGAATGTGCGGCAGTTAGAATCTATTTTGGAGCTGTTCCAGGGGGCCTTGTTATGGCTTCAGGGGCATCATGATGAACAGCAAATGGTACATGCATTAGCACATGCAAAAGAATAAGCATAAAAGAAATGTTAGGTTCAAAATTGTGAACACATCTCATAGATAAGATCCCCAATTACCAATTCCATCAAATAGACGAGTGGATGTCTTGATCTTATTTAATTGATCACAAATGTCCCCTATTAATTGGGACACTTTGTGGGAGTGTTTGGTTTGTGAAAACAACACACGTGAGGAAATTCTTTCCACGCCAAATGGCCCAGCAATAGTAGTCAGTAGTGGCCCGGTTCTTGAAAAGTCCCTCTTGGACGTCACTTAATTCTTGGTTGGGTGCATCTAGTGCCTGGGAGGTATCATTTCGAGTCCTGCTGAGCAAGCATACTATTTTGCTTATTTCACGTTGCAGTCCTAACGTAAGTCCTGGGAGTCCCACCAAAGAAACAGCCAAAGCTATTGTGTCTGCTTCTGATAGGAGGATGACATTATCTTTGCAATCTGGTGATAAACGCAGCAGCTTTTTGTCAGCTTTTGGGTTTGGGCAACATTAATAGTCCCACTTGTCCCAGGGAACATAATCCTGTAAAATGTTTGGGAATAATATAGTATACCTTATCGTGACAAAACAAAAGATCAGGCCCTGGGTAAGTGACAATCTACCTGGGGTGATGGAATGTGGAGAGTAAAATCACACCGTTGCATTGGGGTGTTGCAATCAATACAAACACAATTAGGTTTTAGTATATGCTTCAGTCGCAGAGGGGGTCTAGGTGCTGTGGTGAGGACAGGATTTTGTCTTTAGGCTTGATTTTAAATTTTGTAGCTTGGCCTGCATTGCTCCAATGCCAACTAGGTTATTGACAAATAAGTCTGGAGGAGCATTACTTGCTGCTGTGCGGAATTGGGACTGATTCATTATGTTTACACCAAATGTAGCCAAAAGTTACTGGTAGTCAAGGATTTTAAGGGGTCAGGGTTAATAACAACATGAATAGTATTCATTAGATGTATAGTATTCATAAGATGAATAGTATTCAGTGTCTGGATTTTCCCTTTGCATTTTCACAGATGAATATTCATCAGTATCAAGCAGTATGCTAACAGCTAATTGTATGGAGAAGTTTTCATTTTGCCTCTTAGATTGGTCAGTTAAATTAGTGAAACCACAGTTTCTCATGGCCCTTTTTGGCAGATACTATGTCTTGCTTTTTTCCATACTAGGGAACCCACTGGTGTGAAATAATCAGACCAACAAGAGTCAGGGGCATCCCTAGAGTTACATTAATAACTTCAGGTGTTAAGACCATACATTTCAAGGCTGAAGTGGCCTAGATTATAGTCCACATGGTGGTTAAGCTTAACATATAGATTACCTTCATAGTGGATTACTTGCCCTTCTTTTTCTTGAATAAGAATCAGAGATCTTCGATTGGTTCACATGAATAAGTGGGAGTGCCTTCGGAGGAGGTTGAGGGATACTTATCTGTATGTTCACTAGTCTAGGGTTTAATTCGAGAATGATGAATCCAGGACTGGAGACCTGCAACTTTAACAGCAGTAGGAGTAGAAAGGATGACCTTGTGTGGACCTTCCCAGGTCTCTTTCATAGAGGGGTGTATTAGTGGGGATGGTTTTTATGAATATCATGTCTCCTGGTTGATGAATGTGGGGACTCTGCTGTCTTTCCTGTCCTTCAGAAAGTTGTCTAAGCTGCTGTTGGGCTAAAGAAGTGATATGTTGGATCTGAGCATTCAATTTAGGATCTACTGGGATATCATTAGTAAGAAAGCACAACCATAGAGCATCTCATACGGGCTAAGTCCCTGAATGAGAGGAGTATTCTGTATTCTTTCCAAAGACATGGGGAGCATATCAACCCAAGGCATCTGGGTCTCCTGGTAAAGTTTTCTTAGGGGCCTCTTAAGGATATCATTAATTTTTTTTCAACTTTTCCAGAAGACTGAGGTCTCTAGGCACAATGGTATTGAATTCCTAAAGCCTTGGAGACCTCTTGGGTCAGAGTGGCCCTAAATGAAGGCCCATTATCACTTTGTGTGCCCTTAGGCAGCCCAGATCTGTTGTATTATTTCATTTAATAACATCTTTATGATTACCTGAGCCTTCTCAGTCCTACATGGAAAGGCCTTTACCCAATTAATAAAGGTAACTACCCAGACCAGAACACATTGGAATCCTAGTCCTTAGCAGGATAATCTCCTGTGAGCTGGTGACCAGGAGGAGCTAAAGATTTTGCTTTAGGATTATTCTGAAGAGAGATATACCTGCTGGACAACTTTAGATAATTTGCGTCCCGCAAATAACACCTGAGCCATCTGATACATTTTATGTCTTCCCAGGTTGAAGGTCTGGTGTAAGGATTTCATAATCTTCCAGCTCTGGGATGCTGGCAGCAAGAGTTGCCCTTGTTCTGCAGCCATCCTGAAGGCTGGAGAGAGCAAAACTATTTGTTAATCCCCATTGAATCTCCTTGGGGAAATAAGTGAGTCTGAAGCTAAGGAGAGATTGTTCCTATATGAGGGGGGCCTCCCCGATATCGGAGGAACCTGCAGCCGCCTTCGCTGTAAGGTCTGCCAATCCGTTTCCCTAGGTAATGTCATCTGCCCCCTTTTCAGGACCTTTACAATGAGTAACCCCTACCTCCTCAGGCAGGAAGAAGATGTTAATAACCAGTTTATTTCTTTATGATATTTAATTGGAGAACCATTGGCTGTTAAATAGTTACATTCCTTCCAAATGGCTCCATGAACCAGCAAAACTAGAAAGGCATATTTAAAGTCAGTGTACATGTTTACCTGTTTTTCTTTACTTAACTCCAGAGCTGGGGTCAAGGCTATTAATTCTGCTTGCTGTGCCCTGGGGTCTGGGGGAAGACGTTTACTCTCCATTATTTCAAAAGCCTTAACCACCGCATATCCTGCTTTTCGAATTCCCTGCTCTATGTATGAGCTTTCACCTGCATAGAGAGTCCAGTCCAGGTTAATGAGGGCTTTCTTCTGCAAATCCGACCTTGCTGCATACTTTTGAACAATCACTTGTTCACAATCATACTCTAATTCAGTCCCACCTTCCGGGACAAAAGTGGCAGGATTTAATGTTGTACAGGGCTTATGCAGACAGCAGGTTCCTCGAGCAGCAAGGCTTGGTATCTTCAGAGCCCGTTATCTGTCAGCCAGAGGCCTCGTTTTGATTCTAGTAGCCCCGTAGAGTATGTGGCGCAAAGACGGTAATATCTGCTCCCACGGTTATAGCAGAAGTGCCTTGGGTAGTGGAAGAACCACTGCTGCCCCAGCTCTCAGACAGGCCGGCCGTCCCCCAGCCACAACATCCAATTCCTTACCAACATACCACACAGGTCGTTGTGTGGGGCCTCTGGGTTGGGTTACGACCCCAAGAGCCATACCTTTTCTTTCCATAACATATGGTTTAAAATCCTTCTCAATGGGAAGGCTCAAGGCTGGGGCTCTCACCAAGGCATGTTTGACTTCCTCATCTGCTTGATAGGGCTTCGGGTTCCTACTGTATTATCGAGGTTCCCACTGATTGCGTTTCCATGACTAACTGATACAGGGGGCGCGCTCTTGCCCCATATCCAGCGATCCATAGTCCGCAGTACCCGGTGATGCCCAGGAACCCTCGAAGCTGCTGGAGAGTATGAGGTAAAGAGAAGGATGAGATTGGCTTAATCCTGTCTTCTCCTTGTGCCAGTGTCCCTTCTGCCAACACCAGCCCCAGATATTTTATGGAGACCTGGCACAGCTGAGCCTTCTTCTTCTAGACTTTATATCCCCGGGAGGCCAAAAAAATCAAGGCGGGGGGTGGGGGCAGTTGTGCCCTTTTGTGATGCTAACTCAGGGGAGCACATACCAGGATGTCATCCACGAACTGTAGCACAGTTATTTTAGGGAGTTTGAAATCCAAAAGACCTTTAGCTAAGGCTTGACCAAACAGGTGAGGGCTATCCTGGAATTCCTGAGGCAGGACTGTCCAGGTTAACTGGGCATCCTTCCCAGTCAGATCCTCGAAGGTGAATAAGTATTGGGACTCCAGATGCATAGGGATGCAAAAGAAGGCATCTTTGAGATCCAGGACTGAGAAGCATTTGGTGCTACTTGGAATCTGAGCTGAAAGCCTGTAGGGGTTGGGGACTACAAGGTGAATAGGAACCACCGCCTCATTGATTAGGCGCAGGTCTTGTACTGGTCTCCATTCCCTGTTCACCTTTGGGACACAATATAGGTGTATTACAAGGACTATTACCAGGCCATAAAAGAACCTGAGCCTTTAAATTGTTTACAGTGGCCTTCAGTCCCTTTTTAGCTTCAGGTCTCAAAGGATATTGCCTCTGGTGTGAAAACGAGGAAGCGTTCTTTAAATGAATTTTAACTGGAGAAGCTGTTATAGCTTTCCCTACTTTTCTCTGTGTAGCCCACACTCGTGAGTCGACTGTGACTTTGGTTAATGGGAGACAAAGGAATTGGCCTGGAGTGACCAGAATTGTGGTCTTCGTTTGAGTTAATACATCTCTTCCCAATACGGGGCAAGACTTTCAGGCATGATCAGAAAGGAACATGAAAACATTATCCCCTCCCATATACAACAGAGGGGATCTGAAAAATAATGAGTTAAGGCTTCCCCAAGACACCTCTTACGATTACCTTAGGAGCCGTGAGCCGGTCAGGATTGGAGAGAAGGACCAAGCAAGTGGCCCCTGTATCAAGAAGGAAATCAGTGAAGGCTCCTTCTATTTCCATAATTACCTGAGGCTCCTGGGTGGTGATAGTGTTCTGCACGACAGGAGTCAAAAACAAAGCCTTGGGTCCATTAATCCTGTTGAGCCCCGGGGATAGGACTGATCCCCCAGACCTACATCCGAGGGAGCAGTCTCTTTCCCCATGGCCACCTTGGCATGTTGGGCAAGGCTGAGGGCGCCTCTGAGGACAATCTCGTCGATAGTGTCCCTCCTGTCTGCAGGCAGAGCATCACCTGAAGCCTTTTGGGTCTGTGGAAAGTTCTGTCCTTTCAGGGCTGCAACGAGAAAAAGCCTTTTTCTGGTCTCTTCTCTCCCTTTCCCGTGCCTCCTGTTGGTCTCCATTAAAGAAGACTGTATTAGCAGTCTTCAATAAGGTATCCAGGGAATTATCGCGGCCAATAGGCATTTTTTTTTTTGTAGTTTTCTCCTTATGTCAGGGGCCACTTAGGTGACAGATTTGTCCTTTAGGATCAATTCTCCCTCTGGTGTCTCTGGGGAGAGGGAGGTATGCTGGATTAAAGCCTCTCTCAGCCTTTCCAAAAAAGTGGAAGGCGGTTCCTGGGGCCCCTGATAACCTGTATCAATTTAGAATAATTTAAAGTTTTGCTCTTTCATAGCCCTTCCAGAATACACGTGAAAGTGCTTCTGTTTCCACACTCCCCGTGAAGTATCATAGTCCCATCCTGGGCCCTCCAGGGGTACAGCCTGCTTCCCCGAGGGGAAGGCCTCCTCTCCTACTCTCGCTCTCTCTCCATATGCCATCATTTGTTCATCCCCCAACGTTTCTGTGGCATGTAGAGCTGCGTTTTACTCTGCTAGTTAATGTCTGACTTAATATTAACATAACATCCTTCCAATCTAGTTCAAATGTCCGGGTTAGATTTTGAAACACTTCTACATATTGGTCTGGGCTATCTGCGAATTTACTCAGATCCTTTTTTATTTATTTGAAATCCTGTAAGGAGAAGGAGGCATGCACCTTCCAGGACCGAATTCACTAGGCCTTTCCCTTAATGGATTTGGTGTCTTGGGTTACTCCTTTACAGAAGGAGTCTCTTTTTCTAACTTCCCAGGGGAAGAGGGGCATGACTCAAGACCTGGGGTCTGGGCCAGGGGCAGTTGGGCAGGAACTGCCTTTATTCATTCCTTTCCTGATTCTATTTTATCATTTGACGTTGCAGCCGGCAGGTTACATGCCCTACATAATTCACTATTATCCTGCGAAGCAAAGAACACCTGGACGTCTGGGACCTCAGCCCATTTGCCCTCCGCCTACAGTACAAGCCTAATTATAAAAAAGAATTGTCACGAATCCTTCCCTCCTAGGTCCGAGTCTCTCCATCCTCCAATCAATAACGGGGCCAGGCCTGGGAGCAGAAAAACTACATACACTTCTTTTTTAGAGTTTGTGGGTCAAATTTGTCCCAGTTTTGCAGGACATGGTCCAGAGGAGTCCCCGCTGAGGATGGCTTATTTCCCATCTTGCAATTCTGGTATCACCCTGTTACCCATTATGGAGAGGTGAGTGCAAAGGTGTCCCTTATATCAGCTCTCTGTCCCCTAGCCAAGGCATCTCGTGGACCCTGCCCTAGAGTGAGAGAGTGGCCGAACACCCTAGGACGTGGAAAGTCAGGCTGGCAGGCATGGCCCATCTGACCTGCGCCCGGCACCCGACCCTCCCCCTCCTCTGGACTTTTACCGCATGAAACATATCATTATCTTTTAGGTAGCTCAACCATAGTCCAGGGCGCAAACTGGTAACTAGGGATCTGTGGGCAGGTATGTATGGCTTATGGAGGAGGCTTCCCTGGGCTCTGACCTCCAGGGCCGGTCTCCATCCTTCTACGTGTCTCAGACACCCCATGGTCATTTATGATGTCCAGGGACAGGCTCAGAGCGCCCGATGGCCAGTCCTTCTGTGAGCCCCTGGATGAGGCCTGAAATTGGTCAGGGGGAATTCTGTCACGTGTATCTTGGGAGTTCTCCTGTGGAACTCTCATTCATTTTGTTTGCACTCAAGGCTCTGGTAAGAAAAGCCCAATTAAAGGCTTGGTTTATTTTCAGCAGTAATGCATCCGAGCATCCCTTCTCCTATGTACCTGATGACCTACCAGCAGGTGAGTTCCCACTGAGGGGTGTATACCCCTAACTTTAGCATCATTCTAGTTCCACACCTTCTGCTGCTGAAACAGGAAAACTTTCCCTATCTGAAACATAACAATCCCAGATGCCAGTGCAGCCAACTTAGGTGGGACCTGGGCAGTCGGGGACTCCCGACCCCTTCTTAGTTTTAATGCCAATGGATCCCAAGGCAGATAGAAGCCCACAAAGTAGTGAATAACTTCCAAACAGTCATATGAAGAGATTAATCTGATTTTATCATCATGCCCATCTCTGTTTCTGCACCTGGCAATAGAAAAGGTGCTTCACTAGGCAGCAAAAACAGAAGTGGCCAACCATCCGAGGCCAGATCAAAGGTGGTCTCAAAGGGAAAAACTTTATAATGGGACATACAGCAACTATGGGACATATAAGAAAACCTGTCAGACCAGTCGTGATGCTGCTTCACCCAAGAAAGGCCAAGAGCCCTAGAGAAAGTATTAGGAAGAATGAAAAATGCTTCTCATTCCAAGAGAAAAGTCCCATAGTTGAGGTTCATAGTCTCTATCAGAAGTTATAGAGGTTCTGGTGTGGAGAACACTTCCCATAAGAAGAGAGATGCCATAGGAAAGAGAGAAATTGAACTGGTTAGTTCCCTTAGTTGGCAGGGCCAACTTTCCCCTCCTGTGCAGGAAGGGGCATTGGACAAGTCATTCCCAGAGGCCTGTCACCTGAGTCTTAAGACCTGCGGCTGGGCTTGTCACTCTTATGTGGGGCACAGGTGCCTGGTGTTTTACAGAAGAGGGCTAAGCAGGGGAGATAAGTGTCCCAGAACATAAAGACAGAGTCCACATGACTGGCCTTCTGGGGAACAAAGTGGGATGAAGTTTTCCAGTCCACACACCAGAAATGTTACAGGGTTGCAGGGTTCTTGTCTCAAGGAGTCAAAGAATGAATGTCAAGGACACAAAAGGGTGAAGTGAAGTGAAAGCCTATTAAGTGAATGTGAGAGAAGAAAGGAAAGAAAAGAGCTCTCTAGAGTGAGAGGGATCCGAATGGGTTTCTATGGACCGTCTTTTATAGAGAACTGACCAGGGAACGTAAATCTTCTTGGCATCACCACTGATAGCACCATGATTACTTCTCCTTTGAAGTTTGGTAACTTTCAGTGGTTTTGTAACTCTCATGAAAGTATCTCGTCTCGGACATTTAAGACAAATTAGGTGGTCTCGTTATGTTCCCTCATCTCTGGTTTTGTACGCCTTTTTCCACATCTGAGATTTCTGTGAGGCTGGTCCTGTAGCCTGCTACCTATCTCCCTACCTAGCTCTGCTTCTCCCTTGCTCATTACCATGTGGGAGTCTTGTGGCAAATGTAAAATGAATACTCCTGCAACACTGGCGCGGCCTCTAGTCTCCAAACAGTACCCATACCCGGTGTGCCCAGCTATGGGGATGTTGCTTGTTAGATGTCCATATGCTAATGTTTTTACTGGTGCTGATGTGGCCATAAGGAGTCAGATTACCTCTCTTACTTGTGGAGACCATCCTTGGAGGGAACGTCTGATGACAAAGTCTTTAATATATTCTTTATGTTAAGCTAGTAGGGTTGCATCTAGTGATTAATCTCTAGCATAGTGCTGTTTAACTATTCGTTTTACATGTTCCTTTGAATGATAAGCAAGCACTCCTATCCCTTGAGGCTAGGTCTATATGTTCTCTGGCCTGTTGGCTGTGCCTGAGGGGGGATATGACTTCTAGTTTTCATTCCTCCATTTGAACTGACAAATGGCCTCCAGCTTCAATTTCCCACTGTCTTTCTCTTTCTTGGGGCAATGATCACTCTAGCTACTTCCTGTTGGAAAAGAGCAAGATCAGGATTTCTGGAATGAAAGTGCCTTGCCCCCAACTGCAAATATTCCCTAGTACCAGGCTTAGCCCCCATCCTTCCTAGAGCCATCATTCTGGAACTCTCATGTATAGTCTTAGCATCTTATTCTGCATTTTATAATGAGGTAAATTAAGTCAGTTCAGTTAAATAGTTGTCTCATTTCAGGAAGTGGTCCTGCAGGTGGGCTTTCTAAGTTAGGCCTATATTGTGCAAGCAGTCAGGTAGAAAATTAGCCAGATATTCAGGAAACCAGAAGAATTCAGGATCCAGCCCAGCTGTGTAGATAAACAACAAACATTCAAAGACAATTAATCAGAACTAGAATCTAACACCCATAAAAGTGTGTTACTGAAAGACAATTTTTTTCTCAGTAAAATCACCCTCATTTCCTCCAAAGATAGCCAAATTAAGATGAATTTTTGTGTAAAAGAAGTCCAGTTATTTACTTATGTACTTATTTACATAAGTACAGCAAGAATAGAGACTGTTCATATAAGTTTTCTTAAATCTTCTTTGCCAAAACATTTCATAAGGAATTTCAGATTGAGCTTTTTCTTTTCTTTTTCTTTTTTTTTTTCATATTGAGGTTCAATAGCCTTTTGAGGCTAAGAGCCAAGCCAAATAGCAAATAGTTAGCCTCAGACTCACACGCAATACCTATAGATTTGGGTGAATTCCTCTCTTCTCCAGGTCCCTCAAATATCCCAGGTTCCTGATCTTCTTTACAGGGAACGCTGGAAACAAGATATCAGGGTGATTTTTCCAAGGGTCTTCACTGAGTCCAAAAAGTCAACCTTGGTTCCTCAAAGCTGTCTGGTCATATCTGAGTTTGTGCATGTCTTTCTCAAATAGGACATTCCAGTCAAAGCCTTAGTGATATGAGCAATGTTTCCTGGTGTCCTGTTCCAAGGAGAACAGATTCTTATGGAGCTTCCGCAAATAAGTATAATTGCCATGAAATTAAGAATACTCACTGAGAATTTCCAAATTCTGGAGAAATCAGGTAGGGAGAAAAATATAAATGTTTGTTTATGAAGGATATTTCACCGCATTTTTGTAAGTCATAGATTATATAAGTCTTATTTTATAGCTACAGTAACTAAGTGAATCTGTGTGGTATTGGCAGAGAGATGGACATATGGACGAAGGGACAGATCTATGGATGGCAAGAAAAACACATGAAAAAGTGTTCATATCACAAATTTTAGGGATATGTAAATTAAGACCACAGTTAGCAATCACTATACTTATTTAAACAGCTAAAAAATTAGTGAAAAGACAAAATACTGGCAAGGACAATGTCAAAGACACTGGCAAGATCTAGTGAAACTAGATCTCTCGTATGTTGTTGGTAGGAATTCAAAACTGTATAGCCACTCTGTAAGTCGATTGGGTGTTTGTTACAAATGAAATCTTGCCTTTTTGATAAAACTAACAACAACTTACGGAATAAGAGAAGATATTTGCAAATGACATATTTGATAAATGGTTAGTATCTAAAATATATAAAGAACTTATAAAACTCAACACTCCCCCAAAATAATCCAATTAAAAAATGGGCAGAAGACATGAATAGACATTTTTCCAAAGGAGCCATACACATGAAAAGATACTCAACATCACTCACCATCAGGGAAATACAAATCAAAACTATAATAAGATATCACCTCACAGCTGTCAGGATGGCTTAAGTCACAACACAAGGAACAACAGGTGTTGGTAGGATGTGGAGAAAGGGGAACCCTCTTGCACTGTTAGTGGGAATGCAAACTGGTGCAGCTACTTTGGAAAAGAGTATGGAGGGTCCTCAAAAAGTTAAAAATAGAACTATCCTACAATCCAGCAATTGCACTACTAGGTATTTACCCAAGGATACAAAAATACTAATTTGAAGGGATACATGCATCCCAATGTTTAAAGCAGCATTATCTACAATAGCCAAATCATGAAAACAGTCCAAATGTCCATCTACTGATGAACGGATAAAGAAGAAGTAGTGTATATATACATATACATATGGATTATTACTAGGCCATAAAAATGAATGAAATCTTGCCATTTGCAATGACATGGATGGAGCTAGAGAGTATTATGCTAAGCAAAATAAGTCAGTCACAGAAAGGCAAATGCCATATGATTTTACTCCTTTGTGGAATTTAAGAAACAAAATAGACAAGCATAGGGGAAAACAAGAAAGAGGCGAAATACGAAACAGACTCTTAACTATAGAGAACACACTGATGGTTACCAGAGGGCAGGTGGGTGGGGGGATGGGTGAAATAGGTGGTGGGGATTAAGGAGTGCACTTGTGATGAGCACTCGGTGCTGTATGTAAGTGTTGAATCAATAAATTGCACACTTGAAACTAATATTACACTGTATGTTAACTATCTAGAATTTAAATAAAAACTTGAAAAAAAACAAAACAAAGTAATAACTAAAAACTGAAATGTATACTTACCACATGACCTAGAGACTGCAGTCCTAGTCATTTGTCACAGAGAAGTGAGCATTTACATTCATACAAAAACCTATACATAAAAAAACTGTAGTATATCCACCTCATGAAGTAGCAGTAAAAAGGACAAACTATCAGTAGATATGAAAACCTGGATGGGTCCCAAAAGCATCACGCTGAGTACAAAAAGCTATTTGGTACTTTCTTATATTTACTATCTCCTTGTTGAAGTTCTATTTTCACCCATCTTTCATCGCAGTTTGGTGAGCATCTGTATCACCATTATTTTGAACCCTTTACAAGGTAAAATCTTCATTTCATTAAGGAATTTTCTGGGTTTTATCTTGTTCTTTCATTTGGAATGTATTCTGTTTCTTCATTTTGCCTGACTCTCTGTTTGGTTTCTCGGCACTAGATAAATTTAGGCACTTCTCCCGGGTTGAAGGAGTGGCCCCTGTAGGACCTGTGCCTTATCGTTCAACCTGCACCAGCTCCTGGTGGTCTCTCAAACCTTTGTGATTGTCCAAGCAGCCTATCTTATTCTTAGTGGTTCCCAGTAGTTGAGAGTGTGGCAAGACTTGTTGGTGTCCCAGAGGGAGCATGTCAATTACACTTAGATTCAGGCTGATTGGAAGACATACTGAGGCAGTGGCTTTTAAAGTATGCAAATACATACAGTCCTGTGGGACCACAGGCGTCGGCTCTGCTGGCATCAGAGCCAAGCAATCTAGCTGAGTCCTCTGGGTGTGGCAGTCACAAAAATCATGCCAGGTGAGTGTTCAAGTTTCTTTCTGGGTGACAGCAGGAGAACCTGGAACGAGGCAGAGTGGGCATGTAAAGATGGCATCCATAAGCCTCTGTTCCCTGAATGTACCTCCACACTCCCCTAGATGGGAGCCAAACCAGAACTCCCCAGGCCAAGGTTCCAAGACAAGCAAATAGGCCCCTCCCACAGAAAGACCGTGGGTAGGTTTCAGTCTGCTACCTGCATAGTGCCTTGGGGGTGACAGCTGCCAAGAATTATCTCTGCAATAGTTACAGTCCCCTTGTAAATCGGAGGGGGAGACAAATCATGAGAGACAATGGATCTGAAAAACAAACTGAGGGTTCTAGAGGAGAGGGGGTGGGGGGATGGGTTAGCCTGGTGAAGGGTATTAAAGAGGGCGTGTTCTGCGTGGAGCACTGGGTGTTATGCACAAACAATGAATCATGGAACACTACATCAAAAACTAATGATGTAATGTATGGTGATTAATATAACAATAAAAAAATAGTTACAGTCCCCTTGATCCCAGAAATGCAAGTCCCCCGGCCACAAAGAGCCAGATGATCAGGGGGTGTCCCCTGGGCAGATATAATGGGCTTCTTGGTCTGCTGCCTCTTGCTGGGCCCTGAGGGTGGTAGCTGGTTAAGAACAACTTCTCCATTGGTTACAGTCCTGTGGGGCCCATGAGCATAAGCCCCACTGGCTGCCAGAATCAAGCAAGATAGGGGAGTCCCCTGGCAGCAGCCGTGAAAATTGGGGCACCAGACAATGGTAATAAGCTCCTTTCTGGGAGATAATGGTGAGCTGGAACTTTCTCTAATGAGTATTAATTACTTACAATGTTAAGTGTGATTTGGTGTTAGTACTTTTCTAGTTTGTTACAATAAATCAAATCAATCTGTTCTATGCTCTGGAAGACCTGATAGCTGATATGGTATGAAAATTATTTCTATTTTGAGAAAGAAAGAAAAGATTGGATGAGCCTGAGCCATTAATTAGAAGTACTTTAAATTAAAAATATGTAATTCATGTTTATTTATTTATTTTTAAAGATTTTATTTATTTGAGACAGAGAGAGAGAGAGAAAAGCACAAGCGGGGGGGGGGCGGAAGAGGGAGAGAGAGAGAAGCAGACTCCCCACTGAGCAGGGAGGTCAACGACATGAGGCTCAATCCCAAGCCCCTGAGATCATGACCTGAGCTGAAGACAGAGGCTTAACTGAGCCACCCAGGCACCCCTGTGATTCATGTTTATATCTCTATTCCGTTTCTGTTATTTAATTTAGGCAGTTTTTATTTCACCACAAAATCATTCACATTACTTTAAACTGTTGGTGTAATATTTTATGTGGTAGTCTCTTAAATTCTTTAAAATCTCTATGTACCTGTCATATATTACTTCTTAAAGACAGAATTTTATATGACCTTATATTTTTTATTTCACAATTAATTTGCTTTCATCATAACTTTAGTGTTCAAATCTCCCTAATTTCACTGAGTTGGCTTTATTTATGCTTTTTTTTTAACTTTGAGATGAATAAGTAGTTCATTATTTTCACATTTATTTTTTTAAAGGGTACGGTACCGCTTTGGTGAAATGAGAAAAAAATTTAAATGCAAAACATAATTATGAGGAAGGCTGTCCATTTAATTATTTGTTAAATATCTAACCAGTCAAATTTTAGGAAATATTGTCTTCTATGTAGATGTTATACATCCTCAGTACAATTTAGAATCATGATCAAAGAACATGTATACAATTCCCTTTAATAATGTAGTAAGTCTTTTATTGTGGTTTATATATGTTTCATATTGTATTTTATGAAAACTTGGGGAGAAATTTCTCTCTATCTATAAAAGACATGTCGTGATATTGTACTACTCTACATTATAATTGACACTTAAATTATTTATATTCATGCTATTATTTAAATTTTTGTTTTGTCTGTTCTCTTGACTTATCATAGAGGTGTATGCTTTCATAAAGTTATAAGCTGCAGTTTGGTGTATCTAGTTATTTGCACTTATTTTAGCTTTTTAAAAAGAGAATATTAACATTTTGACCCATTTATCTGTTTGTGGCAGAAAACTGTGAACATACAGAATATTTCAGTGAAGAATTAAAAAGTAAGCCATAATCCATCAACCAAGTATTTCCAAAGATCTGAGGATTTTTTTAATATATATTTTGGTAGAATTTTCTTTAAACTATTAATTTTCATGACTACTAATAATAATATTCATAAAATATTATTTTAGTAATATTATTATAGCAATAGTATACATTTTAACATACATTATCATTTTTGTCACATTTATTGATTTGGTTAAAACTGACTTTTTACTGGGCGCCTGGGTGGCTCAGTTGGTTAAGCGACTGCCTTCAGCTTAGGTTATGATCCTGGAGTCCCGGGATCAAGTCCCACATCCGGCTCCCTGCTCAGTGGGGGTCTGCTTCTCCCTCTGACCCTCTTCCTTCTCATGCTCTCTGTCTCTCATTCTCTCTCTCAAATAAATAAATAAAATCTTAAAAAAAAACAAAAAACTAACTTTTTACTGCTTCTGTATTCCTTTATGCTTTGTTCTTGTGTCATTCCTATTTTTTCTTTCTTAAAATAAGAGAATGTGACTTAACGCATTTGTAGAGCATAGAGCCTTCATATTTAAAATCCATTGTGCTTTCTCATGTTTTTAATTTTGGAGAGTTCTACCATCTGCATTTTTTGTCATACACAATATCTCTTATGTTCTTCACTGTTTACTTTTAACACTTCTTTCTTAGTGAATTTCTCTCTTTTTGACCTAAAAGAAGATTGAATTGATTTTACCCACTGTGATAATAGACTATATATATTGTTTTATTTTTAATTTTTTTGAAAGATTTTGTTTATCTATTTGAGAGACAGAGTAGGCGAGAGAGAGAGCAGGGGCAGAGGCAGAGGGAGAAGCAGGCTCCCGCTGAACAGGGAGCCCGATGATGGGCTGAATCCCAGGACTCTGGGATCATGACCTGAGCAGAAGACAGACACTTAACCGACTGAGCCACCCAGCTGCCCCATGATAATAGACTGTAAAGCTTAATTGTAGGGCTGCTAACGTTTAAAGTTATAAATATGACATTAAAAAAGTTATTCAGTTGAAGGAAAAATACTCTCACATACAAGAAAATAGATTAGAAGTGCTTTTGTTTGCTTTTCTCACCCACTCCTAGATATTTAGAAGTATAATCAAGGTTCATATAGTGTATCAATTAGGAATGTAATTCACCTAATAAGATAATCTCAGACATGGAGCCCAATCATAGTTGTCTTTTAAAATTTATATTTCACTGAAAGGTTTTGTTTTGTATCACATTAAATTTGGTGGAAATGTACATGCAACATATTGTCGGACAAATCAGGTAGGGAGAAAAAGATAAATGTTTGTTTACGATGGAATAGTTTACCATCTTTTTGTAACTCAGAGATAACTTAAGAGAAAATGATTCCTTCAATTTGGAAAAGCAAACATGATAGAGAACAAAAAATGTATCAAACAAGAGTCATAAAAATTGTAATCATCTTCCTCAATTCTTTCATTCCTTTGTTACTAATTCTAGTGCTGGTGGAATGCAGTTTTTCCATTAGTTCTGGAAATTCTTACTCAGCTTAGTTTTATGATATGAAGGGTATGAGAAACCTGTATTCATCAAGTCCTTTCCATGAATCTTCTTGAAGATGAAACACATTGACAAGAGCATCAGAGTAAAATAATAACTGTAAATGACAAAGGTCTCAAAAATCCTATGGTCCAAGACCTGATGAGAGTTCATTGTAACACAGGTGACAAGAAATCTAGTTATTTCCGTGACACACAACACTTCCATATTTAGAATTACTAGTGATGACATTATACCAAGACATAATAAAACTTCAGGAATTTCATATAATTTCTAGGACAGTTTTAGCATTCACCCATGTGATATAACCCGAAAAGGTTATTCATCACTTATCTGACAATGCTTACTTTGTAATTTGACATACCAAATAAATAAGCCTAATTAATTGAGGAGACTTCATCTAGAACTTGAAGTTTTTGAAAGTTGGTAAAAAATATCAGAAGGCTTTAAAGCACATGCCCTAATAGAATCAGGGTTCATGACAAAACTTCAAACCTAATTATCTATTTAACCAAGGTGGCAGTGAGAGATTCTAAAGCCAAAAACAGAAGGTTACATAGTTGTTAGCAAAACTTAGCTCTTTTGATATTGAAGAAGATTTAAATTTCTTAAGTATTTGAAGACTTGATAAAGACAAAACATGGAAACTGTTTTCCCAGGCAGATAAAAAAATATCTTTGTTTACGATTTTCTATCAAGATCAGTCCAATGATCCAAGAAAACTTTATCATCTTAACAGAGAAAGAAACCAGATTTCAATCTTTTATTCTTGACTTTTCATAGTAAAACTCATTTACTCCAGTCTTGTCCTTACCACTCATAAAATTCTTTTTGAAGGATTCTGTTTCCACAACTTTCTATAATCTTTTTAAAAATATTCAAATATTTCCTCTCCCTATACAACCAGTCTCATTTTAGGACAAAATTACTTTCTTTTCCTTCAACAAATGCATCTCTATCTCTCATAATTTTCTTCCCAGGAGAATCCATCTTATTCTCTTTGGACACAGAGATGTTTTCTTTGTTATTTCTAGTCATTTTATTATTTTTGTTAGTATTCTTAGTGCTCAGAAACCTTAATTTTTCATGAAAACTAAGTAGTAAGCATCTGTAAACTGTCTGTGACATCAGAATTCTCTAGATTGGCCAATTTTTAAATATATTTCACAATATCCAGAAACATGTGCTTCTTTATTTTACTATCTTCCAATAGAGCATAAAACATGTTTACTAAGGATCCCAATTTATCTTTATCTTCTCTGTAATAAGAAAAAAGTAGATAAACCTATGTTTAAAAATCAATGCTTCAGTATTTTATCTTATTTGGAAAAGACTTGGATATCCAAAAGATTTAACCCACTTTATCATTTAACCTAGCAAACTTCAAAGTTTTAGGTTAACAAAGACTTTGGAAGGTATTTAAAGGTTTACCTACAATTTTTGAAATCTTATTTACATTGATTTAATTTACTTATTCTTTATAATTATGCTTAGATTACCCATAAAAACTTTATAAGATATCAAAGTTACTCATTCTCTGGAGCTATATTAACAAAAAACATTTGTAACAGAAAGCATATTAATTTACTTGACTTAGGTAAATGAAGTCAGAATAAATGTTTTAATTGTAATGCTTATGAAAGTGAAGGCATGTCTATCTTAATTAAACCAATAGCCTTAAATTAGCTTTAATAGTGAATATTTTTCTGGAGCATATGACCTTGAGAAATATTTGGATTATTTTCTATCTTTCTGGGTTTTAGAACACCTAATTCTTATAAATGCTTGTCTTCAAACCAACTGAATAGAGCTATTACACAAATTAATTTTATCAATAACATCCAGAGGTAGAACAATATCTCATATTTATAGCACATATATAAACACAGATGTAAAGAGCTTAATAGTTAAGATTTATCCTTGTGTATTTATCCCTGACAAGTAACCTCCTGGAAGCTGTGGGTTAGATTTTGAGCAAGGTTACTAATTCTAGTGCTGGTGTAATGCAGTTTTTCCATTAGTTCTGGAAATTCTTACTCAGCTAGGTTTTATGATCTCTCTGATCATTTGTATTTTTAAAAGCTTCCACACATCTTTTGGCAACAACCCCATCCCCCTCCTGAGAGTTCTTTTTCCTTCAGGCTGAGGAACAGAGAATGGTTTAGATAAGAGTTCCCAGAGAGGCTGAAGGACTTTGACTTGTTTCTGGGCCCATATTTCATGTTTTGCAAAGATGTTTTCTTTTTTGAGGTAAAGGTTGCTTTCAATCTCTCAAGGAATTGGGTTGCAACTTAAAAGTCGTCATAGGCTGATCCGTCCATCTGACCACTTTCCTTCAATTTGCTTCTCTCCCTCTGGGTACATAGTTCTAATGTGAACTTGGGGAGGAGGCCTCCAAAGAAATTCCTAACAGGCTCTGAATATCAGCTTCCACTCTGGCCAGCTTTTGACCTCAGAGCCATCATTGCCTTAGCCTGGTGAGGAGAAGGAGGATTCTGATTTTTTGTCTCGATCCCTGGAATCTCATTTAAAAGATAAGAAGAAGGTAGAGTAGTAGGAAATATGAAGGAGGTGATATATCTTTGAACTCAATTTTGTCACTATGTCACTCAGGTTGTTTAATTTAATGAGCAGCTTTCTCAAATTAGATGTGCAAATAGACTATTTAGGTAGTTTAAAAGTCCCTTGTTTGGCCATTTAATAATTCATCCTCTATTATCCTCTAAAAACCTTTCTTCTGACTTCCCTCACTGAGGATTTCTAGGTTCATCTTAAGGAGCATTCAAGATTTACCGGGGGTTTTACCAAAGTGTTCTTTCTCTCAAAACCTTTCATTTGAGCGCTCCTCTAGTCCTTGCCATCAATAAGACAGAAAGCACTAACTACTGTGGCAAAGCCTCAAAAGGGCCACCAAAAGCATATGCATGAGTGCCCCTAGTTATACCAGGTATCTTTTCCCAACCCAGAAGGAAAGACTTCCACTCAACTACTTATCAGCCTGAAAAGCTGCACGCCACCTGATCCCCAACCTGAGGGCTTCAGTTCCCTGCTCGCCCATGGAACTTTCAAACAAACAAATAGCATCTCCTGTAGGGGCCAAGGGGCATCTTACCTTCTTGCACCTACATAACCTGCCTCTCACAGCCCTGATGATTCACTGTGTTCCTGACTGCAGCCCTCATGGGGCCCTGCATTGAATGCAGTGTCCTTCTCCCTCAGGCTGTGAGTACGTGTCGCAAACTACTATCAATCTCATCTGCCCATGTTGGGTATTGTGTGTTCAGCCATCTCATACTATTTAGGGTGGAGGACACCTCCTTCATCATCAGGGTGAATTTAGGAGGTGTTCAGAACACAAGCAGGTCAGAAAGGAAGAAATAAAACTATCTTTATGCTCATTTGATGTGATAGTCTCCATAAAATATCCCAAGGAATTGCTCTCTCACCAAACACACACTCAAAAAACCCCCTAGAGAACTAATAAGAAGGCAGGATTCAAGGTCAACAGAAAAAAATCAATTGAGAATGTAAAACAAAATTAAAAATACAACACTATGTATAATCATTAAAAAAAAAAGCAGCACAGAAAAACTAAAGTAAAATTCTAAGAGAACATGCACAGGACTTCAATCAGAAATGCTGATGAAAGAAATCAGAGATTAGGGGCACCTGGTTGGCTTAGTCGGTTAAGTGTCTGCCTTAGGCTCAGGTCATGATCCCAGGGTCTTGGGATTGAGGCCCACATCAGGCTCTCTGCGTAGCAGGGAGCCTGCTTCTCCCTCTCCAATTGTCCCTCCCCACTCCCCTGCTTGAGTTCTCTCTCATGCTCTCTCTCTCAAATAAAT
Source organism: Eumetopias jubatus (assembly GCF_037043125.1). Lineage (NCBI taxonomy): Eukaryota > Metazoa > Chordata > Mammalia > Carnivora > Otariidae > Eumetopias > Eumetopias jubatus. Next base: position 119,334,894 of record NW_028274812.1, read on the forward strand.
AAACTCTCTCAAATAAATAAATAAAATCTTTAAAACCTTTAAAAAATAAAAAAAGAAAGAAATTGGAGATCTAAATGAGAGACTTACCATATGCATGACCTGAAAAACTGAACATAGTAAAGATGTCTCCTCCCAAATTGATATCCCTGTTTAATGCAATTAATATCCAAATCTCAGCAAAATTTTGAATAGTTGTAGATACAGTTATTCTAAAATGTATATGAAATACCAATGAAATTAGGATAGATAAATCTAAATTTGATAAAGAAAAATAAAGTTGAACAACCACCCAGCCAAATTGAAGACTTTCATACCCCTGTGATATTAAGACTAATGGGTGCTGTGGAGGGATGGGCACATAGACTGAAGGAACAGTATAGAGAATCCAGAAATAGCCCTACACTAACTCATTTTTGATAAAGATGCAATGCAACTCAATAGAGGATGGATAGTCTTTGCAAACACATAGATATCCATAGGTAAAAACAAATCACAAGCAAAATCAAAGGAAAAGGAAAAAAAAAGCAAAAGGAAAATGAGATCAATTCTCACACTTCTTACAAAAATGCACTCATTAGAAATCAGAAATTTAAATGTAAAGTATAAAACTTTTAGAAGAAAACAAGAAGAAATCTTTGGGGTGAAATGTTTGGGTCTAGTGAAGAGTTCTTCTTAGACATGACATCAAGGGCATGATCCATAAAGGAAAGGCATCAATGAATTGGGCTTTACCAAAATTAAAGACTTTTATTTTGAAAAATATCCTGTTGAGGGACTGAAAAGTTTAGATACAAAGAGAAAATATTTGCACACCCAAAATATCACAAAGAGCTTGTGTCTAGAATCTGTAAAGAACTCTCAGGACTCCACAGTAAACACACACACACACACACACACAACTACTCTAATTACAAAATGGGCAAAAGACATGAAGAGACATTTATCAGAGAGAATATTCACATGGCAGATCAGCTCATTGAATGGTGTTCACCATCACTAGCCACTAGGAAAGGCAAATTAAGAACATGCTGAGATATCACTCCATACCTATTGAAATAGCTAAAATATGAAATAGTGACAAGGGCAAATGATGATGAGAATGCAGAGAACTTGGATGTCTCCTGCACTGACAGGGATGTGAAATGGTGCAGTCTCTCTGGAAGATAGTTCGGCAGTTTCCTAAAAACTAAATATACACTTAACCTCCTGACCCAGGAATCACATTTCTTGGCCTTTATGTCAGAAAAATAAAAACTCACATTCACATAAAACTGTACAAAATGCTCACAGCAGGAACAACCAAAAGGCTCTGCAGTAGGTGAATGGTTAAGCTGTGGTGTGCCCATAACACGGAACACTCTCAGCAATAAAAGGGAACAAGCTGAGGATCCACCCAACTACTTGGATGGATCTCAAGGGCATGACGCTAAGTGAAAAAGGTCAAGCTCAGAAGGTGCCGTACTGAATGATTCCATCTCTCTGACATTCTCCAAATGACCAATTATAGAGATGGAGAGCAGATTAGTGGTTGTCAGGTGTGAGGGTCATGGGGCCCAAAAGGAAGTGGTTGTGAATACAAAGGGTAGCATGAGGGAGATCTCTGTGGTAATGGAAGAGTTCTGTGCTTGACTGTGGTGGTCACACAAAGGTACCCATGGGAGGAAACATAGGTGTACAACTGCACACACACATTTCACCAATATGTTTCCTGGTTTTGATATTGTATTATAGTTTTATAAAATATGTAATCATTTGGGGAAACTAGGTAAAGGTGTACACTGTTTCAGGGTCTTTCTATACTCTCTTTGCAAATTCTTATGAATCTGTAATTAAAATAGAAAGTTGTTAAAAGGTGGCCTTCTGGCTAAAATTGAGAACCCTCACAACCCCAAATGCTAGCAAACCAGGATGCATACAATAGGGGATCTCATCCCTTGCTGGTGGTAACGCAAAATGGGATAGTTATTTTGGAAGACATGGTGGTGATTTCTTACAAAGCTAAACATGCTCAAACCTTACAATCCAGCAATCAGACTCACAGGTATGTAGCCAAATGAATTGAAAACATATGTCCCCACAAAAACTGGCACAGGAATGTTTATAGCAGCTTTGTTCATAATTGTGAAACTTGGAAACACAAGCAAGGTGTCCTTTGGCAGGTGAATGGATCAACTGTGGAACATCCACACAATGAAGTATTATTCAGCAATTAAAAAAAAAGCTATTAAGTTTGAAAAGATGTGGTAAAACCTTAAATGCATATTGCTACATGAAAGAATTATCTTAGACTAGAAAAGCCCTTACTGTATGATTTCAACTATATGACATCCTGGAAAAGGCAAACTATAGAGATCTGTATAATACTAAGAGTGAACCCTAATCCCGCTATGCACATCAGCAAGTAATAATGTATCAGTTTTGGTTCATCAATTGTAACAAATGTAATGACAAATGTTAATGATAAGAGAAACTGTATATGGAGCACGGGGGAAGATGTGGAAATTCGGGAACTTTGTACTTTTTGCCCAATTTTTCTGGGAACTTAAAACGGTTCTTAAAGGTATTCAAAACATGTCTTTTATATGGGAGGAAATAGATGTTTTCTTTTTTATTCCACATGTGTCTGAGTTTTATTGTATTCTCTATTGTACATGTATTTATTTTATAATAAAAATAGGAGCTACATAAAAGAAACACCTGTGCCTATTTTCAAATTTCTGAAGACATGGCTTTGATTCTTTAAGCCATAAGTACAGAAACTTGTTCTTTTTTAGTAAGTCCTTTAAGGTGTTAAAAGGTAAACTGAGACATAAGACAATTTTCAAATGTTTATTTGAGAACATGATTCAAATCTGGCAGTGCCAACATGAAAATTGTGAAAAGTTGTGTGACAGGAGCTAGGGGACAGGCTTTGACAGAGCAGACGCAGAAGCAGAGCATGGAAATTACCTGATTGGCTATATTCTCTTCACTTGCCTTTCTTGGAAAGCCCATTTGGCTATTGGTGACTTTGCTGGGATACCAGTGCGCTTACAGGAATTGAGTCTGGCTCAGGTTTCAGTTTGCTTATGTAAGTTGCCAAGATGTTAGAGCCATCTCAGTCTAATGGCCTCCTAGGGAAATTACTCCAACAATTTTCCCCTTTTGGTCATCCTCGCACACATGAGTGTTTGACCAAAAATTTGCTATTAGTGCCACTCTCAGTCACCATCAGGATTAAGTTGTTCTGGTTTCCCTGTGAAACTCATAGGTTATAACTTCAGGTTTGTTTGCACCTCCCCGTTCATGTCATTTCTGCTTTTCCAAGTAGTGAGACCATCTGATGTACTGCTGACCATGTGAGCATGTGCTTGAGACCCTTGAGAGAACACAGCTTATGATGACTATCAGGAAGAGAATACCTAGAGATGGAAGTCAGGACCCCCATGAACCAGAGCAGTTGGTATTAGTGTGTTTGAGCCAAAAGCCTTGTTTGTTAATTTCTTGAATTGAGTTTCTGTAATATCAGAGGTGTGGATCCAGAAGCAGAAGGAGGTATCAGCTATGGCACAGACTCCTTCTTTAGCCAACAAGTGATTACTGCAATTTTATTACCTGAGACCACCTTATCAGCTCAAAACAATCTTTATGCCAGAATAGCATATTTTGGGATGGCATATTCTGCCACCCTTCATGTCTTGCTTTGGTTATACTTTTCTGAGATTTTTATCATCAGGTTGTAGAAATTTTGCGAAAAAATAATGGAATTTATAATTTTTGCAATACTATTACCACTGAGTATGGTACCTGATTACTCTTCTTGCATTTTTCCTTTAATTCTTATAATAACTCAGTGTGGTAAAAACTGCCATCAGTATTTCCATGAAAGGAATTAGGTAAGTTCAGTTAAGCAAGGTGTCACTGAACACACAGCTAGTAAATGTAGAGTAAGATGAAGCCCAAGTTGATGTCTATTCAACACCCTTTATTTGCCACTCTATCTAACTGTCAGGATAATTGATCTTCATGGTTTGGGGTAGGCTCTGGTAACCAGTTAGAAATAAATCTCAAGTAATAGTTTCACAGATAAATGAGCAATAGCCCACTGTGTTTCAAACATTTTTTCATTCCATTTTAATGTCAGGTTCTGCCCAACCTCCCATTTTTTACTTGGTTTTTCAACCCAGAGATACATATTCAATACAAGGTTGTTCCAAGAATAAGTCAAACCATTCTTCTGGTAATAAAACAGGCATCCAAGACCATGTTAATAAAATGGGTAATGGTGATCCACAGTGTCCAATCCTATTTTTCATTAAACCTGGAGTGGGTGTCATTGGTATGTAAATCCTATAACATATATAAATCCTCCTCTACTCTGCTCCTCACACCACTCCTGTCTGCTCCCCATCATCAGTCTCACTCATTATGTGTGGCTAAACCCAACGCTTTAACATTCATTCTACCAAGGATCTAGAATTATCATTGACTTGGAGATCAAGAACCAAAACCAGATTCTGAAACCATCCTAAATAGAGATCTCCCAACAAATGAACTCTACTCTAGGGTTTTCCATTGGGGGACTGGACCATAGCAACTGGATTGATTGCAGATACTATGAAAGAGGTGTAGTCCTAATGAACCTAAATATTTCTGATTACTTACAGAACTTATCACATATATTCAACATTCACACATTTCAGGATGAAAGAATCACATTTAAACCCTAGTCCCTGTAAAAAACAGGCTTAGATACCAAAAATTAATCTCAGACCCATCAAACAGTTTATTGTGTTCAAAAAAGTCACAATCACAGTTTGAAGAAACCCAAGCAATAAGTGTAGAAGGGATGTCTGTATTGAACATTCACAAGGTTCCATAGCAGAGACAGGATCCTGTGGGGTCTATTCGGGGGGGCATTCCCTGGTGATATTAAAATGATGGTAGAAAATGGAGGAAAATAGACCCAAGAAGGAGCAACAAATTGGGAATAACTAGATGTCAGAGTCTGGACAGATCAGGAAGGCATCATCATTCTTAGAATAGGTAAAGGGCTGGAAAATGCTGAAGAATGGTTGCCTTCAGTGAGGCGAACAGTTGGAGTATTGCCAGGTTTATAAAACTATTGAAGCACAAATTTCTTCATTGATCTTCTCTCTTGGAAACTGCATTGCCTGTAGCAGGACACACAGAATTACTAAAGAGCTAAGATGAGTATTTAAAGCACTTTTTTTTTCAGATTCCTTCCTCTTCTCCCTTAATCCTTTGACTTTGGAAAAGTCTCTAAATATTCATTTGATTTCTGTCTAGTAAATACAACCTTTCCAACATGAACTGTACCCCCTACTCTCCAAATGAGCATGAATGAGCAGACCATGGCTTACCTCCTCTTAGAAGTTTTAACACCACTTTTCAGATTGGAGAAACAAAAACAGCATTGGCCTTCAAAGAATTTTCATTTCCTGAAGTGAATCTGCCCTAACCCTAAGTGAGCCAAACTCTGGGAATGTTTCTGAACTGAAGATCTGTGTCTGGAATCATAAACCAGGAAGTGCCCAAATCTTTCCTAGATCACTTGATTCAAAAGTCTGATGTGAAACAATGGTCTTAGGTAGTGGAGATGATTTCCAAGATTGAAGTTGTGGTGTAGGTGCACATGTATGGGAAGGAATATGGGACCTTGAGGCTTTGGGATACCAGATGATGTTAATGTCTGATTCTGTCCTAGCAAAGGTAAATCAAGAACTATAACTTCCCTATCATTTTCCTTTAAAGGCATCACATATCCTTCCTTTTCCCCACTCTGTCTCCTACCCTTGGATAACTCCATCTATGTCTTCTTCTGACCACATCAAACCCACCTGCAGGTGCCTCACAGAGGCCCTCGGCGTTCACCAGCATTGACCTTGCGCGTGCCCTTGATGATGAAGATGGTCCCGACAATGATGCCAACCAGACCCACAACCAGGCCCAGGGCACACACCACATTCTCTTTTGTCTCTGGGAGAGGGGTTGGTGCTTCAAACTCTGGGGAAAAATAACACAGAGTATAGTGTGGAAGTAATGACTGTGGAAGTAATGACTGTGGTATGGAGTAGCACTTAGAACCAAAGGTAGGGTATTTAGTCAAAAGAATAGTTATTAATCAACTGAATGAGAGGAATGATGAATTAAGGGAATGAAGATTGAACAGTGTGGGGAGCTGAATAATGGGAGAAGGCAAGGAATAGGAATTGCAGCAATTGTTATGGATGAGTTAGGGGACTCTGGGTCCCAAAGCACCAGACACAGGCATCATGGCAGGAAATCACAAAAGAAAGGAGATTGAAGGATGGTCCATACCCCAGTGTTTGAGAAGAGGCTTGTCCAAACCCCAGTGCTCCACCTTGCAGTCATAGACATCGTCGGCTGAGGGCAGGAAGGGGAGATAGTGGAACTTGCGGAATAGGTGGTCTTCCCTGGGCAGGAAGACTGTCTCAGACACTCCTGTGGTGACAGGGTTTCCATTTCGAAGCCACGTGACATTGATCACTGGTGGGGAGAACTTGTCGATGAAACAGATGAGGGTGTTGGGCTCTCCCAGTTCCACGGGGGTGTTTGAGAGCACAGTCACCTCTGGAGGTACTGGGGACAAAGGACAGAAATTAGCCTTCCCTGCTTAGGCTGGCCCCTCTTCCTCCCACCGAAGCGGAAAAGCAGTGGAAACTCTGCCCTGAGCATCTATGCCATGTCTCAGACACCTATCTCTGATACTCTCCCCCATGAACTGGAGCCAGTGTTGTGGTATAAGATATATAGAAGGATATTTTAGGTCCTAGAGATAATTTCACTCCTAGTTTCCCCAGCATAGATTTGGGGCAATGACTCTGTGAGTGACTGTTGTTGGCAGGGACAAGATGTGAGCACATCAGGAAAGGAACAAACTCATGTAAAGTTCTTGAGTCTGTGGCATGAGAAGTAGGGACTTGCTTATGGTAAGGCTGGGCCCCTGGGAGGGAAAGTCAGTTACAATAATGTAACACAACAAGCTGAAGCATCTACTTCAAAGTTACGATTCCCATGTCTAGGAGCGCAGCAGGTACCATTGGTGTTCGGGGTGTGGTTGGAGCGCTTTATCATGATGTCCAGGTTAGCTTTGTCCACAGCTATGTTGGCCAAGGCACCCTGGGCCTCAAAGCTGGCAAAACGTCCAAATTCTTCCAGCCGCCACACTGTCTCCTTTTTCTCCATATCCACGTGGAAAATCTCATCACCATCGAAGTCAAACATGAACTCTCCTGATGGGTCAGGGGTCAGATAGAACTCAGCCTGGATGATCACATGGTCCTCTGAAAAGGCAGGGAAGAGAGTTAAAGTTGGAACCAGGAGAGGGAGAGGAAGAAGAACCCAGGATGTGAGACAAACATGTGGGCGGGTGTGGGGGAACGATATGGAGTGGGGCTGTATGAGTGAACGAGTGATGGAGAGTGGGGAGGAATAGGAAGATGAGACTCAGGTGCAGGACATCCGTGTTGAACAGAGCTGGCAGGGGAGAAGTAAAGGGGCAGAGTTAGAGGGCGTGGACTGAAAGAAGTGAGGCCTGGAAACCCCAGAGTCTTGTGAAGCTATTAGGCTCCAGGTTACTAGCTGAGAAACGATCCCCTCTTTGGAAATCCAGCAGCAGCTCCCAAAAGAGAATTGCTCACTCAGTGTATTTTCCCAGGCATTAAATACACTGCAGCCTTAATTCCAGGGGATCTCTCAGGGTACTGCAGCTCTCAGAAGAGGGAAACACTGTTTAGAGGGTGGCTTTAGGACTTTGGAATCAAACAAAATTTTGAAATCTCTCTTTTTGTTCAATGGAGATAAAAATGGCATACAAGATGACATTAATTTTACATATGTAACAGAATTATTTGCTATGTATACATATATATATAATGCAATTCATATCAGCATACCTGATCAGCATACTTCCCCTCCCTGGAGTAGATTGTTGCTTTTGGGGGACTTTCCTCTATACTGATCCTTAATATAATATCTGTGCTCAAAATATGCTGACAGGATTCACATGCCAAAAAACAACTACTGTGCATTCAGCTAAGTACAGGAGCTGAGAAGTTTTCATATTTTTTTCTCATTTAATCCCCACAAAATTCTGTGAGGTTTAAAATTTTGATTGCACTAATTTTCCAGAAAGAAACTGAAGCCCAGACAGTAACTTGTTAATGCTTCTCAGAACATATTTTCCACCTCAAGTCTGGTTTCTCTCAAAGTCAATGGTATTAGTCAATATAGAACTCAGTTTTTGTTCCTCTAAACTAAACGTGACTGACTTCAATTTGTGGTAAGGACAAAACTCCTCCAGACTACAGTTTATTATACTTTCAGATTTATAACCACACAATACCTGTCACACTTTTCTTTCATTCCAAAGACAGTTTTGCAAATGTCCACCATTCATCTCTCCAATGCTCTAAGAGATTATATCCCTAGTTTTGCTTCTCTCGGCACCTACCTTTGATAGCCCAGGATTCTTGAGGACGCATCAGGAAAACCATGATAAAAGATCCTAGCACCACGAGTCCATTAATGGCCATTTTCTTCTTGGGGGCTTTAATGGGGGTCAGTAGAGCATAAGACTGGGGTAGAACTGACAAGACTAGAAGAAAAGAGAATAGAATCTGACATTAAAATTCAAATCAGTTGAGCTCCAGCCAATCAGAAAGAACTTCTGAGATGACACATCTGTTACTAAGGAAAGGGCTTTTTAAATGGTTCAGGAACAGAATTACCTCACTCATTAAAGAAGTAAAGTTCTTAAACAATCAAATAAACATGCAACCAAATAAAAACACAGAAAATCCTCTTTTTGAGAAGGTTGGGAAGTCACTCACACACTCTCCCATCCCAGCCCAAGTTCTAGAAAGAGATGTACTTGAAGCTTAATAGTGAGGATAGAATGAATGGATAGATTCAAAAGTGAGAGGTAGTAACAGGTCATTCCTTTGTGCTGTGACAGCTGGGGAGTTTAAATAAGGAATAATAAATCATCTAAAGAGAAGGCAAATTGTCCTGCTATGGGGAATGCCTGATTCTTGGCAGCAGTGGGTGACAGAGCTGCATGTCAGAAGCTTCTTACTGCTCTAGGTTTGTCCTCCACTGTCCTAGACTCCCAGATGGCCAACTTGACCCAAGAGCGGGGCATCCCTGGCACTGTGCTATACTGAGAGAACATCAGAGGAGAAACTCTGAGTGTCAACACTCCCCCAGCTGGGGAAAGATGGTAGAGACGCCACAGGTAGTGGTTCCTGGAAACAGTGGACTGTAATCCCTACCATCTTAAATATGACCAGAGATTGGAGCAGACTGCTGGGGACACATGTCATATGAGGACTCAAATCAACAAATAGGGTGGACTAAATTGGGCAGAGCTTATTTTACTGGGAGCAATAGAGATAATAACCTGCAGGAGGGCTTTACCATAACTTTCCTCACGTCATAACATTCTGAAAGTTCTCCTCATGTCATAAATCATGGAGGTTCTGATCCTAAGAATTTATTCTGATGTTCATCATTGAGAAAACTGAAAGTTAAGACACTCTGACCCTCATGTTTCTGACCATACAGTACAGTAGAAAGGAAAATTAAACCACACACAGAGAGGGCTGGAATCTGAATACTTCCAATATAGAGAGACCTGGCAGCGAGGCAGCTGTTCAGTGGTGAGTTCACTGTTTAATATCAGTCATGACACATATGCTCAGGGTGGGTTTTCTACACTGTTGTGCTGACATCTTATCCTGCCCCACAGCTGCCCTCGCAAATCATGAGGGGAAAAAAACCTATACATTATGGATTATCTGATCGCGTCTAAGGGCTTTGAAGATTCTCTGACACTGACTTCTAGACCACTTGGAAGAGACCCACAGCACAGTTTTGCCCTGAGATTGTTAAGGAATACACTTCTTGGAGGCAAAGGAATGGGCCAGATGAGAGGTCTACAGTACCAGTCTCTGCTGAGAGTCTGGTCCTATGATTTAGGCTTGTCGTCTCCTCTTTCAGAGGAAAAAACTAGTATAATTTCTCCATGCCTACCCTTTGCTGGTTGTCATACTGCCTGGTTCTTATAAGTTGCTCGGTGAATATACAGTAAACTCAGAGACACTTTACAGAAAAATATTTTACTTGTCATAACAGCACCTTCAACCCAAGGTGTTGCTCAGCAACTTATGATATGGCTTAGTTCTAAAACACTGATTGGTTCTCCTCAGGAGATTACCAAATTTGGGAATCTTTAGAAAATATTTTCATTTCCCTTTCCCTGTGACAGGAGAGAAGTTCCTATCCAGACACTACTCATGGTCCCCTGTCCCTATACTCTAGCTTCCTATGTCTGAGGGGATTTCTGAGGGCACCTGAATGAGGTCTGAGCAGTGACGTCAAATGGTGAGCGGCCACTATACTAGTCAGAGTTCAGTCTGACAAGAGAAGATCCTGTGAGACACTCTGCATAGAATTGTTTGTTACAACTCATCTGTATTACAGGGAATTATACCTTTAAAGTGTTAGAAGCCTGGGGGAGCCCAGGTCAGTGCAGACCCCGTACTCTAAGGGGTCAGGAGCCTGTGGGAAGGCACTGTGGACATCTCAGCTCCTCTAGAGCCCCAGGAAGAGGACTGTGTTGGCAACACAGGGCTGTTGCCAAGACTCCTGTCTGTGACGCCCCATGTCCACTGCACGAGATGGCTTCAGCCTACCTGCCACCTCCCAAATCTCATATTAACTTTCGCTGGCGGTGTGTAGGCCATGACCAGATCCTGGGGCAAGGAGAGTCTGGGGAATGTAATCTCTTACTTATATTCCCTGTGGTACAGAGAAGACAAAGAAGCTAATAATTTTATTTATTTGTAAATAAAGGAAAGAGAGAGAGCATGTACACGAGGGGAGGAAGCGGAGTGAGAGTGGGAGAGAATCTCAAGTGGACTCCATGCTGAGCAGGGAGCCAGACATGGGGTTCGATCCCAGGACCTTGATATCATGACCTGAGCCAAAATCAGGAGTCGGATACTTCCCCGGCTGAGTCACCCAGGCACCGTGCTAATGGGAATTTTTTAAATTGCTAAATGAAAATATATTTATATCTTGATATCCTATATCTGTATCATCTGTTTATGTCCGCCATGGTTCACTCAGGCTCCTTCCACAGTGGCAAACCTAGAACCAGAGAGAATATTAATTTGGGTATTTGGTCAGGCCTTGGAAATGGATAGCTTTCACATGGACCCAGGTCATGTCTGGGACCTCACTTCAGGTTTGTGTGGTTTGTATTCTGAGAACCTCCAGCTCCTGCCTTTTGCTTCCCCTCCCTGCCTTTTTCCCTGTAGCCCTCAGAACTTCCTATCAGTGCTGCTGGGTAGTGGGAGGGATACTGATCCAGGCACTTCCTCCCCGAATCTCCATATAAGAAGCTTTACTTGGGGGCGCCTGGGTGGCTCAGTTGGTTAAGCGACTGCCTTCGGCTCAGGTCATGATCCTGGAGTCCTGGGATCGAGTCCCACATCGGGCTCCCTGCTCAGCGGGGAGTCTGCTTCTCCCTCTGACCCTCCTCCCTCTCATGCTGTCTCTCCTTCTCTCTCTCTCTCTCTCTCAAATAAACAAGTAAAATCTTAAAAAAAAAGAAGCTTTACTTGTTCTGTTTCATTTCTCCTTCCCATCTTGAGAGCCAGCAGAAGCTAGTCTTGCTGAAATAAATTTCTATCAGAGTGAAAAGCATCAACTGCTGATATCAACAAATGTGCTAGAGTGGTGGGGTCATGGACCTTCTTAACCTGTTCTGTGTGAATAAAGGCGCCGGGGTGTTTGGGTTCATCTCTAACCTGGGAGAGTGACAGTTGGTGAATTTGATTTGTTCTTTCTCTACCTGGACTTGAAACCTGATGTCTGAAAGGTCTGGGGCCCTGGGGTTGTGAAATCCCCCTTC